>NC_045443.1:122470646-122544045 GCF_002776525.5 Piliocolobus tephrosceles
CCCAGAGTCCATGCACACACTCCAGAGTCCACACACACACCCCAGAGCCCATGCACACACCCTAGATCTCACACACACACCCCAGAGCCCAAGCACACACCCCAGAACCTCTTGTGGCCGCCCTTTGCCTGGAGCTGTCTGATTGGATAGTTATAATTGTTAGTATGCTTTGGGCTGCAAGTAACAGAAAACTTAACTCAAAAATGGCTTTAACCAGGGGTCAACAACAAACTGCTGCTTATGGTCTGGCTCCTTGTTTTTGTTAATGAGGGTTCATAGGAACACAGTTTCTATAGAACCCATCCATTTCCATTGCTGATGGCTGCTTTCACGCCACAACCGCAAGTTAAGTCATTGCAATAGAGACCATGTGATCTGGAAAGCCTAAAATATTTAATGTCTGCCCTTTGCAGAAAATTTTCATCAACCTCTGGCTTAGCAATAAGGAAGACGTATTACTTCATATGATGAATGCTCAGAATGAAGGTGGCATATTAGTTATCTCTGACTACACAACAAATCACCCACAAACTTGGAGGATCAAAGCAACAAGAATCATTCCCTACCTCACGGTTTCTGGGGGTAAGATCTCGGGAGTGGCTCCACAGGGCGGTTTGAGCTCTGGGTCGCTTGGAGGGTGCAGTCAGAGGGGCTGGTGGCTGGCAGTGTCAATCTAGCTGCCATCTTCATTTATAGCCTGACACCTGGGCTGAGCAGACTCAAACAGCTGGTCCTCCCCAGGCGTCACTTTCCTGCTTGTGTGTTCATTTCAGCATGGTGGCTTCAGGAAAGCCAGACGTCTTTACTGCAGTTCATGGGGGTCCCCTGAGTGTGTCCCAAGATAGATCCAAGGAGAGGCCATATCACTTTTTTTTTCGAGACGGAGTCTCACTCACTCTGTCACCCAGGCTAGAGAGTAGTGGTGCCACCTCGGCTCACTGCAACCTCCACCTCCTGGGCTCAAGCAATTCTCTTGCTTCAGCCTCTCGGGTAGCTGGGATAACGGGTGCGTGCCACCACACACCTGGCTAATTTTTGTATTTTCAGTAGAGACAAAGTTTCACTCTGTTGGCCAGGCTGGTCTCAAACTCCTGACCTCAAGTGATCTGCCCGCCTCGGTCTCCCAAAGTGCTGGGATTACAGGCGTGAGCCACCGTGCCCAGCCATATCACTTTTAATGACCAAGCCTCAGAACTCATGCAGACACTTCCACCACACCCAGTGGTTGAGGTTATCACAAAAGTCCATCCACGTTCAAGAGGAGACCAAGACCCACCTCTTGAGTGCTTCAACCTCACCAAGAATCCAGGATCCTTTCACCTTTCTGCTCTGCTGACTTTGCTCTGTGCCCCATGGTTACAAAATGGCTGTTGCAGATTCGACATTTTAGGCAGACACGGCAATGGCCAGTGGAAGAAGAGAGAACTGCCATGATCTCTCATTTGTCTCCAGTATTTTTACTGAAATACAAAATACAGGCTGGGTACAGTGGCTCACACCTGTAATCCCAGCACTTTGGGAGGCCAAGGCGGATGGATCACTGGAGTTCAGGAGTTCAAGACCAGCTTGGCCAACATGGTGAAACCCCGTCTCTACTAAAAATACAAAAATCAGCCGGATGTGGTGACACACACCTGTAGTCATAGCTACTCGGTAGGCTGAGGCAGGAGAATCACTTGAACCAGGGAGGCAGAGGTTGCAATGAGATGAGATCAAGCCACTGCACTACAGCCTGGGCGACAGAGTAATACTCCATCTCAGGAAAAAAAAAAAAAAAAAGTGCATAGATCATAAGTGCACAGAGCAATGCATTTCCAAAGATAAGCACGTCCGTGTAGCCAACTCTGAGATGAACATGACCAGAAGAGAAGCACCCAGAAACCCCTCTGCTCCCCCTCAGCCACTACCTTTGCCACGATGGCCGAATCTGTGCTTTTGATAGAAATGGAATCCTACACACGTGTGCTTGTGTGCCTAGCTTTTCTTGCTGATGTGCCTACCTGCTTTTCTTGCCCTCGCTACATTATGAACTTCCTCATACAAACACTATGCAGTTGAGTACAGCTGCAGGTAGCTCTTTTTCATTGCCATATAACATTTCATTGTGAGATAGCATGGTTTATTTTACCATTCTCCTGTTGATAGACATCTGGGTTGTTTGGCAATTATGATGAAGGCTGCAGTTAATGTCCTCCTTGTGGGTGTCTTGTTTTAGATGTATAGACGCACTGACCGTATCACAAGGAATGAAATTGCAGGGTCAAAGAGTAGACAAAGTTAAGATGTAGTAGGAACTTCCTGTTTCCAAAGTGGCTGACAATGTCCCTGGCTCCAAGCTTGGAAGCCCAGCCCCCCATACTGGGACACTCACACTGTGCACAGTCTCCTGCCCCAGGGTCAGAACCACCCCCACCTGTTGCTTTCTGCCTTCTGTGGCCCTGAGATGGTACTTCCAAGATGGGCTGTCAATACCAAACCTTGTCACCTCCCAATACAACAGGGCTGTCAATGACATCTCAACAATGGAATTTCTAACTTGCAGGTTTTACAAGGGGGTTAGCTTTTAGGACCATAAAAATGTGCTTATTGCAAAATATTGGAAAAACATACAAGTTTAAAGAAAGAAATAAAAATAAAGATCTGTCCCCTCATTCTGGTCCAACAACCTCCACATGTAACCACCCATGGTGTTCACTTTGCCCGCTGCCTAGACAGAGCCAATTCATCAAGACAGGGGAATTGCAATAGAGAAAGAGTAATCCATGCAGAGCTGGCTGTGCAGGAGACTGGAGTTTTACTATTATTCAAATCAGTCTCCCCAGGCATTCAGGGAGCAGAGCTTTTAAGGATAACTTGGTGGGTGGGGAGAAGCCAGTAAGCCAAGAGTGCTGATTGGTCAGAGATGAAATCACAGTGAGTCAGGAGTGCTGACTGGTCAGGGATGAAATCATGGGGCATTGAAGCTGTCTTCTTGAGCTGAGTCAGTCCCTGGGTGGGGGCCACAAGATCAGACCAGCCTATTTATCAATCTGGGTGGTGCCAGCTGAGCCATCAAGTGCAGGATCTGCAAAATATCTCAAGCACTGATCTTAGGAGCAGTTTATGGAGGGTCAGAATCAGCTGTGTGACTCCTAAACCATAATTTTTAATCCTGTGGCTAATGTTAGTTGTATAAAGGCAATCTAGTCCCCAGCAAGGAGGAGGTCTGTTTTGGGAAAGGGCTGTTACCGTCTTTGTTTAAACTATAAACTAAGTTTCTCCCAAAGTTAGTTCAGCCTAAGCCCAAGAACGAACAAGGACAGCTTGGAGGTTAGAAGCAAGATGGAGTTGGTTCAGTTAGATCTCTTTCACTGTCTCAGGCATAATTCCACTAAGGCCGTTTCACACTGACATTTTAGTGCATTTTCTTCCCATCTTTTTTCTCCTCACATATAGACACACGATTGCAGCTAACTTTTATAACATATTATATTCCAGGCACTACTTTTTTTAACCCATTTAATTTATATCAACTTATTTTTTCATAACACTCCATCCAAATGACGACTACTATTATTATTATTATGAATTTTTTTTGAGACAGGGTCTTGCTGTTACCCAGGCTGGAGTGCAGTGGTGTGATCTCGGTTCACTGCAACCTCCGCCTCCCAGGTTCAAGCAAATCTCATGCCTCAGCCTCCTTAGTAGCTGGGATTACGGGTGCCCACCACCATGCCTGGCTAATTTTTGTATTTTTACTAGAGACAGGGTTTCACTTTGTTGGCCAGATTGGTCTTGAACTCCTGACCTCAAGTGATATGCCCACCTCGGCCTCCCAAAGTGCTGTGATTACAGATGTGAGCCACCGTGCCTGGCCCAAATGGCTACTATTGTTATCCTCACTTTACAGATGAGGAAAAAGAGGCTCAGAGAGGTGAGGTGACTTGCCTAAGGTCACACAGCTTTAGAGCAATGATTTTGCTTTTAACGACTGCATGGTATGTCTCTCCAGTCTTGTTCTTATTTACCTGGAATCAGGAAGATGGAGAACGCATTGATCATGGGTTTGGGAGTCACAGCTTTAGAGCCTTGGAGGCGCCCAGCTTCCCAGATCCCTAGGCTAGTTCCCCAGATCTCCAAGGGCTCTTCCTGCTCTCTGTTCACGTGTCTGACTCTGGGGGGCCTAGCCCCAGGACACTGATCATGGGGAACCACCTGACCTCCTCGCCACCCCCACCCCTGTCCCAGTGCCCCAGCAGAAAGGAGCCAGGTTGGGCATTTACCTGTCCACAGCCAGGTGCCTTCCAGCTCAGCCGCTGAAGATAAAAATCTATCAGCTGCCAAGAGGATTGCTGGGAAAAGCCAAGCCATGATTCATAGGGTAATAAATAGAAAGATAGTCCCGGCCCCGGGGCTGCGTCTTCCTTGCACACTGATCCTGCATCTGTGGCACTTCCCAGCCACCCCAGGGGCACGCTGGCACCTGAGGTAGGCTGTGGTAGGCTCACTCTTGTGCTCCAAGAGCTGGCCTCCCGGAAACCATGGGGGAGTCTCCGGTGCGTCTACAGAAGACCTGCCCCACCCAGCCAGCGCCCACGCTCCTTCACTCCCAGGTCAGCATCCTGGGGCCTCTGTGTCCTTGTCTGGACAGTGGGTGTAAAGAAGCCACATTTCATCACGACAAAGCCACCACTGATGTCAGCTGCACCATGTTTTGTCCTGTTATGGTCTGAATGTCTGTGTCCCCAACATATGTTGAAATCCCAACTCCTAAGTTGATGGGTTAAGGAGATGGTGCCTTTGTGGGGGTGATTCAGTCATGAGGGTGAGCCTTCATGAGTGGGATTAGTGCCCTTATAACAGAGGCCCTCACGAGCCCCCGTCCCTTCCACCGCGTGAGGACACAGTGGGAAGACGGCCATCCATAAGCCAGAAAACGAGCCCTTCCCGGACACCCAATCTGCCTTGACCTCGGACTTCCCAGCCTCCAACACTGTGACAAATAAGTTTCTACTGTTCATAAGCCACCCAGTCTATGGTATTTTGTTGTAGTGACCTCCAGGACGTCCCTAGCAGTTGGTGCTGCCAACTGGTGTTTAAAAGAATTAAGACAAAAGTGAAGGATGGGGAAGAGCCAGCCAAGCAGACATCCGGGGGAAAGGCGTGCCAGGCCGGGACGACAGCAAGGGCAAAGCCCTGCGGCAGAAACAAGTCAGTGCGTCCGAAGCACAGAGGGAAAGCTGTTGGGAACGGAGCAGAGGGGATAGAAGAGAGGTCAGTGAGAAGATGGAGGGGTGGGTGGGGCCTTGACAGTCATGGTAGTGCGTGCAGATTTCTTCTAGAAGCAACAAGAGCCTCTGGAAATTGAAGGCAAGGCTGCGCATTGTCTCATAGATGATGGCCGGTGTCGCTTGGGCTGTCCTTTGGGGATCTGACTGCAGGAGGCAAGGACAGCACCAACTCCTAGGGGTGTCCTGGAGGTTACTGGCATCACGGTGGTGAGTGCTCAGCCCACGATGATGGATATTGCTGTGATATCATTGTTGCCAACAGGCCCTTTCCATACGCCAGTGGAGGCTCATCCCAAATCTCATCCCCCAAAGCTCAGAATCTGGGAAGCGTAAGATACTTTAATTCCTCCAAGTAAGGGGGCCCAGGTCTGAGACCCAAAGAAGACTCTGGGACCTCAGGGGAGGAGGGGGTCAGCTGGGACCACCCTCCTCTAACACTCCTTCCCATACCTTGAAATGCACCTCAGGCCCAGAAGGACTAGCCGAGTTGACATCCCTAGTTCACCCCAGGCCTTTCGACGCCTAGAAAAGCTACCCATCTGTCTGCCAAAATCTCTGCATCTCCCCAGCCAGGCAACTCCCAACCCATTTACCAACTGGAAAGGATCCTTGGCCCCAGCTACTGTATCCTGCTCGGAACTCACAGTGAATCTTGGCTGCAACTGCCCCCTACTTGACGTCTGTAAGTGAATATTCCATGTGGCCCCTGTTGAGTTTCCCCAGGTCAGAGACTGCTGAAACTTGCAGGAAACTCTGAGATGGCCAAGCTCAGGGTTGGCGAATGCATAGCACTTTCCCTGCCTACACCCAGGCAGACATCAGAAATCAATCCCAGCTCTCTCTCCCACTGAGCTTGAGTGTTGCCTGAGAATCCTCAGCCTAGATCTTCATGCAATCTAGGAATTGGCGCAGGATTAAAGCTCCTGGCTGTGCCCAGTCTGGCACAAAGCCCTCATTTCATAAGTGGGGAAACTGATGCCCAGTAGCAGGAAGGGACTAAGATTCAGGCCCCTTGACTTCCAGCCAACAGTCTGCTTCCTCAAGGGCAGAGGGACATCTATCATTTATGTTCCCCTGCAGGATGTGATGAAGAGGTAGTGTACAAAAGATACTTGTTCAATGAATAACAAGAATGAAACAAACCAAAAACAAGGAAAGAAAGAAGAGAGTTTTAGCTGCAATAGGTAAAAACTGGTTTGGGTGTGAGAAAGAAACCCATGATATCGTGTTGCTAGACGTTTAGAAAAGTTGCTAAGGGAAATTTTTAGAGTGTCTTTCCTTGCAGAACTTTAAAAATAGTCCTGAAAAAAAAAGTAGTCTTGATTAAGTGCCCGTCTGCCTGGGAGCCTCCCGCGGAATGCTCGGTGTGTTATTCACTCATAGTTGACAAGTGTTTGTTGAACATCAACTATATGCTGAGCATAAATCAGTCATTGAATTAAAAAGCAAAAATAACAGCTAGAATCTGTATCTCTCTGAGCTAGAGATCTTTGGCTGCAAGCAACAGAAACCAAGTCCAAAACTCAAGCACAAAGGGGGTTTGGGGAAGGAAAGAGGATGACTCACAAAAATGACAGAACCGCTCAGCTCGGCTCGCCTGGGCACTCACTGCCTGTGGCATGAATCATCTCCCTGCTGTTTCTTCATATTCTCCCAGATTCAAAGACTGGGTAAGAGAAGCTGCTGGCCTCACTTGGGTCAACTCTTGATCAGGAGAAGGTGGGGTTCCTTGATTGGCAGCTCTTTGTTTTAGCCCAGGTTACCTGGAGCACAGAGGCTGAGGCAGGGCTTCCTGGCTAATGCTATTCTGACGGGGTGCAAGCTTAGGACGGCAAGAGTGAGAGCAAAGGGACAAACGAGGTGATGAGCTACTGAGATGGCCACGGTATCACATCAAGCACAGCTGGACAGTGGGTCACATGAGACTTTGCTAGCTTCCACCCACCTCCTACGTCTCATGGGTCAGAGCTCTGGGAAAGCCAGAGCCAACATTCCACAGCCCAGAGCTTCATCTGCTCCAGAAGGGCAAGGGAAACAGTGCCTCCATGGCTGGGTCAAACCAAGCCTGGGAACTAAATGACTGCATGGCTCCTTCTTGGTGGGTGTATTAGTTATCCACTGCCACGTAACAAAATATCCTTAAATCAACCATAAACGTGCATGATCTCACACAGTCTCTGTGGGTCAGGGATTGGAGAGCAGCCTAGCTGGGTGGCTCTGCTTCGGGGTCTCTCATGAGGGTACGATCAGGGTATCAGCTGGGGCTGCAATCGTGTCAACGCTTTATTGAGGCAGAGAGACCCATTTCCAGGATGGTGCACACACGTGGCTGCTGGCAGGTGTATTCATCAGCTCGGGCTCTCGTCACAAAAGATCACAGGCTGTGTGGCTTCAGCAACAGACCTTTATTTTCTCACAGTTCTGGGGACTGAAAACTCCAAGATCAAAGGTTAGCAGGTTTGGTTTTTTCCTTCTGGGGCCATGAATGTGTTCTGGAGCTAGCTCGTGACGATCTGGAAGTCCCCAAGTACATGGTGGAGGCACTTAATGTCACTGAGTTATAGACTTTCAGGTGGTTAAGATGGAGAATTTTATATCATGTATATTTTCACACATACACGTGCACACATGCACACACACACCCACATGCACACACACACGCACATAGACACACATGCACACACGCTCACACACACACGCTCACACACACACATGCACCCACGCTCACACACATGCGCGCACACACACACGCACACACACATGCACACGCGCACGCACACTCACGCTCACACACACATGCACGTGCGCGCACACGCACATACAGGGGATCATGTCCCAGCGCTGCCACTAAATGATTTTGTCTTTGAAAAAGTGACTTTCTCTCCCTGGCCTTGGTTTCTCTCCTCCCACTCTCCAGTCTCCTGATGAGCCTCCCAATGGCCAAACCCAACCAGGAGCCAGAGAACAAGGGGACCAGGGTCAGTCCCTGGGTGTCACAGATCTGGCGGACAAGATTGGAGAGTGGCTTGGAGGAGCAAGCTCACAGGGGAACCACCATGTTACCCTAGAAATAACAGGCCAAGAAGAGAAGTGACATCTTCTGGTGTTTGATTTGCTTGCCTCTGGCTAAGTGGCTGTTTCCTTGGCCCTAGCTCCCTCCTTGCCCAGAGAGAGGCTTCCTGCAAAGTGCCGAGCCAGCCCCACCCTGCCAGATGCCAACAGGAATTTCTTAAGCGTGTGCCATGCCAGCTCCGTTCTCAGCACCACAGCCACTGCCAGCCTCTACAGTCCTTGTCTTGGCTTCTGGCTGTGCAGGGGAGGGTCCCAGCACTGCCTGTTCCCCCTGGGGAGGCTGCAGCCCATCGCAGTTAAACCTCATCTTACCAACCTTTGGGTCTTAAGGCTCTTCACTCAGGATCCAGCACAAGTCAGTCAGTAATTCATTCAACAAACCTTCACAGTGCAAAGTGCCCAAGATGTAGGGGTGTTGGGCAGAAGGGAGGTTCCAGCCTTTGAGGAGCTCCCAGTTCTGCAAGCAGGACAGAGAAGCAAACGCCCCATCCCAGGCAGAGGAACAATATTTGAAAATAAATAATTAGCATTGGTTGCACACGGTGGCCCACAATTATAATCTCAGCACTTTGGGAGGCCAAGGCAGGACAGTGTGAGGCCAGAAGTTTGAGACCAGCCTGGGCAACATAGCAAAACCCTCTCTCTACTAAAACAAACAAATGAACAAACAGACAAGCTCAGCTGGGCATGGTGGTGCATGCCTGTGGTCCCAGCTACTCGGGAGGCTGAGGCAGGAGGATCACTTGAGCCCAGGAGGTCAAGGCTGCAGTGAGCCGAGATCGTGCCACTGCACTCCAGCCTGGGTGACAGAGCAAGACCCTATCTCTAACAATAAAAATAAAAAATAATAGTTCAAGCTGAGGCTCCCTGAGTGCCCGCTGCACACCAGGCTCCTTACCTGTGCCAGCCCCCTTCATTCTGGGGATCGGACAGTTGTCATGCCCACTGCTCTGGTCTGGGTGTTCGGGGTGCAGCAAAAATGCACATGTTGGAGCCGAGCACCCAACATGATATCAATATTAATAGTAGCAAGAGGGGTCTTTGGGGGAATGGTTAAATCTTCAGTGCCCTGCCCTCACTAATGGGATCAGGGCTCTTATAAAAGAGGTTGAAGGGGTGGGCACGGTGGCTCACACCTGTAATCCCAGCACTTTGCGAGGCCAAGGCGGGTGGATCACCTGAGGTCAGGATTTTGAGACCAGTCTGGCCGATATGGTGAAACCCCATCTCTACTAAAAATATAAAAATTAGCCAGACATGGTGGCAGGCACCTATAAGCCCAGCTGCTTGGGAGGCTAAGGCAGGAGAAATGTTTGAACCTGGTGAGGCAGAGTTGCAGTGAGCCAAGATCATGGCACTGTACTCCAGCCTGGGCAAAAGAGTGAAATTCTATTTCAAAAAAAAAAAAAAGGTAGAAAAGAGAGCCCTAGTCCCATTGCCCTTCGGCTTTCCACCATGTGAGGACACAGAAAGTGCCATCTATGAAGCAAAGAGTGGCCCTCACCAGACACAGAACCTGCTGGCACCCGGAACTTGGCCTCACCAGCCTCCAGAACTATGAGGAATACATTTCTATTATTTTTTCTAAATTACCCAGTCTAAGATACTTTGTGATCAAACTCAGAATGGACCAAGACACCCACTTTACAGATGAAGAGACTGAGGCACAGAGAGGATAAGTAACCTGCTCAAGGCCACATTGCCAAGCAATGGCAGTGCCAGCGTTCCAACCGAGGACCTGGGTTTCCGACCTGTGCTCACCAGCACGATCTGGTGCTGCCACAGTGATTCCAGCGAGGTGGGGAACCACAGGAGAGGAGATCCGTGCCCGACCGATGGGCAAAAATTAAGAGGCCAGCACCATCAAGAGCTGGCAGCACTGCAGAGAACCGGGGGTTCTTGCTGAACCTGCTGTGCCATTTTGGACATCAGTGCAATATTACGTACTGAAGATCATCCTATCCCGTGAGCCAGTAATCCCACTCCTTGCCATATATTCCCCAGAGAAATGAAATCATATGCCCACACCAAGATGAATGCTCATGGCCGCTTTATCCGTAGCAGCCGGGAACTGGAGAAAGAATAAAAAGCCCAACAATCCATGGATGTCCATCCGCAGGTGAAAAGATGAGCAAATCGCAGGACAGCCGTAAGACGGAGCCTCAGCAATTAAAGGAAATACAAGACTGATACACACACATATGTGGATCTCATGCGAACAAAAAGCCAGACGTGGCGCAGTGGCTCATGCCTGTAAGCCCAGCACTTTGGGAGGCTGAGGTAGGAGGATCACTTAAGCGCAGGAGTTTGAGACCAGCCTGGACAACATAGCAAGATCCCATCTCTACAAAAAATACAAAAATTAGCCAGGCGTCATGGCACATGCCTGTGGTCCCAGCTATTTGGGAGGCCGAGGCAGGAGGATGGCTTGAGCCCAGGAGTTTGAGACTGCAGTAAGCTGTGATTGTGCCACTGTACTCCAGCCTGGGCAACAGAGTGAGACCCTGTATCTAAAACAAAATAAAATAATAAAAACAAGAATGCACCATATGATTCCTTTTATTTATTTATTTATTTATGTATTTATTTATTTATTTATTTATTTATTTTGAGACAGAGTCTCACTCTGTTGCCCAGCCTGCAGTACAGTGGCGTGATCTCAGCCCACTGCAACCTCCACCATGCCACCTCCTTCAAATGATTCTCCTGCCTCAGCCTCCTGAGTAGCTGGCATGTGTCACCACATCCAGCTAATTTTTGTATTTTAGTAGAGGCGGAGTTTCTACTAAAAATAGTAGTAGAATGTTGGTCAGGCTGGTCTCGAACTCCTGACCTCAGGTGATCCACCTGCATCAGCCTCCCAAAGTGCTGGGATTACAGGTGTGAGCCATTGTGCCTGGCCTGATTCCATTTTTTTTATTCCTAGAAGAGGCAAAACTAATCTGTAGTGTTAAGGGTTCACGCCCGGGTGGAAAACCTCTAAGGAGAGGCAGGGAAGGGGCCACCACAGGGGCAGGGGCATGGTTAGCCCCTGGGGAGGAGGGGGAGGGTAGTGGGAAGGGGCACACAGGTGGGGGTACAGGGAGAATCTCAAGGGGGCCATGTTCTACTTCTTGCCCTGGGCGCTGGGAACGGGGGTTAGCTACCTGAGTGTGCTTTCTGCTGACACCGGTGCACTTTGCTCTCTGTGTTCTATTTTAGAAGCAGAAACCCAGGGGCTTTGGCCCTTGGCATTCATTAGGCAATTGGCTTTTTTTGTTTTTGGGCGGGGGGGAGAGGGTCTTACTCTGTCACCCATGATGGAGTGCAGTGGCACAATCTCAGCTCACTGCAACCTCCACCTCCTGGGTTCAAGTGATTCTCCTGCCTCAGCCTTTCAAGTAGCTGGGATTACAGGCACCTGTCACCACACCTGGCTAATTTTTGTGTTTTTGGTAGAGATGGGGTTTCACCATGTTGGCCAGGCTAGTCTCAAACTCCTGGCCTCAAGCCATCCACCTGCCTCAGCCTCCCAAAGTGCTGGAATTATAGGTGTGAGCCACTGTGTCCAGCTATGGAACTTTTTAATTGAGTCCTTACTATGTGCAGGTGCTGAGGTTAAGGTATTAGGGACACAGGGAGAGCAAAAAAGATGTGACCTCCATCCTCACGGGGCTCATGGACAAGCAGGAGAGATGGACATTAAACAGATAAACACACATGATTGCAGCTTCATGACAGCTGCTCCAAGTCAATGAGGGAGCTTTGGGACGGGCCGCACATCCTCCTTACACGGAGATCTGTTCGAATGGGTCACAGAGAAATAGTGGCCTACGCTTCTCTCTCCTCCCCCACGATTGTGTATTCTATATACTTTCCTTAATTCCATTCTCATCAGCAGCTCTGTGAGGAAGAGATTGTCTCCATTCCCATTTTACAGGTGGAACTGAAGCAGAGAAAGCTCACACTGCTTGTCCAAAGTTACCCAGTTCAAGTGGCAGAGCTGGGATTTGAACCCAGGTGGTCCAGCTCCAAAAGCCCTAAGCCTGACTCTCATCTGCCCCAGAGGGAGTGGCCTGGGGAGGCTGAAATGAGTAGGATACACAAGGCCAGTATCATGGACTGGACGTGACCCCCGAGACGTCTAGCTGAGATCCCAGCCCCCACGAGTGTTATTTTTTTTTATTTTTTTATTTTTTGAGACGGAGTCTCGCTCTGTCGCCCAGGCTGGAGTGCGGTGGCCGGATCTCAGCTCACTGCAAGCTCCGCCTCCCGGGTTCATGCCATTCTCCTGCCTCAGCCTCCGGAGTAGCTGGGACTACAGGCGCCCGCCACCTCGCCTGGCTAGTTTTTTTTTTTTTTTTTTTTGTATTTTTTAGTAGAGATGGGGTTTCACTGTGTTCGCCAGGATGGTCTCGATCTCCTGACCTCGTGATCCGCCCGTCTCGGCCTCCCAAAGTGCTGGGATTACAGGCTTGAGCCACCGCGGCCGGCCATGAGTGTTATTAGGATGGAGGTTTTGATGAGGTGATTGGATTAAAGTCATGAGGGCGGAGCCCCCAGGATGGGCTTAATGTCCTTATAAGATCCAGCACCTCCACTGTCTCCAGGGGCACGCACTGGTGAAAGGTGGGGGCAGCACACAGGGAAAGGTGCCATCTGCAAGCCAGGACGCGAGACCTCACCAGAATCCAGCGCTTTTGGTACCCTGATCTCACACTTCCAGCCTCCAGAACGGTGAGAAATAAGTAACTGTTGTTTGAGCCTCCCAGCTGATGATATTTTACCATAGCCGCCCAAGCTAAGACAGCCGGGAAAGCAGGGACTAGCAGGGAACAGCATTGCCCTGGAGGGACCAGCATGTGCTAAGGCCCAAGCTGCAAGCAGCCAGGGTTCGGGAGGGGCTAAAGACTGAGTCCAGTGCGGGAGGCCGGGGGCAGACAGGGGTCCCCACCCAGCCCCAGGGGGCCAAATGTGGATCTTTGAAGCTGCCCTTGATCCCAGCCCCACTGCAAGTCAGGTGCCACGAGAGTTTCCTGGCTGCTGCTGGCATGAAATGGAGTCATATGTAGTTGATTCTCACTTGCATGGAATTCTTTCCCCTTCTCCTTTAAGTCCTAAGGAACAGGCTTCAAACACGATGTCGTGAAAAACCTAATTGCAATTGTACTGGCCTACGAGGCCCCAAAACCTCCTGCTTCACGGAACATCTGTGGGTGCACACAGAGGCCTTCCTGCAACTTGCCTTGGGCGCTTCCCCAGTCTCCAGGGCCCCCGAGGGGCCCCGCCTTCCAGAATCGGGGTGTCTGCCTCGCCCACCCCAGCCTCCCGCCTGTGGAGGGAGCAGCAGCTTCACGTTCACACCCCAAACTCCACAACCCCTAATTAGACACAGGCACCTCGCGAGCGGAGATGGTGGGTGAGGTTCCTGTTTAGTGAAAGTGTCATTTCATTTCTCTCCCTGCTTTTGAAACTCGCTGCTGGTAACACAGATCGGAAAAAAGAGAACGCCCACAGAAACCCGAGCGCGGGGGCCGGGTGGGCGCGAAGCAGTGAGTACACACACACACACACACACACACACACACACGCCGCGTGCTCACGTGGCTGGGCTCCCCACGCAGACACACACCGCTCCCCTGCCTGGGCGGAGAGCCGGGGCTCAGGAACCAGACATCCCGGATTCAAATCCTGGCTCATGCAAGTGGACTCAGCCACTCTCAGCCTGCAGTTCCCCAACTGTAAAGTCAGGAGGACTATTTAGAATGCCCCCCTAACTCTTCTACCTGGCTCTGTGTCCCCAGGGGCTGACCCACATAGGCTGGTCAACAGACTCCGACCTGCCCGCCTCTGGCTGAGGCTGACCAATGGGAGGTACCCGCAGCAGATGGAGGGCAGACAGGAGGAAATAGGGGCACTCATCCCCCAGCTCTTGCCCTCCAGGGCTGAGTTTTGGGAGTGTCTGTGTCCCTCTCCTGACATCACAGCTCCTTTGGGCAGCCCCTTTTTATTTTTCTTTTTGAGGCAGGGTGTCACTTTGTAGCCCAGGCTGGAGAGCAGTGGTGCCATCGTGGCTCACTGCAGCCTCAACCTCCCAGGTTCAAGCAGCCTTCTCACCTCAGCCTCCCCAGTAGCTGGGACCTCAGGTGCACACCACCACACTTGGCTATTTTTTTTTTTTTAATTTTTTTTATTTTTGTAGAAACAGTATCTCAATATGTTGCCCAGGCTTGTCTCGAACTCCTGGGCTCAAGCGATCCTCCCACTTTGACCTCCCAAAGTGCTGGGATTACAGGCGTGAGCCACTGCGCCTGTCCTAGCCTGTTCTTGCAACTGCCTGCTGCTGCTGTAATGAATGGCCGCAGACACAGTGACTTCAGGGCACACATTTATCATTTCCCAGCTCTGGAGGGCAGAAGTCCTACATGCGTCTCACTGGGTTAAAATCAAGGCATCAGCAGGTGTGCTCCCTCTGGAGGCTCTAGGGAAGAACCCATTCCTTGCCTTTTCCAGATTCTGGGGGACACCTGCCCTCCTTGGATTATGGTCCCTTCCTCTGACTTCAAGGCTGGCAGTGCAGTGTCTTCAAATCTCTCTGACTCTGACCTCCTCCTTCCACTATTGAGGACCCCAGTGATGACATTGCGCCTACCCAGGTAACCCAGGATAATCTCATCTCAGGGCCAGCTGATTCGCACTCGCAATTCCAGCCGCCTCCCTAGTTCCCCTTGCAATGTAACCTGGCACAGTCACAGGTCCCAGAAATTAGGATGCGGACATCTTTGCAGACCATTATCCTGCTTCCCACCTGACCCTCACTGCTTCTAGGCTCTATCCACTCTCTACTAAGGGGGTCCCATGGTGCCACCCCCTGGGTGCCACACACCCCCCTACTGTTTCCATAAATCCTGCCCACCCCGCCCATAATCATCCCTTCATTTCATCACCTCAATGGCCTCCATTTGAGCTGTCACCTGCAGGGACCTAATTAGTGCAGATAGTGAGATACTTGCCTTTTCCAGCTGAGGAATAAAGGACACATCACACATACCTGTCAGCCCCTCACGCTGGTGCCTGGCACATGGTAAATGCTCAGCCACCTTTACAATCATAGTGTTTTCTTTCTCTCACTAGATGCAGGCCCCCTTGTAAGTGGGAACTATATACTGTTCTATCATTTTTACTAGCCTTTGGCCTAGCTGCTGACAAAGAATTTCTAATCAATTATTCATTCAACAAACATTTATTGAGCCCCAGCTAGACTCTGGAAGACAGAAATGAGATGATCTGACGCCAACAGCAAACTTGCCCTCAGGAAGCTTCAAATCTAGTGAGGGAGACGACAGTTATACCAGTCATCATACAAACACACAATTACAAGATCACATCTCCTCCCAGATTCTCATGGAGGGCCTCCCTCTGGACCAGCCATGGCACTGGGCTTATCAGGAGTACAGAAGTGAGGGAGGTATAATCCCTGCCCTCAAGATGTTGATAATCCCATAAGGAAACAATTGGTGACTGGTGAAACAATCCCATAAGGAAACAATAAGTGCTATGCAGCAAGGACAATAGCAGCCAGCACTATGCAGTGTCCACGGGTTCGCTCAGGCAAGCCTCACTTCAGCCTAGGCAGTGGAGAGTGAACTCAGTAGGCTGGGTTGTCCAAACCCTGCACATTCCAAAGAAAAGAATGGACCTTGATCACCTCTGGACATAACCTCTACACCCTTGGAATATCATGCCTGATATGAGAGTATCTGTATCTGAGCCAGGGCCACACCACGTGGTTGATGCTAACAACCTGATTATATTGAATGCCTGTTTTCATTTGCCT
Organism: Piliocolobus tephrosceles; assembly: GCF_002776525.5. NCBI lineage: Eukaryota > Metazoa > Chordata > Mammalia > Primates > Cercopithecidae > Piliocolobus > Piliocolobus tephrosceles. Next base: position 122,486,805 of record NC_045443.1, read on the forward strand.
GGGCCCCTAAGCCACACAGAATATTTGACCACTGCAGGGGCTGGAGAGTGAGTAACTGAAGTCAGCTATGTGGATGCTCCATGCCTATGTGCCTGACCCCCAACAAAAACCCTGGACACTGAGGCTCAGGCGAGCTTCTCTGGTTGGCATTATGTTGTGTGTGTCGTCACACAGTTTCTGGAAGAGGTTAAGTGCTGTTCACACAACTCTACGGGGAGAAGATAGCTGGGAGCTTGTGCCTGGCTTCTCTTAGCCACTGCCTTGCACACCTTTTCCCTGTGCTGATTCCTGTCTATGTCTTTTTGCTGTAATAAACCATAGCTACAAGTATGACAGCTTTCTGAGTTCTGTGAGTCCTTCCAGCAAGTCCCTGAACCTGAGGGTGGCCTGGAGGACCCCTGACACAACCCTATATGGCCCCTATATATAGTTTTTGAGACAAGGTCTCACTCTGTCACCCAGGCTGGAGTGCTGCAGTACAATCACGGCTCACTGAAACCTCGGCCTCTTGGGCTTAGGTGATTCTCCCACCTCAGCCTCCCAAGTAGCTGGGACTACAGGTGCATGCCTCACAGCTAATTGTATTTTTTTGTAGAAACAGGGTTTCACCATGTTGCCCAAGCTGGTCTCAAACTCCTGGGCTCAAGCAATCCACCCACCTTGGCCTCCCAAAGTGCTGGGATTATAGGCGTGAGCCACCATGCCCGGTCCACTATGAGACCCCCATTTTACAATCAGGGAAATCAAGGCTGGGAGCGGTGGCTCATGCTTGTAATCCCAGCACTTTGGGAGGCTGAGGTGGGTGGATCCCGAGGTCAAGAGTTTGAGATCAGCCTGGCCAACACAATGAAACCCCATCTTTACTAAAAATACAAAAATCAGCTGGGCATGGTGGCGGGCACCTGTAGTCCCAGCTACTTGGGTGGCTGAGGCAGGAGAATCATTTGAACCCAGGAGGTGGAGGTTGCAGTGAGCTGAGATTATGCCACTGTACTCCAGCCTGAGTGACAAAGTGAGACTCCAGCTCAAAAAAACAAAAACAAACAAACAAAAAAACAAACAAAAAACAATCTAGGAAATCAAAGCCAAGTGGTTTAAATTATGGCCCCATGGTCACATAGGAAGCAGCAGAGGTGGGGTTTGAATTCAGGCAGCTAGGCTTGCAATCTGGCCTTGCCATACCACTGGGTGCTAACAGACTGGTCAGAAAGAAGGAGGGTCCAGGCTGCCTGAGGCATTGGGAGTCACTTGGCAGGTGTGGGAGGATTAATTTGAAGAGGACCCTAAAAATCAATAGTTACACTTTTTTTTCCTAATCATAGGTAAAATAGGTATTCTTTATTGGGGAAAAAAAAAAAAAAAAAAAACAAGCAATAAAGAGGTTGTGTTTGGCACAAAATGGACCCCTCTCTTAATTTGAATTCCAAAGACACCAACAGCCTGGAGTGTGTCCTTCAGTACCTTTCTCTACACGCAAACAAATATGGAGGTAAAGCACCATATTACTTCCTATTACTGATGTAACAAGTGATCGTAAACATAGCAGCTGAAACCATACCCATTTATTCTCTTACTGCCTGGAGGTCAGAAGTCCAAGATCGATTTCGTTGAACTAAGCAAGACATCAGCAGGACTGGTTCTTTCCGGAGGGGAAGCGTTTCTTTGTGTTTTCTGGCTTTGGAGGTGCCCGCACTCCTGCTCTTGTGAGCCCGTCCTCACATCCCTACAACCTCTTGCTTGCAGAGGTCACAGCTTCTGCTTTGTCTTCTGTAGTCAAAACTCCCTCCTATAAGGACACTTGTGACTATGTTTAGGGCCCAGGATCATCTGCCCCTCCCAAGATCTGTAACTGAATCCTGTCTGTGAGGTTTCTCGTGCCATGTAAGGTTTCGGGGATCAGGACATGGATGTCTCTGGGGACAGGATTCTGCCCACCCCATACTCTGCCTGCAGCCCCCCCTTGCCTTTGCCACCTACCCCCTTCGTCAGCTTCTCTGTGCCAGCATGAGCGGACCCGCCTCGTCCTTTCCACTGGACGAGCCCTTACACAGCAGCTGCCTGTTAAAGGCAGGGTCAGCTGCGTTGACAAGGGAAACGGGTCAGAGTTCTGACTCCCTCCCCTGGGAGCTGAGAGGAAGGAGCTGGCTGGTCCCTGCAGTCCAGGAGACACTGAGAAAGAGCTCTGGAAAGGAGTGAGCCATCCTATGGCCAAAACCTCCCCTAGAGGCACTTCCAAGTTTCCCAGATTCCCCAAGTCAGAGATGGCTGGTGCGATGTGTGGATTGACACCAAAGCTGGGACTTGGGGACAAAGGCGGCCTAAAAGTGGAGGCCAGAATGCACTGCAAAAAAGCATCCTTATTTTGAGGTCATAGCCATGTACAGACCAGTGGGTGTCCAAAGGGACCTGCTTAAAACTTAATAGCTTCCTTAGCCTTTACACTCACATTTCCACACTCGTCCTCATGCTGCATGCACAGGTTATGCTTTGCTCCTCCAGGGTCCCCCTGCCCATGCACCAGGCCTGTTTAGTTTATATTCTTGTTACTTAGTTTGTTCTCTCTTGTTTGACCTTCCAGGCCCCTGTCTAACAGATGGGTTATTTTAAACATCAAAATGGAGGTTCAGAGAGGCAAATTGAAAGAGGTTCAGAGAGGTTAGGCAACTTGCTCAAGGGCACACAGCCAGGAACTTGCAGATCTGGTTTTGGATACATTGCCTCAGTTTCCTATCAGAGAGCTCTCTGGTGAGGACCAGAGATGAAGCTAGATCCTAGGGAAGCCCAGATGGGAACTAGTGTCCTCTGTCATTTTTCTGCTATCAGCAGAGGGTCCTGGGTTCAGGGCTTGACACCCATTTGGCTACCTCCAGATTGATCTCCAGCTGGGAGGCAGAGTGTCCCCAGCCATCCAAGGTCACCAGGGTCATGCCTGTCTAGGCATGTGACAAGATGTGAAATGTCCCCTTCCTCTTAGCCCCACGTTTGCCTGTGGCCTGAGCTGCCTCCCACATCTGCTGGTGAAGTCACATCCTTAGAGCCCTGGGGTGGGCACATGAGGTCATCCTGGCAGGCTCGAGCCAGCCCGTGCCTGCCCCACCCCCTCCCCACAGAGGCATCCATTCTGACCCTGTTGGGTTTTGGGGAGGGAAGGCTAAAACCAGCTCCCAGGATGGGAGACTTGGGAGCTTTGGTCAAACCATCCCTTTTCCTCTCCCATCCCAGACCTGGGGGAGAGACTAGGGGTGCCATGAGGGCAGAGTGACCAGCTCCATCCAGGTTTGCCTGGGACCACCCCAGTCTTAGCACCATGAGTCCTGCGTCCCAGGAACACGCTAGTCTGGAGCTCACGGAGGCAGCGGTGGACCCAGCCATGGGGGGTTGTGGAGTTTCTCTTCCATTCCTTCTGGGAAAAGCCTGTCCACCAGCCTTACAGCCTTGCAACCCACTGGTGTTTCTGCGAAGGGTGGAGTGGGGGAAAGCATACGTGTCTGCTCGTCTGTGTAGCCTTGTGCCAACACTGACACCCCAGCCTCAGTTTTGTCTTATGGAGAATGGGGATAAGGATGCTACCCTCCTGGCAGAGCTGCTGAGAGGCTTAAAGGAGGGAGAGATTGCAAGTGGCCAGCAAGGGAGAGCTTTTATAAGGAACGGCACACAGGGGAGACGTCGGGCAAAGCAGAGTGAGTGCTGGGGACATTCTGCAAGCAGAGGTGGCCACGGGCAGGGGCGGGTGCTGGTTGTGTGCCCAGAGTGTGCCAGGCCCACATGGGCTGTGCTCTCGGTTCACCCTCAGAACTACCTAGGAGGGAACCCATGTAGCTCGTGAATGTCATTACCCCCATTTTATGGATAAAGAAACTGAGGCTCTGGGGGCAGCCAGCAAGGGGCAAAGCCCTGCCCCCACCTCGCAGCAGCTGTCCTTGCAGATAGGAGCCTGCAGTGCAGGGGAGAGGAGGGACCCATTTTTCCTGTCTGCTGCCCTGTCCTCACCCAGAGACCCAGAGGCGCCTGCGGGTCCCAGAGCCAGGATGCCCTCCCTGCGGGGCCCCAGAGCCAGGATGCCCTCCCTGCGGGGCCCCAGAGCCAGGATGCCCTCCCAGACTCTGCCACCCACACCAATGACTGCATCTTGGAGGTGGGAGCCTGTTTCCTCCTCTATAAAATGGGAATGAGGCCACTGAGGCAGTTGAAGGGAAGTTTCAATGGCCACCCGTGGCCAGCGCCGACCACCCAGGCTGGGGCACCTGCGGGCTCCATGTGAGTGGCCAGGGTTGGAATCCTGATGATCCTGGGGACCTAAGGACACCTGCAGGGGACTGCAGCTCCCCCACCAACTCCCAGCTGGTGGGGCGTCTCTCTGTGCTCCCCAAATTACGGGCCACATTGTTCTGAGCTCTAGCTCCCTGCTTACTCCTTGCTACACGCCTGCCTCCCTCCCTGCTGGGTTGCTGCAGGCAGGTGCTTATTCAGGAGTTGGAGTCCAGGCCTTCACCTCCTGGAGCCCTGTCCCCACCCTGGAGCAGTGGGGACAAAGCAGGTGCCCCCTCCCACACCATGTCCTGGATGACTCCCTAGACCAGGGATTCTCAAAGTGAGATCCGAGACTCCTGGAGGGATCCGCAGAGTCCCCCTTTTCCTTCCCTACGTCTCTGTGAGTTTTCTTCATGTCCTTCAACCAAAACGCCAAGTCACACCAGACCGGATGCAGAAGCAGATCTGATGAAAGAGGTTTGCAAAAATGTGAAACATACAATGCCACTCTTCTCACGATTTCTTTATGTTTGGGAAAAAATGTTATCTTTCTTAGAATATATTACTTATATTAACATATTGAGGAGCATATAATTGTTCTTTTAAAATAAATGCATGTTTTGAAATTTAATCAGTGCTAATCTCTAATGCCGTAAATACTGATAAATAGAACCCACATAAACAAAAGCCCTTTGGAGTCCTCAATAATTTTTAAGGGTGTCATAGGGTCTAGGGGCCAAAAAGTCTGGGAACTGCTCCCTTAAACATCAATCTTACTTTGATCCTTAAATTAAAATAGCTAACAGCAGCCGGGCACAGTGGCTCATGCCTAGAATTCCAGCACTTTGGGAGGCCAAGGCAGGTGGATCACCTGAGATCAGGAGTTGGAGACCAGCCTGGCCAACATGGTGAAACCCCGTCTCTACTAAAAATACAAAAATTAGCTGGACGTGGTGATACACACCTGTAATCCCAGCTACTTGGGAGGCTGAGGCAGGAGAATCGCTTGAACCTGGGAGGCGGAGGTTGCAGTGAGCCAAGATCGTGCCTCTGCACTCCAGCCTGGGTGACACAGTGAGAATTCGTCTCCAAAAAAAAAAAAAAAAAAAAAAATAGCGAAGAGTTATTTTGCACTTTCTATGCACCTGGCATTTGTCTGAACCTTGTGCATAGATAGTTGTACATAGACACGCACATGGATATTAATTTAACAGCACAAGAGCCCTCCGAGGTGGGTTTGAATTACCCCATCCATTTTATATATGGGGAACTCAGGCTCCAAGACGGGACACCCCTTGCCCACCAGGGGCCACTGCCTCTGGGGAAGCCCCGCACTGGGACCCTCAAAGTCTGGTTCCGGAGTGGCTGAGAATCTAGGACAAACCACCTGGAATCCTCAAAGTCGGCCCGTACCTTGGAAAATCCCCTGAGGCTCACTGGTCCAGACCACCCTGGGGAATCCCAAACCCTGGCACGTCTGGGTCACTTGCTCTGAAGGAAGCCTGGCCACCGCTCACTCACCCACCTCCAGCCACACCAGAGCCCCGGCTTTTCCGTGCTGCTCTTTGGACACCCAAACTGCGTCAGCCTCGGGGTTTGTGCACCTGCTGTTTCCTCCCGCCGGCAGTCCTTTCATTCACGTGGGGCCCGTCATGGTCCCTGGCCTCATGTAAAATAGCAGCATCCTCTCCCACCCTGCTCCCCTTCCACCCTTTCGCTGCTCTATATTTCCTGTGTGACACTCAGCACTATGGGACATTGTGTCGTGGATGCACTGGTTCAGGGGCTTAGCGTCTGTCTCCCTGTGGGAATCTAAACCCAGTAAAACTCCAGGCACAGCAACAGGTCCCAACATAGAGGCCTCACCGAGTGGATGGGCAGGAGACGGGGACAGGAGAGTCATGTCTGGCTAAGGGACGCCCACCCACCTCCTCCAGCCTGGCTGACCGGCCCCATGTTGGCCTGCTGCCCAGACCTGCCAGATCTTTCGATTTTTCAAAAGAAGCTGAACATCCAGATTTTTATGTAAAATCTCCTCTTTTTTTTTTTTTTCACTAGCAACTTACTCAAATTAACAAAAAGAAAAAAAAAAAAACAGCTTGGTGAGCCAAACCTTATGTAGATAAACTAAGTTTGGCTAATCAGACTTGCCTTGCCTTCTAAGGGGAGGTGACATTTGAACAAGACTGGAAAGCCTTCAGAGCTAGGCGCAGGCCAAGCAGGGGAGGAGGGGAACAGGGTCGTGCCAGGCCAGCTGGGGCTGGGTCGTGGGGAGCATTTGAGAGGTCCGCACTCCGAAGACAGGGCTGTCACCCTTCCCCTTGGCTTCAGAAGTCTCCCCACCTCCCCACCGACCCCAGGCCCAGCTGGCTGCAAGCCATACACTTGAAGCATATGCGTGGAGTGTTTTTGAGAAACGGAACACACAATACATCGCAAATAAGGCTGCTCCTCCGTCTGGCTGGGACACGTCTCCACGCTCCGCCAGATGGTCCCCGGCCGCCTCCCCAGCTGAGGCCGGGGCTTTGTGAGGTTGCATTCTGCGTAGAGGCTCCTCTCCATCCTGCAATAGGCTGCTGGGAAGCTCTTTCCCCGGGGTGGCCGGGAGGATTTTTCTTGGCCCACAGACAGGAAGGCTGATTCAGCCGGGAAACTTCTTCTGCATTCAGAACCCTCACAGCTCCATCCTACTCCATCCTCCTCCATCCCCCGCCCACCACGCTGCATCCCCTGCCAGCCCCCATGACCCTGAGCCCCAATGCGCTGGTGTTTATTGCTAATTGTTTTCAGACAGATGGTGTGGCTCAGAGTCTAATTCCCCAGGCTAGGGGGCGGGGGATGCTAGAGGAGAAGGCCGTGACCTTGACTGCTTGCATTCTTGAAGAAAATGTTTGGCCCGGCCTGGGAGGCCAGGCGGTGGGCAGTGACGATGGCAAGGGCTTGCAGAGGGGAAGTTTCAGGGCTTTGAGAAGGGAACGGGGGAGTAGGAGGAGGCTTTGAAATGTGGGAACCAACCCTGGAGCCCCAAGGCTGATAAAGCTGGCTAGAGAATGGCCCCACCTTCAGGAAGCTCTCTGGGATTGAAGCCTGCGAGGCAAGGAGAATTCCTCCTACAGGGTTGAATTTAGGGATGTGGAGAGTAGGGGATTTGTGGGGAGGGTGGAAGACCTGTCCCCAATTTAATAAGGAGCCTCACTTTTTTTTTTGGGCGGGGGGGACAGAGTCTCACTCTGTCGCCAGGCTAGGGTGCAGTGGCGTGATCTCGGCTCACTGTAATACCCAACTCCCTGGTTCAAGCAATTCTCCTGCCTCAGTCTACTGAGTAGCTGGGATAACGGGCATGCACCACCAAGCCCAGCTAATTTTTGTACTTTTATAGAGACAGGGTTTCACCATGTTGGCCAGGATGGTCTTGATCTCCTGACCTCGTGATCTGCTCACCTCGGTCTCCCAAAGTGTTGGGATTATAGGTGTGAGCCACTGCACCCGGCCAGGAGCCTCACTTTTTAACGTAATTTCAACATGATCTGAAGGCTTACAGAGCAACCAACATTTCAGTAGATCCCATGAGTCTGCCGAGCTGAATGAAGACCCCAAATTACAGATGAGGAAAAGAGGTGACCTCTGAGGTTAGATGACTTGCCTTAGGTCACACAGTCCACAAAGATCCATTGAGCTCTCACTTTGTGCTTGGTGGGAACATAGCCATGGCAGAGGACGGGACTGACAAAGTCCGTGTTCACAGACTGGATAGGTTTGCACAGGTTTGTGAGAGGAGACAGACACAACTACAAAGGAATACGTTCAGAAACGGAAAGGACTAGAAAGAGAATAAACTAGGGAACGGGGTAGGCAGGGACCTCTGGAGAAGATCAGAGACGGCTTCTCTGAGGAGGCACGCTCAAACGTTGAGCCTCGAAGGCAGAGTTGGAACAAACTGTGCCTACATCTCAAAACAGAGAGAAAGCCAGTGCAACGGCCCTGGGGTATGGACGAGCTTGCTGTGTCCAAGGAGGGGAAGCGTGGCCCTGGAAGCCATGATGGGGTGTATATAGAGCTGAGATTATAAAGCCCCTTCACCAACATCGTTGAACACCAAATGCACCCACGACTAGAGAGCCAGAATCAGCATGATACCAAAACAGCAGGTTGGTCAACATCAGGTTATTTCAACTTGCTTTCTTTGTAAGGGTTAAAGCAGAGGGGACCTCTTTACGCTGGCTCAGGTTGACTGGGCCCTCCTCGGTTGGTTGCTGTGTATCTCCAGTCTATTAGAAAAGTTGCCCCCATTTCTTCTATTTCTGTTTTCTTTTTTCTTTCTTTTTTGTTTTTAGAGACAGGGTCTCTGTCACCCAGGCTGGGCTGCAGTGGCACAATCATAGCTCACTGCAGCCTCAACCTCCTAGGCTCAAGTGATCCTCCCGTCTCAGCCTCCCGAATATCTGGGGCTACAGGTGTGCAATGCCGCGCCTGGGTAATTTTTATTTATTTATTTTTTGCTTTGTCTTGTAGAGATAAGGTCTTATTATGTTGCCCAGGCTGGTCTCAAACTCCTGACCTCAAGCAATCCTCCTGCCTTGGCCTCCCAAAGTGCTGGGATTACAGACACGTAAGCCACTGCGCCCAGCCCAAACTGTCCCCATTTCCAAGCTCCGTTTAATTACGCGGCACCTGCAGGAGTGGCTCTGTTCTTGGTCCGCTGGGGCCTAGCAAAGGAGCTCCGTCCAAAACAAGTGCCTCACATCAATTTTATTTACCAGCTATAGAGGAAAATAAAGCAAGGAGGGTGGGAGAAATCAGGGGGATTCAGGTGTGACCTTAAATAGGAAGGTCAGGGAAGGGCTCCTGGAAAAGCAGAAAACAATGGAGAAAAGACCTGAAGGAGATGAGGAAGTGAGGCAGGCTGGAATGACGGACGGAAGGAAGGGACTGATATGAGGTCCCTGGAGCAGCCAGATTCACAGAAACAGAAATTCTTTATGAATCTGGCTATTCTAGGGACTTCACATCAGTGGAATCTGACATATTTGTCCTTTTATAACTGACTTATTCTACTCAGTATGTCCTCAAGCTTCATCCACATTGTAGCCTGTGTCAGAATGTCCTTTCTTTTGAAGGCTGAGTAATATTCCATTTTTTCTGGAAGGAAGGGCCTTCCAGAAAGAGGGAGCAGCTGGTGTGCAAAGGCCCTGGGGAAGGTGTGTGCTTGGTATGTGTAAGGAGGCCAGAGCAGATGAGGGAGAGGAGGAGGCACTGAGCTCCGGGACACAGCACAGGGTGAGGGAGTAGACCCCGCAGGGCATCGTGGGTTGTGGTAAGCACTGGCTTTTCCTCCAGGGACAAGGGAAATTGTTATAGGTGTTTGAGCAGAGGAGTGGCATGTCTTGACTTAGGTCTAGCAGGATCCCTTTGGCTGCCAACTGGAGAATCAATTGTGGGAATGATGGCTGAGAGGCCATCGAGGAGACTACTGCACCCATCCAAGCCAGAGATGACGCTAGCTGGAACCAGGGGAGGCAGTGGACTGGAGAGAAGTGGTCAGAGTCATGATAGATTTTTTTAAATTGTAGTAAAATACACATAACATAAAATATATCATCATAACCCTTTTCAAGCATATAGTTCAGTGGCATGAAGGGCCTTCACACTGTTCTGCAGCCACCATCACCACCCGTCTACAGAACTTTTTCATCTTCCCCGATTAAAACTGTCTCCATGGCTGGGTGTGGTGGCTCACGCCTGTAATCCCAGCACTTTGGGAGGCTGAGGCGGGTGGATTATGAGGTCAGGAGGGTCAGGAGATCAAGACCATCCTGGCGAACACAGTGAAACCCCATCTCTACTAAAAATACAAAAAATTAGCCGAGTGTGGTAGCGGGCGCCTATAGTCCCAGTTACTCAGGAGGCTGAGGCAGGAGAACAGCGTGAACTTGGAAACCGGAGCTTGCAGTGAGCCAAGATCGCACCACTGCACTCCAGCCTGGACAACAGAGTGAGACTCCATTTAAAACAAATAATAATAAACTGTCTTCATGAAACACAGCCCTGGCACCCAGCATTCTACCTTCTGTCTCAATGAATCTGGATACTCCAGGGAGCTCATATCAGTGCAAACTGACAGTATTTGTCCTTTTATGACAGGCTTATTCTACTTACTATAATGTCTTCAAGATTCATGCACAATGTAGCCTATGTCAGAATGTCCTTCCTTTTCAAGGCTGAGTAATACTCCATTGTATGGATAGACCGCATTTGGCTTAACCATCATCCATTGACAGACACTCTGGTTGCTTCCACCTTTTGGCTGTTGTGAACAGTGCTGCTGTGAACAGGGGTGTGCAAACATCTCTCCTAGTCCTTGAGGATGGATTTTTAACGTATGGGCAATAAGATTCGCTGATGGTGCAGATCCAGGAGTGTGAGAAAAAGAGGCGTCAATATGGACCGAAGTCAGCTCAGCTCCTGCCCCACCCTGTCTTGATGGGCAAAAGGCCATTCCACCTCTGACATTCTAGGACATTCTTTTGAGACATTTCATAGCACGATCTCAGCTCCTGACCCCTCATCTCTGCCATTTCAACCTCGCAGGGACTCAACTTCCCTTCTCTTCTGCCAAGCCTCTCAGGTCAGCATCTGCCCGCCTTCATTTCTCAGACAGGCAGACCATCTCAGTCAGGGCATGCTATCAGCCTCCTTGTCACTGTTGTCCTCCCACCGCACCTCAGTAGGCTCAGATGAGTGAGATACGAGGCTCTTGAGTGCTCTAGAACTCAGCTGAATTTCTGCTTTTAGTCCCTTTCAGCAGAAACAGAGCCTTGCTCAGTCTTGAGCTTTTGCTCTCTTCTTCCACTCTGCCTAGAGATTGAATCTACTTATGGCATTCCTAGGCAGTGAGTTTGTGGACCTCCTTGGGCCAAGAGTCCCCACCGATGTCCCTGAGATGCCTATGGTCTCATCTGCCTTTAGCTATTGGTCTGGTTCCAATGACACTGGCCTCTCTTCTGCTCCCTAAACATACTGAGTGAGTGCCTACCCCAGGGCCTTTGCACCTACCATTCTGGTCCTTGCCCACTTTCCTCTTCATTTTGCCACCCCTACTCACCCAGCAGGTTCCAGCTTCAACCTCCCTGCCTCAGAAACCTCCTCTATGCCCCAGGCTGAAGCCAGGCTCCCAGTCAGCTCCCCCCATACCTCCCTGGAAACTTTCCTTTCTTGACACTTGTCCCATTGGGAGAGAGAGACAGGAGGGGGCAGTGGTTAACGCAAGGATTGAAGTCAGACTGCCTGGGTCCAGATCCTGGCTCTCACTGAAAACCCGAGTGACCTTGACCAAATCATGGAATTCTCCCATCCTCATTCATAAAATGAGGATAATCATGATCCCCAAGCACAGGGTTGCGTGAGCATTAAATGAGATAATATACGTCAAGTGCCCAGAACAGTGCCCGACACAAAGTGTGCCATGAATAACTGTTGCTCTGTGGAATTCCTTGCTCGCTGACATCTTCCCTGCCTGGTGGTAACTCAGGAGAGAGGGGCTGCGTCTGCCCTGGGTGTGCAGGTGTACCTGATGTGCTCTCCAGATCTGGACTAGCAGGGTAGATGGATGGACAGATGGATGTTCTAACTCTGAGTCCATGCAGCAACCTCCTCCTTCTCCCCGGTGCCGGCACCACCTCCATCCAGCCCCTCCCCGCCCTCCTGCCACTGGGGGCTCACCTGATCCAGCCCCCACCTCCGCAGCCTCCTGTATCCACTCAAGTGCAATTAAGCCAAACTTTTGATTTAAGATATTTATAAAGGCACTAAGAATGTCCTCTAATATCAGCTTATATATTTTTAATCTGCCGTTAAAGTGATTTAAAACGGAGCTCCGATGGATGGGCGTGATGAAAATTAAAAGTCTCCATCACCTTGTGTCTAGCTGCAGCGCCCCAGCCGACAAGGACGCAGTGGGGCGGGGGCACCCCACCCCGCCAAATTAAGGGGAAACGCAGCCTTGCCTGCTCTTCTCCAGGGCTGGGGCAGCCAGGGAGACGCGGTGTCATTAAGTAGTGAGCGCAAAGGGCGGCAGTGTCTGCAGAAGGAGCCACGCGGCCGCCCTTAATGAACGGTGACATCTGCTCGGCTCTTTAATTAACGAGCCCCCATGCACTGTGGCAGGACACAGGGACCACGTCCTTTGTGCTTGCAGGAAAGAAAAAAAAAAAAAAAGCCAGGCAGGGAGATGACTACAAATATGCAGAATGATTTTTTTTCCTGCCTCCTTTTAGAAACTGGAGAATGGAACCCAGCTGCAACTGTTCCCTCTGCAAGGCCATTTCCCGGGACTGGGTTCCTGAGAAGCCTGGTGGGTGAAGGCGCTCTCACTCCATGCCCGGTGTTCAGCCTTTTCTTCACCCTTCTCCCACCCCCGGCCTCTTCACACACTAGTCTGAAATCAATGAAGGCAGCCAGAGCACAGGGGTCTGAGCATCCCCCAGGCCCGGGATGAAAAGCCATGAATCAGCCCTGTGTTAAATTTCCCCATCATAAATTCACTCATCCACAACTGCATCCCAGCTTCCTCCATAACAACAGGCTGCCACCCACAAAGACACCAAGCGGGGGGCTGTGAGAGATTCCAGATCTCACAACAAGGATAAGGGCCCACAACAAGGGCCACTAGTGGCCATCCATGGCTTAACCTCTAAGACGTTGCGTCTTCCCATTTCCATGCTGGAGGCAGGGTTTACAGAGAGCCAGGCTGCAGTGGGGGGATTCTGACCTGAGGACCAGAGGCCCGAATCTCTGGCTTGTAACATCTCAAAAAACTTGGCCCTTGTGGCTTGATGGCCCAAAAGGTAGCTCTGGAAGAGCCCCGCCCCAACCCCAAACACATCAGCTACGGGTTTTTTTGTTTTTTTCCAGAACCCTCTAGAGTTTTCTATAATTCAACTAAATTTCTGCTTTGTGTCCCATTCAGTGGAAAACAGAACCTTGGCAAGTCTAGTTTTTCCCACTCTTAGCCTACTCTGCCTAGGGATTCAGTCTAGCTGTGGCCTTCCTGTAAAATGAGTCTGTGGGCCTTCTTAGATCAAGGGTCACCACAGATGCCCCCAAGATGCCCATGGTCTCATCTGCCCTTAGGCCTTGGTCTAGCTCCAGCTACACTGGCCTCTTTTCTGCTCCCCAAACATACTGAGTGAGTGCTCCCAGTCACAGGCACTTATTTAGCACTTACTGTATGCCTGGCTCTCTGCAGAGTGGTTTATATGCAGTAGCTCTCACACTAATCCTATGAAGAAAGGACTATCACCAATCCCACTTTACAGAAGCAATTCTTCTGAGGAACACCAAGAGACAGTGCAGACAAGCTGAGAGTTATGTGCCTGAAGAGTGAGATAGTTGGGGTATTTATCTACCCAATCTCCACTTGTCATCGGTTGAAGGTGTTAAATTCTCCAGCAGTCTCTCCTGAGGAGGCTTAGTGAGCACCAACAGCACCTACTCTCCTCCCTCCCTGCACTTTCCTGTCTGGAATGTTCTGGAGCTTTGGTAGCCATGTTGGCACTACAGAGAAAGGTATAAGAACTGCTGAGGCCCTGACATGGCCTGGTTTCCAAAACAGCTTTTTCCAGGCTTCTTTAAATATCCAATTCTACTTGCTCATTGCTGATATGTAGGAAAGCAATTGACTTTTGTGTATTTACCTTGTATCCTGCAACCTTGCTATAATCACTTATTCATTCTAGTGTTTTTTTGTCATTGTTTTGAATCTTTGGAATTTTCTAAACAGTTGTGTTATCTGTGAAGAAAGTTTTATTTCTTCCTTCTCAATCTGTATACCTTTTCTTACTTGTCTTATTGCATTAGCTATGATTTCCAGTATGACCTTGAAAAGGAGCGGTGAGAGTAAATGTCCTTGCCTTGTTCCTGACCTTAGGAGGAAAGAACCTAGTCTCTCACCATTGAGATGTTAGCTATTGGATTATCGTAAATGTTCTTTATCAGTAGAAGTTCCTCTTCACTCCTAGTTTGCTGGGAGTTTTTGTCGGGGATAGGTGTTGGAGTTTGCCAAATGCTTTTTCTGCATCTATTGATGTGATCATATGATTTTTAGCCAGGTTTCTTTTTAGAAGAGGAAAACAAAACTCCCATTTTGTTCAGGCCACCGTTAGTTAAGCTTTCTGCAACTGGCAGGCAACAGGCATCCCTAACGGATATGAGGAGTTACAGGAAGGAAGGAAATGGATGATATGGGTCTGAGCTGCCTTTTCAATAAATGTCCTTGTGACTGAGATATTGGGTACATTAGTCTCCCCTGGCTGCCATTAACGAAGTACCACAAATGGGGCGGCTTACACAACAGAAATGTATTCTCTCACAGTTCTGCAAGCCAGAAGTCTGAGATCAAAGGGCCAGCAGGGTTGGTTCATTCTGTGAGAATCTGTTCCTGGCCTCTCCCCTAGCTTCTGGTGCTTCACTGGCAATCTTTGGCATCCCTTGGCTGGTGGATACATCACCCTGATTTCTGCTTTCATTTTCCCATGGCATTCTTCCTGTGTGTGTCTGTGTCCAAAGTTCCCCCTCAGGACCCCCTTATTCCAGTATGACCTCATCTGAACTAATTCCATCTGCAGGGACCCTACTTCCCAAATAAGGTTGCATTCTGAGGCACTGAGGGTGAAGTTAGGACTTCAGCACATGAATTGCGGGGGATGCAACAGGGTCTATAACATCAGGTAAGGGAAAGTTTTCTCTTTATGATCAGGAGTCTTAAGAGCACTTATGGTCATCAGTAAGGTCTGATTGGGAAGGAAGAAAGGAAAATCCATTGTGTGTAGTTTCTGAGGGACTGGCAAAAGTGAGAACCCCAGCCCAGAATGAGGGACTGGCCTTTCCTGGCCAACCACCGGGATGCACATGGGGTCCCTGTGTGTGGTCTCCTCCTTCCTGAGCAGCCTCCATCTCGGGCGGTGGGCCCGGGGCCGGTGGGCAGGCAGTGGAGGGGGCCCCCACGCCACATTTTGTGGCTGAGCTGAGGCTTCTGCCCTCGCAGCTGGGCTGACCTCCTGCAGGCCGGCCTCAGTCTAAACAAGGGCTGAGTGTGTTTTTCTAGGCGAGGATTGGGCTGGGGTTTGCCCGGGAGCCTGGTTCAGACAGGAGCCCTTTGAAGGCAGGATGAATTGAGACAATGTCTCCTTCCAGCTGAGGGCGGGCAGGGGCCAGGGTAGGAGCAGCCTTCCAGAGGGTCTCTTGTCCAGGGATAAGGAGAGGGTAGGAAGGGGAGCTTAGCCTCTGGGCCACCACCGGGCCTGAATGACCTCGTCACCTAACAATCCAATAACTGAGGTAGTAATGGATTCTCGCAGCCTTTGCCAAAGCAAGCCTCGTGCAGGAGCAAGTGACAGGAGGTGGTCCCAGACAAGTATCTCTTTTATTTTTAATAATTATGCATGTATTTAATGTATACTAGAAAAATATAGTTAGCCCATCCCCTTAATGGTGTCCCAGGTTGCATTGCTTCATGCAAGGTGACATCTCAGAATTGAAAAAGGAGGTTACTGGAAACTACCTGTATGTCCATCAGAGGTGAATGGATAAGTGAATTGTGGTACATCCTTACAGTGGAAAACTACACAGCAATGAAAAAGCCCATCCTGATCTGCACACCAGCATGGAGCCACAGCTATTACGTGGGCTGGTGACAGGTCCTGCTCTTAAAAGAGGGAGAGGCTGAGCACGGACCCAGCACGTGGGCCCAGCACTGATGCTGTTCCAAGGCTCCACCCCTCCCTGGCCTGTCTCTATATCAAGCCAGTTGTCCCCCAAAATGTGCCTAATCACTTCTTATCTCACTGTTGCAATTCTGGTTCAGATGACCTCACTTCTGACATGGCTCCCCTGGCCCAGCCTATTGCCTCTTCACACACTGCACTTCCACACTGCACAGATTCATCTTCCTAAACTGCTGCTCTGATTGAGACTCCCCCGACCCCACTGCCATGACTCAAGCACCTTCTATGGCTCCCTATTACCCAGAAAATAAATATCAAACTCCTCAGTGTGTTATTTCACAATCCCAGGACCTTCTGAGCTGGCTTCAGTCCTATGTGGTATACCAGCCACAGCAGTGAATTGGCTGTTTCCTCACTGTGTCCCACAAGTTCTCTCCTCTTGATCTTCTCCTTCTACCTGGGATACCTTTTCTATAACCTCAATTCTAGAAGTCTCTTTTCTTTTGAAGGTGCAGCTTTAAATGCTACTTCCTCCTTGCTAATGAGAATGAAACACATCTCTTTCCTCGTTTTTCTGCCTCTCTCTCCAAGAATGCCCTTATCATTTTTCTTGGACCATGGTGATTTGACTCCCAGTCTCAGGGGATCAAGATTTTAAAACAGTCATTCAAAAAGAGCAATGCTTAGCCCAGAGGAACGAGGCTCTGATGGTGACATTTTAGGCACCCATGCCTGGTAGAAGAAGGCACCATGTTCATCAGGGAGCCCCTTCCCTGGAAAGCACCTACACCAAAGGCCACAGACTCCAGCAATTGGAGTCTGAGGGGAGACGCTATGAGCTTGTATCAGGCAGGTTGTCTTGGAAAAGGGATAATTGATCTGGGCCTTGAAGGTAGATGGCACTCAGGGAAGTGGCATGGTTCTGGGGAAAGAATTTAGAATTTGTGGACTCAGATAGGCTGGGCTCAAATTCCTTTCCTGCATGGTTTTTTTTTTTTTTTTTTTTTTTTTTTTTTTTTTTTTTTTTGAGACAGGGTCTTCCTCTGTCACCCAGCCTGGAATGCAGTGGTGCAAACACAGCTCACTGCAGCCTCAACCTCCCTAGGCTCAAGTGACTCTCCCACTTCAGCCTCCCAGGTTGCTGAAACTACAGGCACAGGCCACCACACCCACTTAATTTTCTTTTTTTCTGTATTTTGTAGAGATGGGGTTTTTTCATGTTGCCTAGGCTGCTCTCGAACTCCTGGGCTTAGGCGATCCTCCTGCCTTGGCCTTGCAAAGTGCTGGGATGAGACTTTGGCTATCACAGAAGCCCCAACTCGAACTGCCCTCAGCTAAAAGGAAAAGTTATTAGCTCTTGTAATGGTAAATTCCAAGGTAGTGCTGGCCTCAGGTATGGCTGAGTCCAGGGACCCAAGCAATGGCCTCGGAACGCATGGCTGTTTGTGTCCATGTTGGCTTCCTCCTCAGTCATGTCCTGCCTTCATCACGGAAATGGCATCCAAGCAGGAACAGCTAAATAGACTTAATCAGTCCAGATTCTCACTTCCCAACTGTTTCTGCAACAGTCCTGGGATACCTCTTACTGGACAAAATTGGGTCATCCAATGACCCCTGAACCAATCACTGAGGCAGAGGTTTGGAAATTTTGGATTGGCTGAGCCTTAGTCACATGCCCATCTCTGGACCAATGGGGAGATCCAGTTCAACACAAACCACATGGTCTGAGATGAGAGAAGGGCTGTCTCCAAGTAAACTAGAGGGGCTGTGACCAGAAGGGGCAACTGATGTCCAATAAAGTTACCGAACAACTGCGGGACCTTGTACAGGTACCTTATGCATTCTGATGCCCAGAGCCCTTGTTTGTAAGGTGGGAAAATGGCAGACCCACCCAAGGGGAGCTGTAGCTAGTTGTGTGATGATGGTCATGAAAACATGTGGCACACTATCGGAGACTAATAATGGCTCGCAGATTCAGAAGCTGGGCTGGAATTAGAGCAGATAAGCAGGAAGGATGGAAGTGGCTGTGTTTTCCAAGATGGCTACAAATTCTCCCATCCCACTGGCTCTTTTTACAATGTGAGGTGGCACTCCTGTTATTGGAGCTGGGAGTTATGTCCCTCCCCTTGCCCAGGGCTGAGACTGCAATGGAAGGGAAACTGGGTGACTTCTGAGGCTGTTATAGGAGGTATAATGGCTTCCTCCTGGCCCTCTTGGGACACTTTTTTTCTGGAGCACCATGTTGTAAGGAAGCCCAAGCCACACGTGGAGGCTCTGGCCCCAGCTGAGGTTCCACCTGACAGTCACTATCAACTGCCAGATATGTGGGTTGAGATAACCTCAGCCCCAGTCCCTGTGTGACTGCAACCACAGGAAAGGCCCCACACCAGAACCATCTGGCTGAGCCCAGTCAACACCAGAACCATGACATAACAATAACATCACTGCTATTGTTTTATGCTGCTAAGTCTTGGGGTAACTCCTTACACAGCAACAGATACCTGGAAAGGGGAACACGGAAGGATTGTATGCAGAGGCTATGGTGGGAGGCTATGGTGGCCTGATTTCATCACAGGATCTGTCTCCACATCTCACTGGTTCACATGCCAGGTAATCCTAGTCTGTACAAAAGAGACAAAGAAGAGGCTGTGCCCGAGCTCTCTGAGCCACACACAGCCCTGTGCCCCCTTCAGCCCTGGGCGGAAGTGGACTCATTCACATCATCAGGCCCTGGCTGTGAATTTCCCAGGACAAAGGGGTAGCCCCACAGCTGTCGGGGCAAACCTCCTTCGGTGCCTCCCAACAGCTCAGGCAAGCCCAGTTCTCACTGACTTGTGGATGAAACGTGTCACCTTCAGAGGAAGGGGTCAAAATAAACCTTTGAAGGTGAGTTTGCTAAATGCTTGCATAGCGAGGCCCCTGCACCTCCTTTTGCTGAGACTGGGGGAGGCTGAACAGCACCAGTCCCTATCTCTCAGCCCCGCTCAACCCCGCTCAGCCCCATCCCTCTAGCTCAGTCCTGTGGGACCGCCCGATCCTTGTGCAGCCCAGCTACACCAGCAGGTCGCCGAATGTGGATTGTACCCGGGTGGTGTCTACACAGATCAGAAGGTAGTTCAGATAATGGGATCCTTTGAAGCAGACGATGAAACATTCCACTCCAGACCTCAAACGCCCAGGTGGCTGCCTGCCCCGGGCATTCAGGCGTCACTGCGTGGCTCCCGCCCCACCTCCTTGAACCACCCATGGGAACAGCCTCTGCCTTCTCCTTGCTGAACTGCTATTTGCTCACTTTAAAAACAACTCCTCACTTTCTCTGTAGGAAAATAAATGGACTTCAAGAGGAAAGCTTCGATCACCCCATAATCGGAAAGCCGATATCACTTGCTGGAAGAGAAGGTGATGGCGAAAGTGAACACAGAGAAACAAAAGGTGTCACTCAAGTCTGGTTTCTGTCCTGCTGCCTGAGGAAGGTTTTAAATGGAAACCGTTTCCGGCTGCTGTGAAGGAAGTCCTGCCAACCTCACTCAGCGAGGTGTCAAAGACATCTCAGCACCCGTGGAGAGTTTCTCCCTGGAGTTGGTGGAAGAACAGGAAAAAAAAAAAAGGAGTGGTTTTCTTGCTGTTTCATATTATTGAATGCTGTGCCTACATCCATTCCAGGTCTTCCTAACCACTTGGCGGAAACCCCAAATTAAGATGATAGGAAATGCTTGCACAGGGCTTGGGTACCTCCCAGAGCGTTATATGCACTATCTCATTTAATCCTCATGGTAGATACCGTTATCAGTATCACGTAGGGCACAGTGAAGTTAAGTAGCGCATCTGAGGTCACACAGCCAGTGAGTGAAGCTGGGATTTGAACCCAGTTCTCTAGCTTGAGTCTGTGCTCCTAACCACGCAGCATGCTGCCATCTGAGAAGCACAGGTTTACACCACCCATCAGGCCCTGGATAACTGCCTAGAGTCTCTGTACTAGAGTGAAAAATGCCCTCAGCCCAAATTTCTGTCACTCCCTGGTACCTATGAATGTGACCTGTGGAAATAGGGTCCTTGCAGATGTGATCAAGTGAAGATGAAGTCATACTGGATTAGAGTGGGTCCTTATAAGGAGGAGGAAATTTGGACAGAGACATGCAGGGAAAAGCCACGTGACCACAGAGGCAGAGATTAGAGTGTGGCAGCCATAGCTAAGGACTGCCAAGAACGCTGGCAACTACCCGAAGCCGGAAGGGGCCGGGAAGTATCCTCCCTGACTGCCTTCAGAAAGAGCATGGTCCTGCCGTCACCCAAACGGTGAGGGAACACGAGTCCTGTTGTTTTTAGCCGCAAAGTTTAGGATGTTTTTTTCCAGCAGTGGCAGAAAACTAACAGTCTTCCTGGCCTGTGTCTGGGGGGACATGTCTCCCACAGGAACAAGTGCCCCCTGGGAAGGAGTCTGGAGTTAGCTGAACTGCAGGAAATCTGTTGTTTTTTCTTGGAAAAGCTGAATTTTCACCTTTCCCCATCTGCTCAGAGATCTTTAGGGACAGCCTTACCTTCCCATTGGCTTCTGTTGCTGTGTCACTTTGGCCAAGTGACTTAACCTCTCTAAATCCCATAGTGGATTTTGCAAGCAAATAGGCGGTATGAGTTTGTTCTCACACTGCTATAAAGATATGCCTGAGACTGGGTTATTTATAAAGGAAAGAGGTTTAATTGACTCACCGTTCTGCATGGCTGGGGAGGACTCAGGAAACTCATAGTCATGGCAGAAGGCAAAGGGGAAGCATGACACCTTCCTCACAAGGCGGCAGGAAAGAGCATGAACGCAGTGGGAACTACCAAACACTTAGGAAACCATCAGATCTCACGAGAACTCACTCACTCTCACGAGAACAGCATGGGGGAAACCGCCCCCATGATTCAATTACCTCCACCTGGTCTCTCTCCCGACAGGTAGGGATTACGGAGATTCAATTCAAGATGAGATTTTGGGTTGGGACGCAAAGCCTAACCATATCATAGACCTAGAACACCTGCCCCTGGGAGGCAGCTGTTATATCTCCGTGGATTAAGATTTCAGGAACTTTTATGGAATTGCCAAATGTTTTCTTTAAGTTGGGCTAAGGATATGGTATCTAAAGCTTTTTTTTTGGTCTCATCATCATCTGAAATTCTCTTATTTATTGGTTTGTTTGTTTATAGTCTGTCTAGACCCATGTTGGCTGATGGAACTTTCTGTGATGATAGAAATATGGCTATCAAGCACTTGAAATGCGGCTGGTACCACTAAGGAACTGAATTTGTAATTTTATTTGATCTAAATGTAAATAGATACATAGATTGGTTTCCTCTAGCTGGTGTAACAAATGATTTTAAAAGTAGTGGCTTAGCACATTTTATTCTCTTATAGTTCTGGAGGTCACAGGTCTGCAGTGGGTCACACCTAAAAGCAAGGTGTTGGCGAGGCTGCATTTATTCCTGGAGGCTCTAGGAGAGCCTCTGTTTCCTTGTCTTTTCCAGCTTCTCGAAATCTTCTGCATTCCTTGGCTTGTGGCCTCACATCATTCTGACGTCTGCTTCCATGGTCACATCTCCTTCTCTGACTCTGACTCTCCTGCCTCCCTCTTATAACGATCCTTGTGATGAGCTTGGGCCCACCTAGATCATCTAGGAACATCTTCTCCCATCTCAGATTCTTAATTTAATTACATCTGTAGAGCCGCCTTTGCGGTATCAGAACACATATTCACAGGTCCTGGGGCTTAGGACCTGGACATCCTGTGGGCCATGGTTCCATCTCCTGCTGCGTGGGGCTAGGGGCTACCGTATCCAACAGACAGATCCAGACTGGACTGTCATTTCCTAGGGAAACTGCTTCTGTCTTAATCGCCATTGTGCCCTGCGTCAGGCACACAGTAGGTGCTCAATTAATGTGTTCGGTTAATGAAATTTGAACATTGCTTCTACAACATGTTTGCTGAACAACATGTTGGGTTTAAATTCTGAGTCTGAGCTAAACTTTGCAAAATGGAGACAGTTGTCATGCTGCCTTTAGCCTGGGCCTTGGGCGCTGGTTCTGTTCCGTTGTGCTGTGTGACGTTAAGCAAGCCTCTGCACCTTTCCAGGCAGCAGCTTCCCCATCTGTACAAAGAGCCAGGAGGGAGGAAGCCAGACGCTGTGAACCACCTGCAAACAGCCTCGTGGGGGCAGAGAAAACTGGGACGCAGAAACCATGGGGCTGGTCCATGGGCAAGGCCTTGAGGGAGGTGAGCAGTCCACCCCAAAACTAAAAGCATATTTCAGAAAAATGGTGTGGGAGACCAGGAGGGAGACCTTCTGAGTCTTCTGGGGGAAAGAACTTGGGGGCCTGGACTGGGGTTAGAATCAGTGACTTCCAATGCTCTGCCGTCTGCCTGGATAGTTCTCCCAAGCCATCTCTGACTCCACACATCCTTCAAGACCCGGTTCAGATGGCCCTTTCTTAAGGAAACCTTCCTCGACTCCCCCAACCCACCTCTAACCCACAGGAAGAGCTCAGGGTCTCCGGGCCTCCACAGAAGTTGTGCCGCCCCCATCGCAGTCCAGAGATGTTAAATGGCTTGCCCCAAGTCACATATGCCAGTGAGTGGCAGATATGGGATGTGAACCCAGGTGATCTGGCTCCAACATCTGTGCTCTTCCTGGGCTATGTATGCACATTCACCACACGCACACATGCATACATGCACACAACACACACAAAAAACACATGTACATCCCTAATCACACACACAGACCTGCACATGCACACACACACACACATTCATCCTAATACATGTACCTGCACACACACATTCATCCTAATACACACATGTACCTGCACACACACACATTCATCCTAATACACACATGTATCTGCACACACACAGTCATCCTAATACACACATGTACCTGCACACATACACTCATCCTAATACATACATGTATCTGCACACACACACACACACATTCATCCTAATACACACATGTACCTGCACACACACAGTCATCCTAATACACACATGTACCTGCACACACACACATTCATCCTAATACACGCATGTGCCTGCACACACACACACTCATCCTAATACACGCATGTGCCTGCACACACACATTCATCCTAATACACGCATGTACCTGCACACACACAGTCATCCTAATACACACATATACCTACACACATACACTCATCCTAATACACACATGTACCTACACACATACACTCATCCTAATACACACATGTACCTAGACACACACACTCATCCTAATACACACATGTACCTGCACACACACACTCATCCTAATACACACATGTACCTGCACACACACACACACACACACACTTATCCTAATACACACATATACCTACACACACACATTCATCCCAATACACACATGTACCTGCACACACACATTCATCCTAATACACACATATACCTACACACACACACTCGTCCTAACACACACATGTACCTGCACATGCACATGAGGTACACATCCTTAAAGACATGAATATACATGCACATGCATGCACATATCCACATAGCCCCACAGACACAACACACACGCGTATCCAGCTACATGCACTTATATGTACATGCACACACTGACACCTCTGCATTAACACAGACTCCACCTCACACCCATTACAGCCACACCCCACACAGCCATGCATACACACACGGGCACACACTTGTGCATGCATATTCCTTCACACATTCATATACACATGCATATATACATTCACCCCACACACATATACATATGTGCATGGCATATGACACATGGCATATTCATTCACACATCCTACACTTGCCCCCACATCCATACACACACACATATGCACACATGCACGTAAGTACACACATATATACACGACATATACACAAAACACACTTTTTTCTTGAGACAAGGTCTCACTTTGTTGCCGAGGCTGGAGTGCAGTGGCACAATCACAGCTCACCGCAGCCTCGACCTCCTGGGCTCAAGTGATCCTCACACCTCAGCCTCCTGAGTAGGCAGGACTACAGGTGCACACCACCATGCCTAACTAATTTAATTTTTGTAGAGTCTGGGTCTCACTGTGTCGCCCAGGTTGGTCTCAAACTCCTGGCCTCAAGCAATCCTCCTGCCTTGGCTTCCCAAAGCACTGGAATTACAGGTGTGAGACACTGTGCCTGGTTCCACACTCGTATTCTTTTGTACATGTGACCACGTGACACATATGTATGCATATATGTGCACACACACATCTAGACCAGATGCTGGCCTCCTAGCATAAGCTTATTCACTTGTACACACAAATATTACCCACTGGCCCAGCACACACACACCCACAGGTGTGCACACACAGACGTGTGCAAAGACCACTCATGCACACACCTTGTGTAGGGGCTATACTTAAATGTAAAATCTGCGGAAACACCACTGGAGCAGCATGCATAGGCACGTAAAACATGTGTGTGTCCAAATATTCACATGTACTATGCACTCAGTCACAAACGGAAAACCATGGAACTGCAATATGTGAACCAGGAAATGTCCTCATTGTCTTTTCCTCTCTGCATGCCCAGATATGCATGTGCACACACAAGACATGCCCAGATCCTTCTGCTCCCACTGCCTGTCCCCTATGCCCCCCCTCCCCACCCCCTCCTCTATGCACTCAGTGTATTGGTGAGGCCTAGGGGCAGACAGCAATGCCCTCTGGTCCTGGATGACCTCAAGGAAGAAGAACAGAGCAGCTGCCTGGCCTCGCCTGCTGGGAAGGGGGACAGCGGGCAGCACAGTGGGAGTTCTGGGAGGACAGCGGATTCCAACCCCAACCCTGGGCTTGACCCCACCTGGCCTGACCCTGGACGCCCTGATCACACTCTTCCTGACGCTTGCCTACCATGCTGGGTGCTGGGGCCAGATGCAGACCCAACACACTCCAAGGTATGCAGAGGAGACCCGGAAGCTGGGGAAGAATATAGGATCCTTTGCTTCACCCTGAAGCCCCCCGTCTGGCCGTGCTGAGCAGACAGGAAGATGACAGCACAGTGTAGGCTGGTGGGGGGACGCCTGCCCGTCCAGCCTCCTACGCAGCAGATGGCCAGCCATCTGCAGGCCCCCTCCTCCTCCTCTCTCCCTCCCTCCTCCCAGCGTGGCCAGGCCTGGTGCTGGGGCGAGGCTGCTCGAGGCTGGCAGAGCGTGTTGGAGCCATGTGCTGCCTGGCAGGCAGGCAGGCGGGCAGGCAGTCAGGCAGGCTGGGAGGCTGCTGCTCCGAGAAAGGCATCCAAACACACAGGCAGGCACGGCCTTCTGCGCTGCCCCACCCCTCTTCCCATATTGTGCGCACCTCTGTTCCAGGATATTCTGGGGCTTCAGGAACAGAACAATCCTTCATCCCAACAGTCATTCATTCAACAAACACTAAGTGCTTACTAAGTGCTGGGTACTGGAGATACAGGAATGAACAAAACAAATATTTGTGGAGCACCTACTATGGGCCAGACACATTTTCAAGAACCATTGATACAGCTGTGAGCTAAAGGAATATACATTAGATGTCTGCCCTGTGTCAGACACTAGGCTAGACAGGATAAATGCTTAGTGAGCACCTACTGCATGCCAGGAGCTGGTCTGGGCACTGGGAATACAGCAGTGAACAAATTATTTGTTGAGCACCTACTGTGTGCCACACATATTTCTAGGTCCAGAGGCTAGAAGAGCAAGCAATAGCATTATTTATTGCACACCTACTATGCACCAGGCTGTATGCTTTCTGGGCACTGGGGATAGAGCAGTGAATTTATTGAGCACCTACTGTACGCCAGACACATTTGTAGGCACTGGGGGTAGAACAGTGAGCAAAATAACTATTTGTTGAGTACCTACTGTATGCCAGGCCCTGGGTGGTGACCAAGAAAGTCACTGTCCCCATCCTCTCTCAGTCTCCTGGGTGAGCAGCAGTGACTACCTGATGCCTCAGGCAGAACTAAGGCTGGGAGGGGAAGGACAGTGGCATTCTTACTGGCTTGATTATTTTAGATGGGCGCAGTCAGGGAAGGCCCCTCTGAGGAGGTGTCTTGGAGCAGAGACCTGGGTGAAATGAGGAGGCCACCCTGAGGATACTGGGGCGGAAGGATGTTCCTGGCAGCAGGAACAGCCAGGGTGAAGTTTCCAAAGGGAGAAAGTGCTTGGTGTGCCCTAAACGACCCAGAGGCCCCTGCCAGGGGAAGGGGAGGAAACTGGTGGGAGACGAGGGGTGGGGTAGGACCCTGGTGAGCAGTCTGGGGAAACTGAGGCCTGGGAGGAGGCCCCAGGGGTTGCCAGTGGAGTGTGGGGGTACCACGAGCGTGTAATTATGACAATGACCTCGGGTGCGGGAAGCTTCCCCTGGGCCCAACCTCTGCGGAAGGGGGTATCAGCATTTGACCCACTGACCCTGGGATGCCAACCCCATAGTGATGCCCATTTCACAGGCAGGAAGACAGGATATGGAGGTCAGCTCGGATGAGAAAGCAAGAACCGGGGCCTGCCTCTGGTTGGGTGCTCCTGATCCATCCAAGGGCAGGCCAGGGAGACAGGTTCGGTCAGCCCACGCAGGCACCACCGCCGTGTCCCCACCAGGCCACGGACAGCTGGGCTCCCCGTTAGCTCCAACTGAGCGGTGGCCTCTGAAGGCAATGTCCCCGGCCGACCCTCTGCTGGTGCCTGAAGCTGTCAGCCTTGATTCCCGGCGGGCTTAGTCACCCCATACAAGTGACATTTATTTATTCCCTCACACGGGAGCGTGGAGAGAATTAATTATTTAGCACCGAGGAAGCACTTTGAACATGAAAGTGCTGAGGAGGGCCTGACATTACAGAATAATGTTCCCTCCTTGCGACGCCCGCAGCTCCGGATGGCAAAGCCATCAACCCCCAGGGTCCCACAATGGGGGCGGAACCCCCACCAACCTGCTGTGCCAGGAGGCGGGGGGAAAAGGCTCTGAACTTAGAAATTTCCCTTGTGTAAAAGGAGGGAAGATAGTGAAGGAAAGAGGGCGGGAGGGAGGCAGGGAGCGGTGGAGAGGGAGGAAGGGAGGAAGAAAAGGAAAGGAGACAAGAAAGGAGGAAGGTTTCACGCACATCTTCCAGCCACTGCACACGGGGGAGCTGGAAGCCAGAGCAGAACTGAGTCCCAAGGACATCATTCTGGCTCAAAAAGCATTTTCTCTCCACTATTTCCCAAGGTCTTCAAAACACGGGGGGCTGTCGGCACAGACCCATTTCACAACAAGGAAACTGAGGCTCAGAGAAGAGCAGCACCTTGCTTGAGGTTGTACAGTTTGGCCACAGTGGCTGGGAACTAAATCTGTGTGTGCGCGTGTTGTGTGCGGGCATGTGTGTGTGCGTGTGTGTGCGCGTGTGTGTGTGTGCGGGCATGTGTGTGCGTGTGTATGTGGGTATGTGTGTACGTGTGAGTGTGTGTGCAGGTGTGTGTGTGTGTGTGTGTACAGGCATGTGTGTGCATGTGTGTATGTGCGCATGCACACCTCTGTGTCGGGGTAGCCCTGTCTTAATGCAGCTGCCAAGGTCCTCGCCTGTGGCAGGACATGTCCCCAGGCCCCTGCTCCACAGGCACCGGAATCCCCAGGGTGCATGACAATGGCCACACCACAGCAGCGGCCAGCAGAGACCCTGGGGTCAGCCCTGGACGCTGAGCCTCTCTCCCTCCTACCGCTCCGGACTCCCACGTTGGGGCTTCCCCCAGCCTGCCCGCCACCTCGGGGCAGAGGCAGGGAGGAGAGATCTGGGTGGGGTGGGGAGCAAGGGATAGGGGGAGTAAGAAACAGTCTAGCAGGGAGTTGGAAGTTCAAAGTTTGATTTGACTCCATATTTACCCAGAGGAAATCCATCAGGCTGGAAATAGGCAGCTGGAGCCAGAAGCGCCGAGTTTGCCGTCCCTGCAGGTTCCGTGGTCTCTGCTCCTCTCTTCAGACAGAAAAAGGCTGGGGGACGTGCTCAAGCCCCGTCTAAGTCAGAACCAGGACACCCTAGCAGAAGAGGAGACATGGAGGTTACAGGGGTGTCTCCGTGCTTCCTCCTGCCCTGCAGCCCCAGCTACATCTGATTCGCCTCCACTCACCCCGGTGGCCAGAACCATGCCTGCATTCAATAGGCGCCCAATGCATGCTCAGGGGACCTGAATGTTATCTGAGGGCTCCTGTAAAATGAAATGGAAAAGAACTGGGGGAAGCAGAGGCCTTGCTTAAGCAGGTACATAACCTCTGGTGCCTCCGCTTCCCTAGCTGTAAAATAGAAGCAAAAGTGATGGAACCGCATTATGGACGGGGGTAGCCTAGCGCTTATTCCCAAGGGGCTTAAAACAGCACCTGGCCTGTGTTAAGTACCTGTTCAGTCCAAGCTGTCATCAGGGACCAACACTGGGCATATCCCCCTGACAGATGCGTGATCTTCACAGCAACCTACGTGCAGGTCCTTGTGAGCCCATTGTACTTATTTAAGAGACAGGGTGTCACTCTGTCACCCAGGCTGGAGTGCGGTGGCATGATCACGGCACTGCAATCTTGACCTTCTGGGCTCAAGCGATCCTCCCACCTCAGTCTCCCAAGTACCCGGGACTACAGGTACACACCACCACGCCCAGCTAACGTTTTTATAATTTGTAGAGACTGGGTCTTGCTTTGTTGCTCAGGCTGGTCTCAAACTCCTGGCCTCACGCAATCCTCCTGCCTCAGCCTCCCAAAGCTGTTTTGTTATTATTACTGTTCAGATGGTGACACTGAGGCCCAGATAAATAAAGTAACTTGCTCAAGGCCACCCAGCTAGAAAGTGCCTGGGCTGGATTCAAGTCTGTCACCCCGCCCCTGCCTCCTGGACAGACAAATGGCTTAGACAAGAGGGCAGGGGGCTCCCTGGTGGGAGGGGGCTGACCTCGAGGATCCCCAGTTCAGACTGTGGGAGTCCCTTGATGCTAATCAGGCCCCCGGCGGTGGCCCTGAGGCTTCCCTGCACGGTCGCCCTCAGAGCATAACTGAACGCTGTGTGCTTTGAACCAGAAAATGCTCCTGGCTATAAATTAGGGGACCGCCCATGGGCACAAGGCCCTGCGGCCACCTCTGCTGCCCTGGGCCAGGACGGTGGAGGCCCCCCAGGCTCCCTGGACAGCTGGGAAGCCGCTAGAGGCTGCTGCCATGGCGACGGTGCCGGCTGCCCTCACTCTGCGTGGGCCACATCCTGCCTCTCCCGGGCATGGAGTGGACTGGGGCTCAGCCAGCCGCCTCTCCCCCATCCTCCTCCCTCTCCCGGGGTCATCTGGGGGTCCCAAGGGCTGCCCGCCCATCTGCAACCCGGCGGGGCAAAGGCAGCTCAAAGACGCCCCTCTCTTAATCATGACGAGCATTGAGCACTTAGCCCCTTACGAGTATTGGTGGCTTAACTCACAATAGGTGAAAAGACTGAGGCCCACAGAGGCCGCATTGCTTGCCCAGGGTCACCGGACTAGGCAAGAGCAAAGATGGGGTTCCAAGCTGGGGTTTCTGACCCCAGAGCTCCATTGCAGAGTACAGTGCAATGGCAAAGACATGACCTCAGGAGCAAGACAAGCTGTGTGACCCTGGACAAGTTACTCAGCCTCTCTGGGCCTGGGCGTCCTCTTGGGCAAAATGGGATAAGAGTGCCTGCTTCCTAGGGTCCTCAGGAGGATTCCATCTGTTAATGCATGTACAACACACACAGCAGGAACACATACGGAGCAGGCGCTGGGTCTCAGCCTTACTGTCTCCCAGCAGTGGGGCCTGGGATGAGGTTTGTAGACACATGCTTCATGCTTCAGGGGAGGCTGCACAGGGGAGATGAGACAGGGCAGGGAAGGAAGCCAAGCCCAGGTGTCACTCAAGCCAATGTCCCAGCCTCGGCCAGATCTGGGTCTGAGGAGCACCCAGTTTGTCCTGCCCCAAGGCAAGGGCTCAGACTTACAGTGGTCACCCAGGGCTTGCCCCAGGGAATGACAGCCACCAGGCGGGTCAGGCTGCCTGGACATGGGGCCAAAGCACCGCCAGGAACCCGGGAGCAGTGCCCAGAAGCGAGGTGAACGTACAGGCAGTTAGGAGCGAACTGGAGAGAAGGGACACAGAAGCGTCATTGAGAGGCCCGGGGCACGCGGGAGTGGAATCCTGACAGTATGCCTCACACTGCCCGAGTTCCAGGTTGTTATTTTAGGGTTTACTGCCTATTACTGCCTACAAACTTCAACTCTGCAGCAAACCCATCTGACCAGTGGAGTTGCCTTTGTTTTACACATGGAAGGTCAGTGTTTGGCCAAAGCGACAGGTCTTGCGGCAGGGAGCCAAATCTCTAGGCTCCAGGTCAGTTTTTCACTGCCCCTGTGGCGGGGGCGTGGTGGCTGCGTGCAGGGCCCGTAGGAGAGGGTTCTGACTTGCACAGGAGGCCATGAGTGGCTCGAGGGCCTGGAGCACCCGGAGCAGGTTGTAGCAGTCAGGATGTACAAGTTACAGAAAGTTAGAGAAAAATCCCAATTCCAACAGCTTTCATGATGAACGTGGATTCTCCCCCATGACAGGAGGTCCCGGAGCAAAGGAGCTGCATAGCTGGGTGACTCAGCAGCTCACTGGTGGCATCTGCAGCAGGTGCTTCCTCCTCTCTCTCCTGCCACCCCTCAGTGTTGGGACTCCCTTCGTGGCCCCAAGATGGCTGCAGCAGATCCGGTCATCACATCCCAACAGGACAGAGTGCAGCCAAAGATAAGGCAGCCATCTCTTCCCCCCTTTTTGTTGTTTGTTTGTTTGTTTGTCTGTTAGTTTTGTTTTTGAGACAGAGTCTTGCTCTGTCGCCCAGCTGGAGGGCAGTGACTCGATCTCAGCTCATGGCAACCTCCGCCTCCTCAGCCTCCCTGCCTTCTCCTGCCTCAGCCTCCTGAGTAGCTAGGATTACAGACGTTCACCACCATGCCCCGCTAATTTTTATATCTTTAGTAGAGATGGGGTTTCACCATGTTGCCCAGACTGGTCTCGAACTTCTGACCTCAGGCAATCTGCCTACCTCAACCTCCCAAAGTGCTGGGATTACATGCATGAGCCCCCGCACCTGACCTGGTTCTCTCTTTTTAAAAAGCAGGTAGGCTGGGCATGGTGGCTCAGACCTGTAATCCCAGCACTTTGGGAGGCCAAGAAGGATGGAGTGCTTGAACCCCGAAGTTCAAGATCAACCTGGGTAACATGGCAAAAACCGTCTCTACCAAAAGCAATATAAAAATGAGCCAGGAATGGTGGCACATACCTGTAGTCCCAGCTACTCAGGAGACCCGATCTAGAAAACAATAAATAGGTAACAGCAGGTAAGCATTCCCTGTAACTCCCCCAGCGCAGTCCCCTCCACACTGCACTGGCTAGGGTTAGGCCATATGAATACCTAGGAAGGGGCATGGGGTGGCCATGACTGGCTTAGCCCAGGGTCAGCAAACGGTGGCTCACGGACCCCAAGCCTGTTTTTGTAAATAAAGATTTACTGGTGCCCAGCCACATCCTTTTTTTTTTTTTGAGACGGAGAGTCTCGCTCTGTCACCCAGGCTGGAGTGCAGTGGCACGATCTTGGCTCACTGCAACCTCCGCCTCCTATGTTCAAGCGATTCTCCTGCCTCAGCCTCCTGAGTGGCTAGAATTGCAGGCATAAACCACCAGGCCCAGCTAATTTTTAAATTTTTTGTAGAGATGAGGATCTTGCTGTGTTGCCAAGGCTGGTCTTGAACTCCTGGGCTCAAGTGATCCTCCTGCCTCAGCCTCCCACACTGCACACCCTTTTATTCTTATTGTCTGTGGTTGCTTTTGTGTGACAGAAGCAGAGCTGAGGAGTGACCGCAGAGACTGCCCAAAAAGCCTAGAAGAATGACTCGACCCTTTACAGAGAAAACGTTTGCTGACCCCTGGCTAGACTAACCGGGATCTACCCCTGACCCGGATTGAGTCATTTCCCCCGAGGGATGAATGGACACTATGACAGTCTCTGAGCCCCGTAGAAGTGGGGGCGGGGGCTGGCCTGGCCGCTACCAGTCGTCCTTCAAAGCTTTACTACTCAGAGCGTGGCCCCCAGGCCAGCAGCATCTGCGCCACATGGCCGCCGGGTCTTGGTTCCCACCCCAGCCCTATGAAATCAGAACCTGCATCCTAACCGGACCCCCAGGGAACGTTACCTGCTAAGTGCAGCGCGTTAGCTTCTCGGGTTGTTGTAACCAGGTACCACGAACCGGGTGGCTTAAAACCACAGGTCTGGAGGCCAGCAGGCTGCATTCCAGGTGCCAGCAGGGCCCTGCTGCCTCCAAAGACTCTGGGGCAGGATTCTTCCCTGCCCCTTACAGCTCCTGGTGGTTCTTGCAACCCTTGGCCTTCCTGGCTTTACAGATGGGTCACTCCAGCCTCGCGTCTGCCTCCATGTAGTCTCTGCGTGTCTCCCCGTTTCCTATGAGGGCCTCAGTCATCTTGGATCGGAGTCCACCCTAATGACCTCATCTCAGCTTGATCACATCTGCAAAGATCCTATTTCCAAATAAAGTCATATCCACAGCTGCCAGGGGTTAGGACCCAGACATGTGTTTTGGGGAAACATGACCCCACCTGTGACATGTGAGTAGTCCCAACGCACACCACACATGGGTGAACTGCGACACACGTGCTCATGCTTTTGGGGAGGACAGGGCTGGGGGAGCGGCAGCTCCAGCTTCCCTGCCTTCTCAGGCTCCCAGAGCTGCCCTCCTGGGAAACAGCACGCTGGAAGCTTCGTGAACATAGCTGGCCCAAGGCTGGCTCAGGGAGGTCATCTCTACCCCTCATCTCCCACCAGGCCTGAGCTGCTCCTGGGGACTCCCAGGTTGAACCGTGAGTGTCCTCAGCAGGTCTGGCACTGGGTGAGGCGTGTGAGGCATCCCAGGTGCCCCTCTGCACTGGCACCCTGAGAGGGCTTGCCTTCTAACATTTGGTACCCTGAGCCC
This sequence comes from Piliocolobus tephrosceles, assembly GCF_002776525.5. Classification (NCBI taxonomy): domain Eukaryota; kingdom Metazoa; phylum Chordata; class Mammalia; order Primates; family Cercopithecidae; genus Piliocolobus; species Piliocolobus tephrosceles. The sequence continues at coordinate 122,519,774 of NC_045443.1, forward strand.
AGCGCTGGGACTCAGCCCACTTCTGATCTCCAAACCCTGCTCCGGGCTTCTGCTCCCCAGCTGTGGCCAAGTGACAGGTGGGCCCAGCCCCTGCACTGACTGCATGAACAGAAGCACCGTCTTCTCAGTGAAATTGAAAACGCCCAGCAAGTGCACCCTGAGCAAACCTCTTTGCTTTGCACGTAACTGGTGCTTAAAACTCACGTGCTCAATGTACGAGGAAGTAAATGCCGGAATCCAGATTCCTTATAGCAACTGACAAGGCCCAGCATGATCTAGCCTGCCCTCCTTGCCAACCTCATTCCCGCTGTTTTTCTCCTAAACCTCTAGTTTCCAGTTCCATGTCAAGCCTACTACAGCCCCAGGGCCTTTGCACCTGCCGTGACCTCTGCTGGAAGTCTCCTCCCCACAGACATGCCCATGGCTGGTTCTCTTACTTGATTTAGATTCCTGTGCAGGTGATGTTACCTCTTCAGAGGTAAACCCCACCCCTTCACCCCCTCACTTTCTATCCAATCAATTTTAACATCTGTGTAGAATACTCACAACTGCCTCCAATCCTCACGTTCATTTATTTATCTACCTGCCATGTCCTGCGTGCGTAGAATGGTGCCGGGCACACAGTAGGTGTGCAGTGAAAACATGCTACTGAACTGAGAGAGTTCCTTTCTCACCCCCAATCGGCTGAGCTCTTAGTAAACACTCAGGAGCCTCCAGGCCCCTGTATTAAAGGCCTGGCAAGCCTCTCCCTGCTGCGGAATTTTCCAGATGGGGCTGTTTCTTTGTGTGTCAACAGAGTGCTTAATCTCTGCTCATCATGCCAGGCACGAAGGAGCCTGCTTCACTGAGGAACTTCTGTCTCAGCCACCAGGTAACGTGAGTGGGGCCTCGGGTGGGGGGCAGCATGTCTCCCCACCCCGGCCTTGATAAATGTCCAGGCGCCCTTTTAGCCTCCGCCAGGCAGCTGCCTCTGACCACAGCCTCTGCTGCAGAGCTGAGCTACCCACGTGTGCTCACTCCGAAACTGCAAGCCGGCCCCTAAGGGGATGTGTGAGGGGTCAGGGTCTTAAAAACTTCCTGCATATCTGCATATTTTCCCTTTAGAAATAGCATCCTTAACTTTCTTTTTTTTTTTTTTTTTTTTTTTACTTGTTAAAAATGTACTCATGTAATCCACATGCACTAGCTGTGAGAAATTCCAAAACATCTTTTGGAAAGAGGTCCTCGCCCCCTGAGGCTGTCCCCATGGCACAGATGGTAAGCACAGTCAACGAGGCTGGGCGCCTGTACTTCACAAACTTTGTGGGGTCCACAGCAACCCTCTAAGGCTTTTACTTTTATCATCCCCATTCCACAGACAGGGAAACTGAGGCTCAGAGAGGGCCAGGGCCAGCAGCCAGCACATGTTGGAGGGATGTTGGAGGGAGGACAAGCCGCTGTGGCTTTGATCAAAGTGGTCACAGGACTACTATGCCATATCCCACCTCTTTGTAGAAGAGTTCTTGATTTCATTTTAAAATTTTTGTGTTGCTATTTCTGTTTTGTACCATTTTCTGTGTATTGTTCTGTGACTTGCTTTATTCATTTAACATGTCTGAGACATCAATGCATGCTGGACACACAGAGGTCACCTCATTCTCTTTTTTTTTTTTTTTTTTTTTTAGATGGAGTCGTGCTCTGTCACCCAGGCTGGAGTGCAATGACAGGATCTCAGCTCACTGCAACCTCTGTTTCCTGGGTTCAAGCAATTCTCCTGCCTTAGCCTCCTGAGTAGCTGGGATTACAGGCACACGCCACCATGCCTGGCTAATTTTTGTATTTTTGGTAGAGACAGGGTTTCCCCGTGTTGGCCAGGCTGGTCTCGAACTTTTGACCTCAAGTGATCCACCCGCTTTAGCCTTCCACAGTGCTGGGATGACAGGCGTGATCCACCGTGCCCGGCCAGTCACCTCATTCTTTTTAACACCTGTTTGATAGCCTCTGACACACAGCACAGAGCCATTATAATTGTTGGAGTCAAAACGGTTCATGTCTGATCATCTTGCATTCTCTGGACATAATTCATTTTAATGTGCACTACAGTCTATATGTGATGCAGTGAGCACTTTTGGGAAAACCAGTCAGCTCTGGGCTGGTTGGTCAGGAGAAGGTCTGAAGTGCCCTGTCTGGCCAAGTCTGAGATTGTGGTGGTAGAGAAAGTGAAAGCAGGCTCCAGTACCGAGGTCCAGAATGTTCCCAGCTCCGAGGCCATGAAGGTAAAGCACTTCTTTTTTGGGGCGTCTGCATATCCAAGGACTCCAGAGTATCAGACCTTCAAAGTACTGTGGCTCATTCCCTGAACAACAGTGCCAGGTAATTCACAAAGCAACCCTCTGCACACCAAAGTTTGCTCCAGTCTCCGAAGCAAGTCCTACTCAGTGTCTCCCCAGAGCAGATGAAGAGAAGCCAGGCCTCTCTCCACTTCAGGCAGTAGATGCTTTTGTGGGGGGGGCTGGCATTAAGGGAGTAGGGAGGGCATCAGTTGTCACAAAGTCAAAATGAAACTGCTAACAACACAGCTCTGTCTCCCAAGAGTGACTCACCCGGTGAAAACCAGAATATTGTTCCGAGTGTCAAAATCTGCAGAACAGCCTCCAGGATTTGGGTCTTATCCAGCTTAAATGAGCCAAAACATTCCTGCATCTTCCTGGGGTTCCTGGTGAAGGGCGTATTGTCTTTTCCCTTTAGCCCTTGTTTTGGAAAACTCTGAAGAGGCCCCCAGGAGGTCAGCAGACAGCAGCCTCGCCGCTTCCTTCTCCAGGGCAGCATTGGGACGGCTTTGAAATGCCTCCCAGCGCTTGCCTTCTGCAATCCCCAAACCTGTGCTGCTGGCATGCTGGCTGCCACAGAGCGTGGAGAACACCAGGACCCTGGTGGGAGGCAGAAAAAATGCCGCTCAGGAGAACCATCACCCCACCTCGCGCTGGAGGGCCAGGCACGGCAGAGTTTATCATCATTAGGAGCGAGTTAACTTCGAACAGGGGAGAAACGCTTTTAGAGTAATTGTATTAGCCCTGGATTCCGGAATGCCTTTTCCATTATTTTAAGGAACAATCTGTGCAACCTTGTGGCCTCTGTAGAGCAGGGAGAGACTGACGGGTTTGTAGGTGGAGAAAAGGGTGAGACATTTTTAGCTCCCAGTTTTATTCATGAGAAAATTTGCCAGGTGATCCTGGAGCGTGACAGTTTGTCTTGTGCAGTTTGCCAGGGCTCCGTGGTGCTCCTGGGTACACCCTGGGTGCATATGTGAATCCACAGTGAGCCACATGCAAAGCAGGACAATTGGACCTGGGTCAGTCTTTAGCGCTGATGGGGACTGAGAGAACAGGGAGGGGAATGACAGCAGCTAACATTTATCTAATGCTTCCTGTGGGCTGGACGAGGTCCGGAGCACTTTGCGTGTATAACATTTAATTCAGATAATGGCCCAACAAGGGAAGTACTAACATGATCTCCATTTTACAGACAGGGAAGGCGAGGCACAGAAAGGTTAAGTCACTTGCCCAAGGTCACACAGCTAGAAAATTGCCCGCCTAGGGCACCCCAGCTCCGTGGCAGTGAAATGATGCAGTCGTGATAGTCAGGATGACATCACTCCCTATCCTCGTCTGCCGAGGCCCCGTGGGGGATCTTGGAAGGCTTCTTACAGGAAGTGGAGACAGACTCCAAGGTGAGGTTTTCCCTGAAGGAAGCGTGGGATTCTAACTAGCAACTGGGGCAGAAACAGCACTCAGTGTGGCAGGATGGGCGGGTACGGAGGCTGGGAGGAGGGAAAGGGGCTGCTGGTGAGAAAACTGTGGAGCCAGAGCTTGGTGTGGGTGAAAACCCAAGCATACAGTCAGTGTTCAATAAATGGCAGCTTGGACGTTATGGAGTCCGGGAGGCAGTATCTCGGCCGCTCCTTCCTGGCTGGGGTCCAGCATCCAGCACCCTCAGTGATTCCCAGGAACCATGGCCCAGGCCCAGGGCAAGGTCCCGATTGGTCCAAGATGATCACACCCCTAACCAGAGATTGGTCTAGTCATAGTCATGTGACACAGTTTGACCAACTGCTGGCAAAAATCTAGGAATGCTTTTTCTCACCCTCAAAAAGCAGCTCTCCATCCAAGAAGGCCCTTGTGTGAGTTAGCTATTGCTGCATAACAAAATGCCCCCACACTTAGCCTCTGGGAACAATGATGTATTTTCTCAGCTTCTGTGGGTCTGGAATCTCAGGGAGGCACTTACTGGGAAATTCTAGCACAGGGTCTCCCATGAAGTCTCCAGGGGTGGAAAGGTCAGCTCGGGTTGCCATCATCTGAAGGTTCCTGTTCAGCCTTTCTCCCTCCATCTGAAAGGCTTCCGAGGTCGGCTGCCCGGTCCCAGCCTGCGGGGCACAGAACCTTGGCTTTTTCCTGACACACGAGTTCCGGCTCAAACATCACCACCTCTGAGAAGCCTTCCGAGATCATCTTATAAAAAGTGGCCCCCTCCCCGTCCTGCCAGTGAGTCTGCATCCTGTCCCCCCACCCACCTTACTGCCTCCGGGCCTGAGGTTCTCTCTCTACTGTTTGCCTTTTTTTCCCTCCTTTTATAATTTACATCTCTATTGGTCTCCCTGCCCCCTCACTGAAATGTACACTCCGTGACAGTCCCGACATTGCCTGTCTTGTCGTCTGCTAGATTTCCCAGAGTTTAGCATAGTGCCTGTATGTAGTAGATGCTCAATTAAAGATATGTCTATATTGAATGAATGCATGAATGAATAAATGAATGAGTGGATAGTCAGCAGCTGTAGAAGTGGTCTAGGACATCGGGCAACCCTGAAGAACCAAGGAAGAGGTTAATAACTCTGACACTCTGTGTGTGTGTGTGTGTGTGTGTGTGTATCTGTCTGTCTTTCTCCTGTCTCTTCCTCTCTACCCCATCTCTCTATCTCTCCTGTCTCTTTCTGTCCCTCCCTGACACCCCCTGCCATCAGCCTTCCTGCTGCAGCACACACACCCTCTTCCTCCAGCTGCCTGCATCCAGGTCCCCTCCTAAGTCTCACTTTCAAAGCCCCCAGATTCAACCTTCTCTGCTTTGCTTCCAGACTGGCTTCTCCAGCCCCACCCCTACCTCCTCCATCCTGTGCCTGCCAGCTCTGGGAGGTCACCTGCAGAACAAAAATGACAAGGGATTGGGAGTCAGGCAGATCTGGCCTGTGTTGAGGACTTCCCAGTCATGTGACCTCAGGGAAGTCACCTCCCTGTTCTGAGCCCCAGTTTCCTCATCTGTACAATGGCGCAGTGAGACCACTCAGCCTAAACAGCGCATCACCTCCCTGACCGTGAACACGGGGTTACTTTATGGATAGAGGGACACCGGGGTTGCCTGTGACAATCCCCGCACCTCCCATCCCCCGAAAGCCCACAGCGACTTCAGTTCTCTGGAGTTTGCCGGGCAGCCGCCCCTCCTCTGCAGTTCCTCCCCAGAGAGTGGATGCTTCAGCGGCCAATATTTTCCCTGGCTCAGCACAAAGCACCGTCATTGCAGGGCAGCCAGGAAGTGCTGTTAGCTTGATTGGGTTCTTTTTCATCTCCACATCAGCTGTTAAGCAGCTCAGCTCATGCAGGGGAAACTGCCTCTCGACTGCCCAGTGCTGGCGTGGGGCTTGGAGGAGTCGTTAAGAAACAGCAAGAATGTGGCCCCATTGCACACCCTCCAGAGGCCAGACGCTTGAAGTACCCCCTCTCCCGGCTCAAAGCCAGCAATAGCTCTGTATTCCCACCCCAGGCATCGATCCAGAGCCCCTCCTCCTCCCCCTATGTGCCGATGGGTTCCCTCAACAGGACCCCACCCCCCCGTTTCCTCCCAGAGCTCTCCTTTCTATTTGAGGAAGATAATTTTTTTTCCAAAGTCCTCCTGATGTGCTGGAGGTAGGGGAGTGGTTACTTTCAAACGCATTGGTAACTGTGTCTGCTTCCTAAGGGAAGTGACATAACTCATTCCAATGGGAACATGAATTCCTACATCATCCCCCTCTAGTAACAACAAATATAACAAGACAGGTATGGTGCTGAGTGTTTTCCACAAATGCACTCAAGTAAGCCTCAGGGCAACCCTAAGAAAAAGGTATTAGCCGCATTCCCATTTTACAGACCAGGTTACAGAGGCACAGAGAGGGTGAGTAATGTGCTTGAGGTCACACAGCCAGTGAAGGGAGGGGCTGCCATTGGAACTCAGACCTTCTGGCTCCCTGAGCCTGCTCACAAAGGGGAAGGGAAGAGTGGACAAGGCCCAAAGCCAGTTCCTCTATGAGGCCAGGGCATGCAGAAGGAACAGGGGCCATCTCCTCAGCAGGACACCATAATAAGGCTTTGGAAATGTGAGGGGAGCCCAAGCTTGGGAGGGGCCTCGATAGGAAAGTTTGGGAAGTAGAGTTTCCTGGAGAGGCTGAGAGGAAGGAACTGGAAAACAGAAAAGTTGGAGAATCTTTAAAAAAAAAAAAGACAGAAAGAAATTTGTCATTTTGTATAACTAGAAAGTCTAGGGGGGACTTCAGGCATGGCTTGATTCAGGGGCTCAATGAACACCACTATCAGTCCTTCTGTATCTTGGTGCTGCTTTCCTCTAGACTGGATTGTCTCTCAGGCAGGTCTGGGCACATCCCACCAGCACAGCAAATCTGCCAAAAGAGACCTTCTTTCCCAAGTGGTTCCAGCAAAAGCCTCAGGGAAGGTTCTTATTGGCCTGGCCTGGTCACATGACTATCCCTGAACCAATTGCCATGGTGACAGGGCAGCGTCTGCCCCACCCAAACTACATGGGTGAAGAGAAAGAAAGGATTCTTCTCCAAAGGGACATGCAAGGGGGACTTTCCTCCCAGAGGAAAGAGCCTGGACAGGGAGGGCCTCAGACATCTGCTGCAGGGCTGAGTTCCCTGTCTGGGGCCATGAGGTGAGGAGAAGGGAGGAAAGCACAGTTGTAGGACAGACTCCACCGGTGAGGCTGGGAGGTTCTGAGCCAGAGCTCAACACCTCGAAGGATGAAGTTGCACTGCCCCAGCCATCCATGCTCACCTGGAACTGTACAGAAATCCTGCCCAGGGCACTGGGCTGTCTGCAGAATGGGCAAGAAGAGAGATGCCTAGAAAGCAGAGAACAGAGAGGCTGAATAGTAACCTGCCTCAGCTTCCCTTTCTGTAAGATGGGTTCAAAAACAGCACCAAGCTCACAGGGCTGTGAAGAGGAAAGGGGTAGATAGCTATGAAGCGCTCAGGACGGTGACATAGGAAACACGCAATGGACATCTAATTCTTTGCCAACCCGACCACACAGAACTGCCATGATCCCACTGCTGTACCTCTGCCTAGGCCTCTTCCTCTGCCACCTTCTCAGCCACATCCGGTCCTCCTCCATGAAGCCTTCCTGGAATTTCCAGTGCACTCTGGCCAGACCCCTAGAGCCCCACAGCCCTGGGTGTGAGCCCTGGCTCTGCTCCTCCACCCTGAGAAGGTGGCTTCACCTCTCTGAGCCAACTTTCTCTTCTGGAAAATATGGATCATTAAAAGCATCTGGGCAGGTACTAGTGCACTCCGAGCAACGCCGAGAGGCTGTGGTTTCTCTGGAGCTGGGGTCCCCTCCCTGGCATCTCTCGGTGCCTTGGGGAAACCCTGTCTATGATGCCGAAAGATTCAGATTGGAGTACTCAAGATTCAGAGTGGGCCCAAGGTCTCCCCCAATCGGCTGTGTGACACTGAGTAAGTCACTTTCCCTCTCTGAGCCTCAGTTTCCCCATGGTAATCCCTTCCTCATAGAGCAGTTTTAAAGCTGGCAGGAGCCTCTGACGCAGTGCCTGAGACAGGCAGATATTCCATCAATGGGCATTCTCTTTTCCCCTGGCTACCGGCACAAATGCCACCTTCTCTGAGCAGTCTTCCCTGATTGCCCAGCTGCAGGGAACTCTTGGCCTAGCCTCTTGCCTGCATGGTGAGCTCCTTGGAAGTTCAGATCAGGCTGCTAGTGCCTTTAGGGTCTCCAGGACCTGGCACATGTCCCTGTAAATAGTATTCTGGAGATTTTGAGATTGATGACAATGATAATGACGATTTTTAAAATGTCATTTGAGACCTCCTGCGTCTCCTTAATCTTTCTCCCGCTTTAATGTTAGTTTAACTTGACTTGAAGTTGTCTTCAGATTCTCTTTTGCGAGGATGCAAGTATAAACAAAGTTATAAATCCTGCGTCTGTTCAGAGCCAGCTCTGCCAGGGAAGCTTCTGTATGCCAGTCTCAAGTGGAATCTTACCTTCAATGATGAGGCTGTTGGCAGTGGGACACATAGATGACCACTTCTTGTCATAGTTACGTATTTATTTTAACAAGAAATTGCATTTGGCTGCATATATCAGAAAACCCAAATAACAGTGGCTTACCCAAATAAGAGGTTTCTGTTTCCTTCTTAACAAGACATCTGGAGGTGGCCTGTTCAAGGCTGGGAAGGCAGCCCCACCATGCCATGAATACCCAGGCCCTTTTCTACCCCTTTAATCCTCATAGTCACCTATGGTCACAAAGTGGCTGCTGTACCTCCAGCATTGCATCTAGATTCCAGGCAGGAAGAGAAAAAAGAGAAAAGGACAAAAGACCTGCACTAGCTGCCTGCACTGCCACCCACCCACCCTTCACCTTTTAAAGAGCTTTTACGGAAGCCCCACCCAAGGACATCCATTTACATCTTATTGGCAAGAGCTGTGTCACAGAGCAACCCCTACTTGCAGAGGGAGCTAGAAAAGGTGGGATTCAAACCAGGTGCACTACTGTCTTGAACAAAATTAGGGTTTTATTAGTAAAGAAGGTGGGGGCAGAGTGGATGTTGAGAAGGCATCCAGTAGCATGGACCACACATAACCCAAACCTATGATTTTGCTGGAATTCGTACTTAGACCAGTGGTTCTCACACTTGAGAATGTGTCCAAATCTCCTAGGGGGCTTATGAGAACACAGGTAGCTGCCCCCCAAGCCCGGAATGCCCGACTCAGTGAGTCCAGGGTGGACCTGAGTTTACATCTCTGACAAGCTCCCAGGTGAGGCCGAGGCTGCTGGTGCGGCAGCACACTTTGAGAACTGTTGGCTCTCGGCATGGCTCAAGTTGGTACTTGAGTAAAACCATGTGAGTTGAATTTAGAAGGGGAAGAATACAGTAGTTTAGATGCATTATCAGTTAGGATCCCAATAGAAAACAGAGGAGGGTACACTGACACAGGAAATGGAGAAGCGCTAACTAATCAACTATCTGCAAAGGTGTGAGCAGGGGGTAGAGAAGCTCCTCCCTTCCAGGTAGCAACAGTGAGGTGCTGTCACCACACCTGAAGGTAAATTACCAGAACATGAAGAGGGTGGCTGTAAGAGAAGACCACCCCATAGGAGCCCTATCCTTTGCAGGAGGCGTGCAGCCAACCTTGGACGTTGCAGAGAGGAACTGGGGCTGTAAACACTCCCTGGCCTCTTTCTCTTCCTGCCACCAACCTCTAGCTGGACACCCAAGGGCTGGAAGCCAACAGGCCATCCTAGATGAACAGAGGGATTGTTGGGCCTGGAGAGACACACTGAAGATGACCAGCACAGACAGAAAATATCATGACACCAGGATATCCCGGAGCAACTGTTCGGCAAACAACAATTCAAAGCAGGCAACTCAGCCAGCTCATTCATTCATTCATTCATTCAATTACTCACTGGAGCACCTGCTACGTACCAGGCACTTACTGGGTGCCAGGGATTAAGAGATGAATTAATCATGACCCCAGTTCAGAGAGCTGCCATCTGCTGAGGTCCAAGGCACTGTGGTGGTGGGTAAGTGGGATCATCTTCCCCAACCCCTGCCACAGCCCACCCAGCCAGACTCACGGCGCCTGCCACAGATCTCATCTGCTTGTCACTCGAATTCCACTGTGATTTAATCTGTCATTAAAGTTTAACTATGGGGAAAAGACTGTAAAAAAAGTCCCCCGCTCCATCACAAATCAAAATGTTATTATGTACTAAAACAGGGGCTGCGGGAACAAGCTGACGGGATTTGGCTGGGATTAGGGACAAAGTGAATCTAAACCACTGGGTGCCCACGTGTCCCCCTGGTAAGACCCTGTAAACCTTTATGCATATAGATTTATATCGGTGAACTGTCGATTATGATATTTGTTTTCCTGGGCTGCAAACAAAACCTCAACCCTCAGCGGCCCCCTCACTGCCGCGTCAGCCACACACAGAATGTCTCCAGGCTCCACAGCCAATAACAAAAATGATGAAGAATCTGATGCAGACGTGGATAATTGCTCTGGCTTCCTCTTGTGAATTTAAATAGCTTTCTTGAATTACTGCTTTTGACAAGATCAATAAAGTTGAGCTATGGCTGTATCAGGCCTTTCAGCAAATACATAGGAAGCTGGGCTCCTGGGGCTGACTGTCCGACAGTGACCCCAGCTCTCCCAGCAGGCCAGCGAGGGGCTTGGGGGCGTGCATGGAGTGAGGTCAGGGATGGGCTGGACGGGCCAGTACAGGAAAAACAGACAAACCCCAAGATCCTGGCTGTGGCTGGGTGGGCGTCTCACACTTGTAATGTCAGCATTTTGGGAGGCCGAGGCAGGAGGATTGCTTAAGCCCAGAAGTTCAAGACTAGCCTGGGCAACATAGTGAGACCCTGTCTCTACAAAACTTTTAAAAATTTAGCTGGGTGTGGTGGTGCACACCTGTAGTCCTGGCTACTAGGGAGGCTGAGGCAGGAGGATCCCTTGAGCCCCAGAGGTCAAGGTTGCAGTGAGCTATGATCATGCCACTATACTCTAGCCTATGCGACAGGGCAATATCCTGTCTCTAAAAAAACAAAAACAGACCGGGCACAGTGGCTCACGTCTATAATCCTAGTATTTTGGGAGGCAGAGGCAGGTGGATCACTTGAGGCCAGGAGTTTGAGACCAGTCTGGCCAACATGGTGAAAACCCGTCTCTACTAAAAATACAAAAATTAACTGGGTGTGGCAGCAGGCGCCTGTAATCCCAGCTACTTGGGGGGCTGAGGCAGGAGAATCGCTTGAACCCAGGGTGTGGAGGTTGCAGTGAGCCAACATCATGCCACTGCACTCCAACCTGGGCAACAGAGTGACTCTGTCTCAAAAAGATAAATAAATAATAAAAAACCAAAAACAGGCCAGGCGCGGTGGCTCAAGCCTGTAATCCCAGCACTTTGGGAGGCCGAGACGGGTGGATCACGAGGTCAGGAGATCGAGACCATCCTGGCTAACACGGTGAAACCCCGTCTCTACTACAAAATACAAAAAACTAGCCGGGCGAGGTGGCGGGTGCCTGTATTCCCAGCTACTCGGGAGGCTGAGGCTGGAGAATGGCGTGAACCCGGGAGGTGGAGCTTGCAGTGAGCTGAGATCCGGCCACTGCACTCCAGCCCAGGCGACAGAGCGAGACTCCGTCTCAAAAAGAAAAAAAAGAAAAAAACAAAAACAAAAACAAACAAACAAAAAACTAGCTCCCAATTGCCCTCACTTTCCCTGTATCCCTTCCCCCAAAATTAATTAAGCAAAACTTACCCATATCCTCTGCTTTCTAAAATGACAGGGGCCAGTGAGGGGACCCAGTCCACGCTGGGTATTAAAGGGAGGCACTCAGCACACAGTCCCCACCTTCCAGGAATCTCATCCGCACTATAACCGAGGCTCCTGGACACAGACTCCCACCGAAGGAGGTGGCTCAGTGATGGGATTCACATCTCAAGACCACAGATTCCCTCTAGCAGCATGGCTGTTAGATAGTGGAAAGGTACCAAGATAGAACACTTTTTACCAGGTAATATTCACACGACATAGAATTAACCCTTTTAGCATGTAGAGTTCAGTGTTATTTAGTCCATTCACGATGTTGTCCACCCACCACCTTTATCTAGTTCCAAGCCATTTTCCTCTCCCAGCCTGTGCAGCTTTGGACGCTTGACGCTCAGCCTCTGTGAGCCTCAGTTTCCTCATCCATGCAGTGGGAATTGACTGCACCTGCCTCACAGGCTGCTGTGAAGATTATGTGGGGAAACGGGGACGTGTTTCACCCAGTGCAGGCCCTTGGGGAGTTTACTGGGGTGAATATCATCCCTGCTCTCCAAATCCATGTCCACCCTGAACCTGTGTATGTGATCTTATCTAGAAACAGAGTTTTGCAGATGGAACCAAGTTAAGATGAGGTCACAGTGGAGTAGGCGAGCCCTAAATGAAGTGACTGGTGTCCTTATAAAAACAGATGACGCACAAAGGACAGCCAGACAGTGACGCAGCTGCATCAAGGAAGGAGGGTCGGGGATTGCAGGCAGCTGCTAGGAGCTGGAAGGGGCAGGAAGTCTCCGCCAGAACCTCCAGAGGAAGCACCGCCCTGTGGACACCTTGATTTCTGACTTCTGGCGTCCAGAACACTGAGAGGATGCATTGCTGTTGTTTTAAGCCACCCAGCTTGTGGCTTAATTAGTTCCGCCAGCCCTAGCCAACAAATAAAGGGAGGCTTCCACAAGTGGGAGATCGTCTCATGGCTACTGGAGTTATTCAGTGCCCTGACTGGCCAGGAAGGCAGGCTGGGGCAGGGGACCCAAGGAGGCTGAGTGGCTGGGGAGAAAGCCCTGGCAGGCTCACAGGGCAGCCCCCCACTCTCCAAGTGTCAGCTCCACAGCCAGCTCCCAAGGTGCACCCCGTATTCTCATACTCCAAACCGTTCCCTTCAGGTACAGGATCAGCTGGGGGCTGTCATGGCCCACGGCAGTTTCCATTGTCTGGAAAACACGCACCTTGCAGCCTCAGGCTCATTGCTTTTGATTAAAACCCCTTCTCTTCTCTCTTTTTTCATTTTTATTTTTATTTAGAGATGGAGTCTCACTCTGTCACCCAGGCTGGAGTGCAGTGGTGCATTCATAGCTCACTGCAGCCTTGACCTCCTGGGCTCAAGCGATCCTCCTGCCTCAGCCTCCTGAGTAGCTGGGACTGTAGGCATGTGCCACCACGCTCGGCTAACTTTTGTATATTTTTTGTAGAGATGGGGTCTCACTGTGTTTGTTGCCCAGGCTGGTCCTGAATTCCTGGTCAAGTGATCCTCTCACCTCAGCCTCCCAAATTGCTAGGATTACATGTGTGAGCCACTGCACCTGGCTGGAAGCGTAATCTTTAAGGAATGGTGGTAAGAGGGAGAGTGCTTGAGGCGTGGTTGGAGGGCAAACCAACAGAGGAAGAAGCATGTGACAGTCTGGAAGATGGGAGACCTGGGAGCAGATCCCTGGGAGCTGTCCAAGGTGTAAGCGCGAATGGCAGATGCTATGCTGGCCAGGACGTGCTGGGTGAGGCGTCCCAGAGGCATCGCAGGACCAAACCTCCCCTCCAGCTTCTCAGGCCTCACAGAGGGCTCAGGTCTCAGTTAAGGACCAGCTTTGGTGAGTTGGGGTTAGGGTCAGAGGTGGGCATCGAATAAGGGCCAGTCATAGGTTAAGTTGAGGTGTAGGGCTTGGGGTGATGAGAGAAGACCATTTGCGGGTCTTCAGACCTCTAGACTGAAATGCCATGTGCAGAAGGAGAGGTGAGTCGTTTTTGAGAGGAGCTGAGCACAGGTGTCACCTGTCCCTGCTGGAAGCCATTAGCTGGCCTCTTTAGATACAGGTGGAGGCTCCTGGGGCAGAACACCAGCATGTCAATCAACATTATTCTTAAGAGGGGCATGGGTCACCTGAAATTAGAGACTCCCCCTGGGGAAGACCATGCAGCAAGCGATTCCACTCAAAACCCCTTTACAGCCCAGCCACCCATGAATGAGAGGCTCTCCCCTGAAATGCTTGGTACTCCAGGAGCAAATGCCACTAAAACTTCTACCTGATCTCCCTCTGAGGTAGGAGGCAGGACTCCACTCAAGGTAGAGCTCAGACACTGGACCAAATTGAGGACTAGCTAAAATAGGGGCAGGGGAGAAGCAACTTTCTGTAAGACACACCCACCAGTGTGCCATATCAGTTTACCATTGCCATGGCAACACCTGGAAGTTATCACCCCTTTCCATGGCAATGACCTGATGACTCAGAAGTTACCACCCTTTTTCTAGAATTGTCTGTATAACCCACCCCTTAATTGCATATAATTAGGAGTGGGTCTAAAGGAGACTGCAGGGCTGCCTCTGAGCTGCTGCTCTGGGCACATCGCCCGACCTCCTGGTGCTTCTGCTGCTGCCCTGCACTGTGGCTGCAATCAAAGTTGTTAACACCACCAGCTTGCCCTTGAATTCTTTCCTGGGCAAAGCCAAGAACCCTCCCAGGCTAAGCCCCGATTCTGGGGCTTGTCTGCCCTGCATCACCTGAACCCTGAACTGGGGCTCTAGGAATTCCTGTTTCCATCAGCAACAGTCACTTTCTCCAGAGAGCCCAAAGCAGGCCGAAAGAGGCAAAGCAAAGGGGAAAAAACAAGCCCACTGCATTTGCAATGTCATTCTGCTCATTTCCATCAGGTAAAATCAATATCAAAAGCCCCCAAGGGACACTGGGGAGCTGTGGGCTGCCTTGTGGGGAACAGCAGTTCAGGTTTCCCCTCAGTAGGTCGATGCAGAGAGCAGGAGGAGGATGAACCCTGCTGAGGACAGATCAAAAGATGCTGTCTCATTATGGGGCTTCCAGATCATGGCAGATCACCCTTATGTCTGCCTTAACCCATATATATATAGACGGAATCTCACTCTGTCACCCAGTCTGGAGTGCAATGGCGTGGTCTTGGCTCACTGCAACCTCCACCTCCTGGGTTCAAGTGATTCTCATATTTTAGCCTCCCGAGTAGCAGAGATTACAAGCATGCGCCCACATGTCCAGCTAATTTTTGTTTGTTTGTTTGTTTATTTATTTATTTAGACAGAGTCTCACTCTGTTGCCCAGGCTGGAGTGCACTGGTGATCTCAGCTCACTGCAACCTCCGTCTCCTGGGTTCAAGCAATTCTCCTGCCTCAGCCTCCCGAGTAGCTGGGATTACAGGAGCCCACCACTACACCCAGCTAATTTTTTGTATTTTTAGTAGAGATGGGGTTTCACCATGTTGGCCAGGCTTGTCTCGAACTCCTGACCTCATGATTCGCCCGCCTTGGCCTCCCAAAGTGCTAGGATTACAGGCGTGAGCCACGGCACCTGGCCAATTTTTGTGTTTTTAGTAGAGATGAGGTTTCACCATGTTGGTCAGGCTGGTCTCAAACTCCTGGCCTCAAGTGATCCGCCCGCCTCAGCCTCCCGAAGTGTTGGGATTACAGGCGTGAGCCACAGCACCCAGCCTGCCTTAACCCATATTTTACATGATTGCTAAGGGCTGTGTGTCTGGAGATGGGGTGACGTGCAGCCAGGTTAAAGACCTGCCTCTTTCAACCAAGTTCTGCTGTGCCCAAGTGCACAAGGCACCCCTCGGCCTCCATTCCCTTGGAAGTCTTTGGCTGCATAAATGTTATCACAAACCTGGGTTCCTGACGGGGATAGATACCAGCCTGAACCATGCATGAGGCCCGACAGCTCTCAGAAGAAGGCTGGTTTGAATTTCTGAAGCCAAACCAAACACTGGCTCAAAAATATTTTCTTATTATCTCATTCCCTGACTACGGAACAATCAGCCCATTGAAAAACCACAAGCCCGCCCAAGTTTTAAATTAAATCTCTTGAGTTTTCCCTCTGAGAGCAGATAAAATCCTTCCAGCTTATGTTTTGAGGAAAGAATTTGGGGGATGTGTGTGTGTGTGTGTGCGTGTGTGTGTGTATTTCCCCTAAACTCATGTTCTTTTGTTGGGTTAATCAGCACTCTGTTGAAATATTTCACTTGAGGACATCATTACATTTCATGGATGTTGATGTATCCTTCCAGGAGCAGCTACTCCATGGCTGCTTGGATTTTAGAATGCAGCTCTTTTGGGAAGGAAGAGATAAGTCCCCTTCCAAGAAGTAAGCTTCCCAGAGTGGCCTTGAAGGGCTCAGCTGAGATTCTTACAAGAGGCAGTCAGTCCCCACCCATGTATTTGTTCATTAGATGCCGACCGTAGGCTCTGAAAATCCACCATGTGAACAATCTCAAGTTGTACGCTGGCAAGGAGATTGAGAAGACAGAGAGGGTTTTGTTCCTTGGCTGGCATCAGAAGAAGCCTAAGCTGTACTCTTGGCCCCACTCAGAGCAGCTGGGCTAATGCTGGCCTGTGTCTTTGCCTCTCAGCATCTTAGTTGCCTTATCTCTAAAGGAGGAATGCGCATAGGAGCTCCTACTGCGGAATTCCCAACAGCGAAAGCCTGCAAAGATGCTACTACTATACTGTCGTGTAGTCATTCAACAAACATTTGCTGAGCACCTACTGTGTGCTGGATTCTGTTTTAGGCACTTGGGAGACAGCCGGGAACTAGACAAGCAGCATCCCTGCCTGCCTGGCGCTAACGTTCCGGAAGGTGGAAAAACTCATGTCTTTCGAAAGCTAGGAATCATTTCTGATTTTGTTTTGGAAGTGGCATTGGGCTTTTTATGGTGCCTGGTATGTAATAGGTTGTTGATTATTTTTTCTTCTTTAATGAATGGTGAATAACCCACACCATGAGGAAAGGGCTTGGAGATAGTGTGTGCTTAGGGGAGGGTGGGATTCTGGGTGCTGGAGGATGCTGTCCTATACCTCCTGAGCACTAGTAATACTGGGGCCCCCATGTAGCACCCTGGGCCCATCTGAGACATCCCTGACCACCCTTCCTGAGAACAGTGAACATAGAGGCCAAGCCGCCCCGGGTAGAGCCTGACCTCTGCAATCAGTGACAAAAACTAGGCTTTACAGTGAGGGCAGAGCTTAGCGACATGGAGCAGATTCTCCATTCAATCCCAAAGGAATTTCGTGCACACCGGAGTGTGTGGACAATGCTTACAAACTGAGATGTTCCATACACAAGCCCA
This sequence comes from Piliocolobus tephrosceles, assembly GCF_002776525.5. NCBI lineage: Eukaryota > Metazoa > Chordata > Mammalia > Primates > Cercopithecidae > Piliocolobus > Piliocolobus tephrosceles. Next base: position 122,536,737 of record NC_045443.1, read on the forward strand.
GGTGTCTCGCTTCCCCTGAAGCATCAGAAATTCTGCCACACTGGGTGGCATTCCCGCCTGGCACTGCTGGGCTAGGGCCAAGTGGACGTGGCCTCTGTTCCACCATCCCCACCCCTTGTGTATGCGTAGTGTGGCCACATTTTCAACCCCTGGTTTAAATGGAGCAAGTTGGAGTTCTTTTTTTTTTTTAATTTATATTTTATTTTTCTATTTTGAGATGGAGTCTCACTGTGTCACCCAGAGTGCAGCAGAGTGCAGTGGTGCAATCTCAGCTCATTGCAACCTCCGCCTCCCGGGTTCAAGCGATTCTTCTGCCTCAGCCTCCCGAGTAGCTGGGGCCACAGGAGCCCACCACCATGCCCATCAGGCCAGTGTCACGGCTAATTTTTGTATTTTTAGTAGAGACAGGGTTTCGCCATGTTGGCCAGGCTGGTCTCAATCTCCTGACCTCAAGTGATCTGCCGGTCTCGGCCTCCCAAAGTGCTGGGATTACAGGCATGAGCCGCCGCACCCGGCCGCAAGTAGGAGTTCTGAAGAGGACATGAGTGGAACGTTAAGTGAAAGGACTTTCTCCAGCCTGGTGACTGCAGGTGTGGTGGGGGAGGAGAGGTGAAGGGAGACCAGGTTTGGAAACCAGGTAGTCAGCGGTCCAAATCCTGGCTCTCCTGCTTGTTGGCTGTGTGACCTTGGAAGTGTGCTTAGCATCTCTGAACCTCAGTTTCCTCATCTTGAATATGCGGAGCTGTGTCCTGCAAGGTTGTTGCAAGGCTGGCTGAACGTAAAGGGCCTCCTGTGTGCCAGGCATGGCTAGGGGGCAGGGACACAAAGGACAAGGGGGCTGGAGGCTCAAAACCTACAGAGGCAAGACAGGCAGTGTCAACAAGCAGAGCGGCCAGGGCAGGGCAATAGGGACTGGAAGGGAGTAGAGAGCAGTGACGATGACAGAGGGAGTGCCTGCCACATCTAAAGGCCAGTTCCAACAATTGTCACATAAGAATGCAGGGCCTGGGGTCACCAGATCTGGTTACTTATTTGTTTTATTTATTTATTTTTAGACAAGGTCTTACTCATTCTGTCACCCAGGCTGGAATGCAGTGGCATGATCACATCTCACTGCAGCCTCAACCTCGCAGCCTCAAGCAATCCTCCTACGTCAGCCTACTGAGTAGCTGGGACCTCAGGCGCATGCCACCACACCTGGTTAATTTTTGTTTTGTTTTGTTTTTTGTAGAGTAGAGGTCTCTCTATGTTGCCCAGGCTGGTCTCAAACTCCTGGGTTCAGGTGATCCTCCTGCCTCAGCCTCCCAAACAGCTGGGATTACAGGCGTGAGCCACCATGCCCAGCCCAGATCTGATTTTTTAACAGAGCCCAGATTTTTAATGTGAAATATCCTAACTTTTAAATGATGCCAGTTAATGGTTTTAAGAATAATGAATCTCTGTGCAAGAGCAGCGAAGCACATTTGCGGCCCACCAGTGGACGAACTCTGAGTCAGACATGGTGGCAGCCAGGGAGGGGCTCCTGCTCTCACTGAGTTTGCAGGCCCCGGGGGAACTGGCTGTGAGGAAGCCAGTTCTCAGCTCTGGAGTGACCATGTGTGGTGGGGAAGCACTGCGGGCTGGGCGAGCGCGTTCTTCCCGGAGGAAGATTCGGCTCCACGCTGACAGCTGAGAGTGGGGTGAAGGGGAGCGGGCAGGAGGCTGGGGAAGGTCAGGCCCTGCAGAGGAAATGGCTTCAGCAAAGGCTTGGCAGAGGGACTTGGCCCCGGCCATCTGCGCACCCGAAGGGCATCCAGCGTATCCCTTGGCAACACAAGGAGCAGTTACTCCATCCCTCACTCAGCGGAAAAGAAGGGCAGCCCCTTCTTGCTAACTCTGTGCCATGCTCGGGAATCGCCAGCCAGGGTGTCAGTGAGTAGAGGGCAGGTCAGGCTGGCCCGGGGTCCCTGGCCCCATGTACTGGCTGGAAACTGGAGCCTGGGGACCCCCCTGGGGGACCTCTCTGTGCCTGCCATTGTCCACCCCAGTCTTAGCTCCTAGACCCTGGCTGGCCCACTCTTTCCTGAAGGAGGGAATCTGGAAATGCACTTCAGATTCCTCGGTGCTTATGTACTGTTTGGGGCGAGGCCTGGCACATTCCAGAACAAATGGAATTAGCAGGCAGTGACGGGGGAGTAAGCTCCGTAGGGAGGAGGCAGGGTAGAGGCAGCAGAGGGAGGCCCCTGGTCTGGGTTTTGCTCCTCCTGGCGGGGTCTGCATGGAGCTCCGACCCTCAGTCTTCCTCTCCCCAACCTCTACTGTTCCAGATCACCATGGGGTCTCAAAGAGGGGCTCTTAGTCAGCAGGAAATCATCCACAGTCAAAGCCAAGATTAAAGCGACTTCCATGTGAGCATCTTCTTCCTACCCAGCACCGGTTTACGATGAACAGACAGCAAAGGTTCTGTCGCAACCAGAGGTGGGTTTGGAGCCAGAGCTGGAGGGGACCCACTGGGTTCCAAATGTTCTCTTGGAACAACTGCCACTTAGGAGCCCAGAACCTTCTCTGGCAGACTCTCCATTGAGAACGTTCATATCCAGGACTGTGCATACAGTCAGCGCTCAATAAATGCACTTTTTTTTTTTTCAAAGGGCTGGGTGTCACAACTCATACCTGTAATCTCGGTGCTCTGGGAGGCCAAGGCAGGAGGATCACTTGAAGCCAGGAGTTCAGGACCAGCCTGGGCAACATGGCAAGACCCTGTCTCTAAAAAATAAAAATTGGGCGCAGTGGTTCACGCCTGTAATCCCAGCACTTTGGGAGGGCAAGGAGGGTGGATTACTTGAGGCCAGGAGCTCGAGACCAGCCTGGGCAACATGTTAAACCCCCATCTCTACTAAAAAATACAAAAATTAGCCAGGCATGGTGGCGGGCACCTGTAATCCCAGCTACTTAGGAGGCTGAGGCAGGAGAATCCCTTGAACCCAGGAGGTGGAGGTTGTGGTGAGCTTGGATCACATCATGGTATTTCAGCCCCAGGTGACAAGCAAGACTCTATCTCAAAAAAAAATTAATTAAAATTAAAATTAAAAATGTATTTTAAGAAGATTATCTGAAGAGGGACAGACTGAGTCTCCTTTCTGAGGTGGCACTCCCCACCCTCCCAGCCCGTGGGACCTGCACACCCTCAGCCAGTCTCTCTCCAAAGACTATCCAGAAGGAAAAATATTAATATGTTCAAACCCTAATCAAATCTGGATAATTTCACTAGAAACCTTTCCATAATTTCATCAGCGTTAAAGGATTACAATGGCAACAAATTAAACCAACGGGCATGAATTTAGTTGCTCAAGAGGAAAATGTAGCTTGATTTAGAAACGGATGTTACAGTTTATTAACCAATCTAAATTAATTCGATTTTGAGCCACTGTTAAATATACATTAGGATGTATCACCCAATAGCACAGCTGACAGGGGGAAAGAGAGGAGAGAAAGGAAAGCATGGGAGGCTGATAGGAGCTTATTGCCTACGCAAAAAAACAGTTTGTTAATTCTGAGGCATGGGGCTGGGTGTCCAAAATTGGAGAAGGGAGTACCAGAGAAGACTCAGAGTAGCGAGGATTACAAACTCAACTGAAGCTGCCTTAAGCCAAAGGGAGGATTTACTATCTCTGTATCTGAAACTATCAGGGCAGAGGTAGCTTCAGGTACAGCTGGATCCAGGTGCTCCGGGTCAATAGGCCCTGGCCTTTTTCTATTTATTAGTTTATTTTTTCCGCGTAGACTTTACTCTCAAGCAGGATCTTCCTACCTGGAGGTAGGATGACCACCAGTAGCTCTAAGTCTTCATTCTATTGTCCCAGCCCCTTGCAGAAAGAGAGCTTCTCTGACACTCCTGATCCCATGCTGAATTTCAGATGAAGCTCTCAGTGGCCTGGCCGAGGTCATGAACCACTCTGATGAGCCATGCTTGGGGCCCTTACCCATCCTTGAGCTGGGGAGGAGGGGAGGATGATCAGCTTGGCCTGCGGCAGCTTGGCCTGAGAGCAGGAGGGAAGCTGGTACCAGCAACAGGAGAACAGATGCTGCCCACACAGGAGCAGGAACTGTGGACTCCCAGAGGGACCAGGCCTGCACCAAGCCCCGAGAGACAAAAGGACATGTGGGAGTCACACGGCTCATCTGGGACTCCCTCCCAGCTAGGGACCGTTTCTACCTTCCCAGTTTTCTTATTTGATGTGAGAGCTGAATAATGACATCCCCTAATGCCTAAAGGCTGAACAATGACACCAGTGTTCTAACGCCTGGAATCTGAGCATGTGACCTCACCTAGCAAAAGGGACTTTGCAGATGCCGTTCCGTGAAGGATCTTGAGATGGGGAGATGACCCTGGGTTATCCAGATGGGTCAGTGGAATCACACAGGGCCCTTAAAAAGGGAGGCAGTTCAGAGGGGACAGAATGTGCTATGTTGATGATTAAGATGGAAAAAGGGGTAACAGCCCAAGGAATGCAGGTGGCCTCAGGAGCTGGGAGAAGCACAGAACAGATCCTCCCCTGGAGCTTCTGGAAGGAGCCACCCTGTCAACCCTTGATTTTAATCCCATGAGACCCATTTCAGACTTCCGACCTCCATAAGTGTAAGAGAACAAATGGGTGTCGTTTTAAGCCACTAAGTCTGTGGCAATTTGTCACAGCAGCAACAAGAAACAAATACATTTGTACAAGACCACGTACGCCTCTCGGGCAGGAGGCCAACATACCACAGCGTAGAGAAAGTTTCAAGGACAACAGTGAGAAAAAGATTTTTGTGTTGCAACAATTTCAGATGTATTTATTTATTTTTATGTTTTTGAGACAGGGTTTCACTTTGTCACCCAGGCTAGAGTGCAGTGGCGCAATCACGGCTCACTGCAGCCTCAACCTCCTGAGCTCACATGATCCTCCCGCCTCAGATCCCCAATCAGGTGGAACTACAGACACATGCCACCATGCCCAGCTAATTTTTGTATTTTTTGTAGAGATAGGGTTTCACCATGTTGTCCAGGGTGGTCTCAAATTCCTGAGCTGAATTCCTGAGCTGAAGCGATCCACCTGCCTTAGCCTCCCAAAGTGCTAGGATTTCAGGCATGAGCCACCGCACTCGGCCCACAATTTCAGATTTATTATGATACAGAATGCAAAACTGCTTGGATGGTTACCCTACCTCAAAGAACTCTTAGGCTTGTACAAAGACTGTTTCCAACCCTGTCTTCCCGCACAGGGGTGCCACCAGCAAATAACTAACATAGTAGTTACTTTGTATACTAGCAAATAACATATTCATGGGCACATGTGGTGGCCTTGAAAGTGGCCCCCTCAGGGCATGTATGGCAGATGCCAGGCTCTGAATCACCTGTACCTGTGCTATGCCAAGCTCCCCATGGGTGCTTCCTGCCACTGAGCAAGCAGGAGGGGAAATAAATGCAGGTCCATCCCAGCGCCATGCGGGACTCTCCGGGAGGGGATCTTGGTCTCAGGACTCCCCACTGGCCGGGGCAAAAACCTTAGAACTATCTGCAGCCTGAAGCTCCTCCTACTCCAACCTCATTCCCTGCCTCTCTCCTGCACAGGGGCAGGCCCAGCGCCACGGCTTGAAAGATCTTCCTTCCCCCTCCCTGTTCCTTTCCCCTCAGAGCCCTTTCCCCTAGTCAGCCTCCTGCATGTCTAATCTCACCGGGCATCTGCTTCTTGGGTCACAAACTGACTCCCACCATGTGGGAATTAGAAAAAAGAGGCCCCGGGCTGGGTGCGGTGGCTCAGGCCTGTAATCCCAGCACTTTGGGAGGCCAAGAGTCAGGAGGATCTCTTGAGCCCAGGATATCAAGACCAGCCTGGGCAACAGAGCAAGACCCCATCTCTACAAAAAAAAATGTTAAAACTAGGTGGGTGTGGTGGCACATACCTGTAATCCCAACTACTCGGGAGGCTGAGGCAGGAGGATCACCTGAGCCTGGGAGGTTGAGGCTACAGCAAGCCATGATTGCACCACTGCACTCCAGCCTGAATGACAGGGCAAGGCCAAGTAGAAAGAAAAAGAGCAAAGAACGGAAGAGAAAAAGAAAAGAAAAAGGAGCCCCTTGGGTGGATACATTATGAAAATCAGTTCTTCTTCCAGGCTGAGTAGTCAAGCATGGCCTGGGATCACCCCCCACTGCCTCTTCAGTGAGTGCCTTTGCACAGTGCACAACACATACACTGTGCATGGACTGTGTGACTCCTCAGGCGGTACCTGTGACTCCTGGGTTACAGGGGGATTTTGTGGGGACACGAGTATAAGGCAGGCCAGGAAGATCCCCCCTCACTATTCAGGCCTGTGTCTGCCCCCCATACGGCTACAGTCCAGTGATGCTGCATCGTGGCCACTCCCTCTGGCTAGCCCTGGAGGTTTCTACCTTGCCCCAGTCCCCACCCAGCTCATGCTACCCCCTTTACCTGCTGGGACCCTAGGGCTTTGGAGCTCACCCCATCCTGTGCTGACTCTGGCTGAGCAATCAACTTGCTGTGTGATCTTGGTCCAGCCACTGCCCCTTTCTGAGCCCAGCTCTCCTGTTCCTGAAACAGGGAGTACAGGCTCCTCTCCTCTTCAATGGCCCTCCAGGCACCTGTGCTCTGACAGGCTGTGGGAAGATGGAGAGGGAGATAAAAAGAAAATAGTTCTGCTTAATTGCCTCATTAAGCGCTCCTTGTTGGAAAGCCAGAATTGGAGTCCTCCTGTTTCATCGCCTGCCTGCATCCCCCAGCTGAATGAGGCAGCTGAATGCGGAGCAGGGAGGGTCAGGGTCTAGAGAAGGATCCTTAGGAAGGGGCAAGATTTTAGCTAAGCCCCAGCCCAGTGAGCTCACGTCTGTTTTGTAGCTTCACTAGTCAGGATACCACTGAGCTGCATATAACAGAACCCGGCCACATGGTGCTTGAATAAGAGTGGGATATCTGGGCCAGGTGCGGTGGCTCACACCTGTAATCCCAGCACTTTGGGAGGCCAAGTCGGGTAGTTCACAAGGTCGGGAGATCGAGACCATCCTGGTTAACACTGTGAAACCCCATCTCTACAAAAAATACAAAACATTTAGCCAGGTGTGGTGGTGGGCGCCTGTAGTCCCAGCTACTCGGGAGGCTGAGGCAGGAGAATGGCGTGAACCCGGGAGGCGGAGGTTGTAGTGAGCCAAGATGGCGCTACTGCACTCCAGCCTGGGCGACAGAGCAGGTCCTCCTCCCAAAAAAAAAAAAAAAAAAAAAAGTGGGGGTTCTGGCTGGGCACGGTGGCTCACACCTGTAATCCCAGCACTTTG
>NC_045443.1:122544445-122547991 GCF_002776525.5 Piliocolobus tephrosceles
TACTAAAAATACAAAAATTACCCAGACGTGGTGGTAGGCGCCTGTAGTCCGAGGTACTCGGGAGGCTGAGACAGGAGATTTGCTTGAACCCGGGAGGCAGAGGTTGCAGTGAGCCGAGATTGCACCACTGCACTCCAGCCTGGGCGACAGAGCAAACTCAACAACAAAAAAAAGAGTGGGATTTCTGTTCTTCCTGTGTAATAATAATGACAGCAAATGCTGTGGAAGTGCCTGTCGTGTGCCCGTGCCCAGAACCATTCAAGGGTGGTGCGTGTGTCAACTCACAATGACCCCCTGTGCTGGGGTGAAGAGCATTCCCCCCAAAATTCATGTCCACCAGGTACTGTGATTGTGGCCTGATTGGAAATAAGGTCTTTGCAGGTATCACCAAGTTAAGATGAGGTCCTGCTGAATTAAGGTAGGTCTTGATCCAATGACTGGTGTCCTCATAAGAGGATGGAAATTTCACCACAGACACACGCAGACAAGGCCGTGTGACAACAGAGGCAGAGACTGGAGTGATCCACCTTCAAGCCAGGGAACACCCAGGATGGGCCACAACCTCCTGATGCCCGTAGGGAGGAGTGGAACAGATTCTCACTGAGCAACTGCAGAGGAAGCCGGCCCACCGCAACCGCAATTTCCAACATCCAGCCTCCAGAACTAAAGGGAGCACATCTCTGTTGTTGTGAGATAGGTAAAGTCATCACCCCCATTTTACAGAGGGGGAAACTGAGGCATGGGGAGGGTAAATAACTGGTGTGAAATCACAAAGCTGTAAGTGGCAGAGCCAGGATTTACTCCTGGCCCATTTGACTCCACCTGGAAGGGTTCCTGCCGGGGAGATGGCTACAAGGAAACACATCACAGGGACATGGCCATGAACCTCTTTGGGGTCATGTGTGGGGGCAGCAGGGTGTGGCTGCTGAGACACAAGGATTCATCTACATTCCCCTACAACATGGGTAACCCGCAATGGACCACAGGACCCAGGTCTCTTGTATGATTGAATGACCCAGCCTGGTGTGGAGGAGTAAACCCAGGTGACCGAAGCACCGGTGGTAACCGGGTTGGGTGGGATTTAGCAGGCGGAGCCCCACAATGGAATGACACCCATGGACTGTGCCTAGAAGTAGGGTGGGAGGTGGGACTAAGTTTTGGAGGCGGGATTCAGACACCAGACCAAATTGAGGGCTAGCTGAAATAGGTCTAGGTGGAAGTAGGTTTCCATAAGCCACGCCCACCACTGGCCAGGTCAGTTTGCTGTTGCCATGGCAACCACCAAATGACCCGGAAGTTAACACCCTCATCCAAGAAATTTCTGCATAAGCCGCCCCTTAATTTGCATATACTTACAAGTGGGTATGACTGAGTGCGGCACTGCCTCGGAGCAGCCATTCTGGGCACACTGCCTGTGGGGTGGCAGGACCTCTGCTGCTGCTGTGCACCGATGCTTCAGCAACAGTTGCTGTCCATCACCATTGGCTTGCCCTTGAATTCTTACCCTTGAATTCTTGCCCTTGAAGCCAAGAACCCTCCCTGGCTCAGCCTCGGTTGTGGGGCTTGCCTGACCTGCTCCATTGGGAAGCCCTAGAGCTGGAGACCACACCCCAGCTGTCATGAGTGCCCTGTGCTCAAAGAATGAGGGTGAGATGAGCTCAACCGCATTGGGCTCCTGCAGGGCAGGTGCTTTGCTCCAAAGCCCCCTCCCCAGCTTGTTCCCTCCTCTGTTTCTTGCTCTGTGAAACAGGGCTTAGGGGCTGCTCCCCTGCCCCAACTTACAGGCAACACTCTGCGGGCACTTCTGTGTGCCAGGCACGGTGGTGTGGTGGCAGTGCCTGGCCTTCATAACCATGACTGAGCATGCAGTCCTGGGGTGTTCAGGACACCCCCAGTGCTGTGCAGCCCTCACCACCCTCAGCCGCAGAACCCTTTTCATCTTCCCAAACCCAACGGCAAGAAATGAGGACTGGGGGTTGCGCAGCTGACAGGTGCCACCATGAGGGACCTTTCTGCTTATTGTCCTGCTGCCAGTGGGAGGACTCTCTCATGCATCCCTGGGGCTCACACCCCACTTTGGGGACCTCTGCTCTGTTTTTTGTTTGAAAAGCAAAAGCCAGGAAGTGATGTGAAAGAGATTTGTACCACGTCTCTTCCCTGAGACAAGTAGCATAGAACCAACCACATACTTGAATGGGGTCTATCTGATGGTGTAAAGAGGGGAGGGAAAAAGAGAGTGCTATTAACATCTCAATCACTGCATCAAACTAACCTACCGATGCACGGTGGAAACCCATGCAGCCATCATAACCAGGTTTGGGAGAAAAAGGTGAGGCTTATATGAGATACAGCATTATAAAGTTAAAGGAAGAAATCAAATAAAAATGTACACATAGTGTGGTCATACAACCAAGGTAAAAAAAAAAAACCAGCAATTATACACAGACAGGAGCCTGGACGAAATAATACCCAGATGTTAACATGGATTGTCCACAGGGCGTGAAACTCTGGGAACATTTTTTCCATCTCTGCTTTTTAATTTTCTCTCTTTTCTGTTTAAGTAGGATGAGTATTGCTTTGACCCAGAGGGGGAAGTCGTGTTAAAAAGTGGAAGATCCTGAAACTCTTTCCATGAGGCCTCGAGGTGACTGAGCAAAACCCTAGAAATAAGGCAAACCTGCTTCACAGCAACCCGCCGGCCTCTGTTGCTGGTGACTTTCCCATTTCCAGGGATGTGCGGCTTGTGTCCTGTCCAGGGTGCCCATGCTGTTTCCTTCCTGAAGGTGCAAGGCAATTGCCGGGGGCGTGAAGGGGCCAGGGTCTCAGTGTCACTCTGGTTCCCATGTGTAAAGTGTCTCACTCAGGTTACAAACTCAGCAGAGAGCGCCTGCCCCTGCCCCATCTCAGGGTTCCTCAGACCTCTGGCATCTGGGCACCCCTACACCTTTGCCATGTGTACGCCTCTCTCCTACGCCAAGTTACTTAACTTTTTCTAAGCTGGCCTGATTAGTTTTACTTCAATAAATTTACTATTAATAAGAAGAAATTTGCCCCTTCTGTGTTCACTAAAAGGTATATACAAGAATGTTTCTAGAAACTTTATTTGCAGTTGTCCATTACAGGAAACAACTCCCAAATCCATCCAAAGATGGCTAAGTGAGCTGTGGTCTGTTCACATTGAGGGAGGTTATGTGGCAACAGTAAAGAATGCGGCACAGACATGCACGTGAATGAGTCTCGTGGACACCGCGGGGAGCCACAGACGCCGGCCGCAGAAGGACACAGGCCACATGGTTCAGTGTGTATGAAATTACAAGAGAAATTCCTTTATAGGGAGAGAAGTCGAAACAGCAGGGACCCCAGCAGGGGTGGGTGCTACTGACTGGGATATGGCAGGGGGACACGCCTTCTGGGGGAGGCTTCTTGGGGCTGGAGATGTGCTTTATCCTGATTTGGGTAGCAGTTTCCTGGGTACACACACGGAAAACACATCAAGCTGTACATTTCAGATCAGTTCCCTTTACACTCTGAGAAATAGATGATGAT
>NC_045443.1:122548091-122632749 GCF_002776525.5 Piliocolobus tephrosceles
CAGCAGAAGTAAGAACCTTAAGAAATAGGCCAGGCGCCTGTAATCCCAGAACTTTGGGAGGACTTTGGGAGGCCAAGGTGGGCAGATCACTTGAGGCCAGGAGTTTGAGAAGAGCCTGGCCAACATAGTGAAACCCTGTCTCTACTAAAAATGTAAAACTTAGTCGGGTGTGGCAGCGCATGCCTGTAATCCCAGCTACTTAGGAGGCTGAAGCAGGAGATTGGACCCGGGAGGCGGAGGTTATAGTGAGCCGGGATCACGCCACTGCACTCCAGCCTGGGCAACACAGCCAAACTCTGTCTCAAACAAACAAAACAAAAAAGTTAAGAAACAAGAAGAGAGAAAGGGAGGGAGGGAGGTGGAGATAAAAGAGGGAAGGAAGGAAGGAAGGAAGGAAGGAAGGAAGGAAGGAAGGAAGGAAGGAAGGAAGGAAGGAAGGAAGGAAGGAAGGAAGGAAGGTCTCATTTGCTAAGGTCCTAAGTGCTGGATCCCGTGAAACAGTGGTTTCGTAGTTGTCTTGAGAGAGGAGGGCAGCTTCAGTCTTCAGTGGGAGTTTTGCTGCCTCTAGGCAGTGTTTATTGAGGATGGAGCTGAGCTAGGCATAGGCCTAACCTCTTGGCCACCCGTTGGGACAGCTGCAACTTTTAGCAGAGGCATCATGACTTCTTCCTCTGAGCAACAGCTCTGAGAGTGATTAGCAGGAGGCACAGCTGGGACCCAGCCACTGGGCTGCAAGCTTGTGACTGTCGCCCCTGCTCCCCAACCCGGTGGTCTCCCCCAAGTACCACCTTCCTTTCATTGCATGAATCTTTCAAAGACTGTCCTAGTCCTAGCAGAGGACCATGTGCTGGGCAAAGCAGACTTGCCCTAATGAAACTTTACGATCACAGGCCCCAGATCCTCCACTGAGCTCCAGGGTGGCGGGGAGGTGGTGGAACAGCAACACGCTGGGACCCTTCCTCGGGAGGAGGGCTCCCCACCCCCACAGCACTGTAAGCAGAGATTGCTCTAGTCCAATCACCAATCACCCCTTCTCCTTTAGTACTAGAAACCCTGGCTTTTAGCTGGGCACATTGGTGACAGCACTAACAATGCATTTCCCAGCCTCCCTTGCAGCTAGATATGGCCAATGCCATGCCCATATGGCTGTGCCCAGCACGGGCTACCAGCATGGAAGTGGAAGTGTCCTTAAAGGGAGGGAGAGCCATCCACTCCCCAGCCCTCCTCCTTTCTGCTGGCCAGAATTCAGATATGATGGCTGGAACGGGAGCAGCCATTTTATTTATTTATTTATTTGAGACAGTCTTACTCTGTCGCCCAGGCTGGAGTACAGTGGTGTGATCATAGCTCACTGCAGCCTCTACCTCCAGGGCTCAAGCAATCCTCCTGCTTCAGCCTCTCGAGTAGCTGGGACTACAGGTGTGTGCCACCATACCCAGCTAATTTTTAAACATGTTTTGTAAAGACAGTGTCTCATTATTTTGCCTAGGCTGGTCTGGACCTCCTGGGCTCAGACGACTCTCCCACCTTGGCCTCCCAGAGCTTTGAGATTACAGGCGAGAGCCACTGTGCCCTGCTGGAACAGCTGTTTTAGGCCACGAGATGGAAGTGATGACTCCCTCTGGATTTTGTCTCTCTGTGGGAAGGAAACTCATAACTTATTTAAACCACCATTATTTTGGGTTCTCTGTCATTCACTGCCAAATGTCCTCGTAACTCATGATAGCCACAAAGCTTCTAAGCAATCAAGGATTCTTGGGACGTGGGGCAGCCTCTAAGTTACCTTGTTCTGATTGGGAGAAGGCGGCCTTTTACAGGGCTGATACCAAGGCCGGAGCACTGATCACAGAGGAGGCACCTGGGCTGACAAGGGGACCGCTCTGCTTGTGTATTCTGAATACGTGTAAGTCCAAACGGTGTGATTCCAATAACTCTTACCTTTCAAGCATTACCCACTTTGAGGAGAAATAATTCAAATAACAAACTAGACCCCTGCAGTTATGACACCAGTCCTGTTCCAAACCTGCTTCCTCAACAGCTTTAAAATTCAAAACTATTTCAAACGCACAAAGTGTGCAGTTAATAACGTAACTGATTGCACATGTCCAACCACCTGGATTAAACAGATATTAATATTTCGCCAAATTTCCTTGAGGTCTCTCATTCTAAAGAAACAAAAAGTCACAGGGCCAGGCATGGTGACTCACGCCTGTAATCCCAGCACTTTGGGAGGCTGAGGCAGGAGGATCACTTTGAGGCCAGGAGTTTGAAACCAGCCTGGCCAACATGGAGAAAACCTGTCTGTATTAAAAATACAAAAATTAGCCAGGTGTAGTGATGCCCTCCTGTAATCCCAGCTACTTGGGAGGCTGAGGCAGGAGAGTCACTTGAACCCAGGATGCGGAGGTTGCAGTGAGCCAAGATTGCGCCACTGCACTCCAGCCTGGGCAACAGAGTGAGATTCTGTCTCAAAAAAGAAAAAGGAAAAAGAAACAAAAGTTCACAGAACCAGCTAAGATTCACCTCTTTGTTTGCACACACAGCATCCCTCCCCTCTGCCCCTCCCTCCCTCACTCCTGTGCATGTCTCAACCCTTCCACAATTGTCTCCATCAACAATAGATCGTGCTGTAAAAAACCACTTTCTCGTTCTAACTGGTTAAACTCATTCTTTCAAATACTTGCTGATACCTGGTTGATGTTATCACTTCACAATTTATCTAGGACAACCAGACCCCCTGGAAGTCCCCGTGTCTTTAGGGAGATTTTTTTTTTTTTTTTAACAACTAATATTGCCTAAAGACAGATGTGCTACTTTGCCTTTTTCTAGTACATATTAAAATAAATGTGTGACTATGCAAATTAAAAGACAAAAGTTGAACGGTGCACCAGTTAAAACTGTCCTGGGTACCACCCAGAGAACACTAACTCTCCAGTCCCAGGAGAGCTAGGTTCTGTGACCCCACCTTTCTCCACAGGCCAGCCAAACCAGAACATTCCAGACGCTTCTGACTGTACCCTGTGACAGTAATAATAAATTTTGAGCGCCGATGCTCATGATATAAATAGTTCTGACTTGTAAATTGTGGACATGCCTCGACATTCCTTAGCTGTTTTCTTCCTACTCAGCTAGCCTTCTCCCTACAGGGGGATTTTTAAGCCACATGTCCATTTTGTGAGGATGACTTTTTTAAAAAATATTTTATTAAAAACATTTTTTCACTCTGTTGCCCAGGCTGGAGTGCAGTGGCACAATCACAGCTCACTGCAGCCTTGAACTCCTGGGTCCAAGAGATCTTCCCATCTCAGCCTCCCAAGTATAATAGATGGGACTATAGGCACATGCCACCACACCTGGCTAATTTTTTGGAGAGACAAGGTCCCACTATGTTGGCCAAGCTGGTCTTGAACTCCTGGCCCCAAACAATCTTCCTGCCTTGGCCTCCCATAGTGCTGGAATTACAGGCGTGAGCCACTGCACTGGGCCTGAGGGTTATTTTAGTTAACACCGGGTGCCCTCGTCCTTAGAGCGGCTGGGCCAGTCAGATCACACTGCAATGCACTGCTATTTGCTGACAAGTACTGAGGACACCACCCCCAGCCCAGGTGCTCGTGGAAGGAAAATAAACAGCAAGCACATACCGAGCAGGGGCTATGCACTCGGGCCCGTTCTAAGCGCTTGACACCAGCTAGCTTATTTAATCCCTGCCGCAGCCCAGGAGGCTGTTATCCCATTTTAGGACTGAAGTTCAGAAAGGCTGAGAAATCTGGCCAAGGTCCCAGAGCTGTCAAAGACAGCTGCCTGCTCGCTGTGTCCTCCCAGGGCAGAAAAGGGCTTAGAGAGCTCTCTGGGGTCCCTTTCGTAAGGGACTGGTCCCGTCGTGAGAGATCTACTCTCATGACCTAGCCACCCCTCAAAGGCCCCGCCCTCTAAGGCCATCACATGGGGGCCAGGGTCTCAACATATGAATTTGTTGGGAGAGGCTGCACAAACATTCAGTCCTTTGCACATATTGTATCAAAAATATGTAACTTTAGGGTGGGCGTGGTGGCTCACACCTATGATCCCAGCATTTTGGAAGGCCAAGGCAGGAAGATTGCTTGAGGCCAGGAGTTCAAGATCAGCCTGGGAAACATAGTAAAACCCCCATCTCTAAAAAAATAAAAATAAAAATAAAAATAAATGATTAATTAGCCGGAAATAGTAGCACACACCTAGAGTCCCAGAGGATCACTCGAATGCAGGAATTTGAGGCTGCAATGACGTATGATCGTGCCACTGCACTTCAGCCTGGGCAACAGAGCAAGACCTTGCCTCAAAAAAAAAAAGTAAGTTTAACTGGCAATATCAGGTGTTGATGAGGATTTACAGGTGGGAGAGTAAATTGTTACAACCATTTTGGAAAACTGTCGCCAGCTACTGAATCTAAGAATATGACTACTCTGTGGTCCAGCAATCCCGTTCCCAGATACACTCCCAAGAAAAACGTCCATCAGCTCTAGAATGAAAAACAAACGATGATCTCTTCACGTAATTTCATGTAATGGAAAACTGCACAGAAATTAGCAAGCACAAACTGCAGCTTCCGGACAGCACGGTGAGAGCGACCCTCACTGGTGAGGATATGCAGATGAGGCCAGACACCGGGAGCGGGGGTGAGAGTTCACGCACTGTGTGAGGCTCTGGAACAGCAGAGAGGGTCTGTGGGGATAGAGTCTCTACATGGTTACCCCTGGAGGATGGGAGTCAACTCCGCAGGGCACGTAGAACTCTTGGGTGATAGAAATCTTCCACGTCCTGGTCTGAGTGCTAACGCCAAGGTGGAAACACGCAGACGTCTGTCACAATCCATCACTCACGGAAGATTTCTGCACCTTACCATGCATCCATGCATTCCATGCATTGCTCCTCTGTAGAATTTTTTTTTTTTTAAGACAGAGTTTCGCTCTGTTGCCCAGGGTGGAGTACAGTGGTGCAATCTCAACTTACTGCAACCTCCGTGGCTTCAAGTGATTCTCCTGCCTCAGCCTCCCAAGTAGCTGGGATTACAGGTGGCCGACACCACGCCTGGCTAAATTTTGCATTTCTAATAGAGACGGGGTTTTGCCGTGTTGGCCAGGCTGGTCTAGTACCCCCGGCCTCAGATGAGTGTGTTGAGAAGCTCACATTAAGAGGGGCGTGAATTAGCTGGGTGCAGTAGCTCAAGCCTGTATTCCCAGTGCTTTGGGAGGCTGACAGGTGGGAAGATCGCTTGAGGCTAGGAGTTCAAGACCAGCCTGGGCAACATAGTGAGACCCCTGTCTCTCCAAAAAAATAAAATTAATTAGCTGGGCATAGTGGCACGCACCTGTGGTCCCAGCTATTAGAGAGGCTGAGGATAGCTTGAACCCACGAGTTTGAGGCTGCTGCGAGTTATGATCATGCCACTGCACTCCATGCAGGGTGACAGTGAGACCCTGTATCTAAAAAATTAAATTTTTTTATTTTTTATTTTTTGAAACAGAATCTTACTCTGTCACCCAGGCTGGAGTGCAGTGGTGCGATCTCAGCTCACTGCAACATCTGCCTCTCGGGTCAAACGATTCTCCTGCCTCAGCCTCCTAAATAGCGAGATTATAGGCACCCGCCCCCACACCCAGCTCATTTTTGTATTTTTAGTAGAGACAGGGTTTCACCATGTTGGCCAGGCTGGTCTCAAACTCCTGACCTCAAGTGATCTGCCTACCTCAACCTCCCAAAGTGCTGGGATTTAAAATTATTTTTTATTGTAAAAAAGAGGGACATGAGAGAATGGACCCAATTGTGGAAACTGCACACTTATGTCCTCACCCTCACTAGTTGAGCACAATTGCCTGGCCATTGCCTGTGTATCGAAGTTTCTCTCTCTCCAAGGACACAGAGCTGAATGAGTGTGAGTGACCTGTGTTTGACAGGTGTCCAGCTCATCATTTAGACAGGCCACGCCTCCCGGCTGGGAGATGCCAGGCGTGGGGCAGCTCTGCATCCCTGTCTCAGCTCTGCATCTCTGTCGCAAGCTCTGTGACCTTGGGGAATTCACCCAACATTCCTGAGCCTCCATTTCCTTCCCTGTAGAATGGGGATGACAGCAGCAGTGACATCACAGTTTCAGCGAGAATTTCGAGAGATCGTGTGTGCACGCCTGGCACAGCCCCAGCACGTGCTAGTCATTCATCCCATGCATATTTATTGAGCCTGACTCTGTGTCAGGAAGGGTGGTTCCAGCCGTGAAGAAAACAAACACAGCCCCAGGCCTTGGGTGCTTTCTAGTGGGGAGCAGACAAGAAACCCAAGAAGTCAGTGCATGCTGGGGATATCAGAAGGTGAGAAGTACGGAGGTAGCAAAGCAGGGAAGGCAGGAGGAACGGGGACATGCAGGGCACTCCTGGCACCACCCGGATTCCCCTGCTGGCCCCCTTCCACCCTGAGCACCGCCGGGGGCGACTGCCTTCATCCAAGTGCAAGTGTCTCCCAGGCCACAGCCAGTGATCCAAACGGACTGGCCCGGGGAGCAGGATGGAGGCAAGGGCAGAAGCCTGGCCCCAAGAGGAAGGATAGGAAAGAGTCTGGTGCACAGGCATTCGCAGCAGCGCCGGTCACAACGGCCAAAACGTGGGAGCAGCCCAAGTGCCCATCAGCAGATGACGAATAAGCACAAGGAGGGCCTCCATGCAGGGGATGTTGTTGGGCCGTGAAGAGGAATGACGCTGCTGTGAACTCAACTTGCTCTGAAAAGTAAAGTCTATTCAAAATGAAAATGCAGCAGGGTGCAGCAGGAAGGAAGGAAATTCCGACTCAGGCTCCAACGTGGATGAACTTTGAAGACACGATGCTAAGTGAAAGTAGCCAAGTGCATGATTCCAGTTAAATAAAGTGCCTAGAGCAGGCAGAATCACAGAGACAGGCAGTAGGTGAGCGCTTACCAGGGGCTGGGGGACAG
Source organism: Piliocolobus tephrosceles (assembly GCF_002776525.5). Classification (NCBI taxonomy): domain Eukaryota; kingdom Metazoa; phylum Chordata; class Mammalia; order Primates; family Cercopithecidae; genus Piliocolobus; species Piliocolobus tephrosceles. The sequence goes on from NC_045443.1 coordinate 122,555,050, forward strand.
GAATGGGAGTTATTGCTTAATGGGGACAGAGTCTGCTTGGGGTGATGAAAACCTTTTGGAACGAGAGAGTGGTGACGGTCAAGCAACATTGTGAATGTCCTTAATGCCACTGAATTGTACCTTTAAAAACGGCTAAAGTGGTACATTTTACGTTACATGTATTTTACCACAATTGAAAATAAGGCAAGGCTGGATGCAGTGGCTCATGTCTGTAATCCCAGCAGTTTGGGAGGCCAAAGCAGGAGGACTGCTTGAGGCCAGGAGCTAGAGACCAGCCTGAGCAACATAGTGAGACCTAGTCTCCACAAAAAATAAAAAAATTAGCCAGGCACAGTGGTACACTCCTGTAGTCCCAACTACTCAGGAGGCTGAGGCAGGAGAATCACTTGATCCTTGGAGGTGGAGGCTGCAGGGAGCTGTGATAGTGCCACTGCACTCCAGCCTGGGCAAGAGAGTGAAACCCTGTCTCAAAAATAAAGCAAAAAACAAAACACAAAACACACACACACACACACACACACAAACCCTGGTGCAGTTCACACATCAGAGCCCCCCGTGGGTCTGGGCTGAGGCCACCCTCTGTCCCTCTCCTATAAAAACCTCTCTCTCTGGCTCTGCTTCTGAGACCCTGGATCTAGGTCAGGAGGGTTGTGGTTTAAAACAAGGTGCCAGGGAGGCCTGTCTGTGAAGGTGAATCCTGAACGGGAGCCATCAGCAACTTAACGAGAAATAGATGAAACCCTGTTCGCAGCCAGGCACGATGGCTCACACCTGTAATCCCAGCACTTTGAGAAGCCGAGGTGGGCGGATCACTTGAGATCAGGAGTTTGAGACCAGCCTGGGCAGATGTGGTGAAATCCCATCTCTACTAAAAATACAAAAATTAGCTGGGTGTGGTGGTGCATGCCTGTAATCCCAGCTACTCAGGAGGCTGAGGCACAAGTATCGTTTGAACCTGGGAGACGGAGGTTGCAGTGAGCCAAGATCATGCTACTGCACTGCAGCCTCCCTCCCTTCTTAGCCTCCGTCTAAAAGAAGGGAGGGAGGGAGGGAGGGAGGGAGGGAGAGAAGGAAGGAAGGAAGGAAGGAAGGAAGGAAGGAAGGAAGGAAGGAAGGAAGGAAGGGAGTCCTGTTCCTGAGACAAGGGGACCGAGGTGCAGAGAGGAGCTTGGCCTCGGCCACAACTGTACAGGGTGAGGGCAGAGGGGGCACGCGGGGCACAGATGACAACTCCTGCCTCCCCGTCCCCTTCTCTCCACATGGCAGGCTTGGGCTGGCTGCTTAGGTTTAGAAGCGGAAGCCTCTTTTTTACTGTCCTTCAGAAGCAGCAGAGGATCTGGTTTGAGAGTCAACTGACAGGAACCAATGGCTGGTATACTGAGCCTCAGGACGCTCCTGCTCTGTGGGCCCTGCCCTGAAGGCCTTGGCTTATTAAATCCATAGATCGCCCACGCCGAACGCGAGCTCTGACCTCACAGATTGCGGCCACCGCGATCTCGCCTGCCGCTCAGCCTTTGCCTGGAGCTGCCAGGCTCATGTTGCACCCACAGAAGCTGGAGCCGATGGCAGGGCCCGGCTGGGTGTGGTGGGAAGTCGAATTTGCCTGGTGGCTAGAGAGTGAGCAGTGAGCAGAGGTGTCTCGAGACACACAACTCCAGGTTTCATTCTCTGCCCGCGATGCCGGAATAATCACTGTGTACTCGAAATTTCGATTTTCTTACTCGAAAATCACACAGTGTGGGATCCCAAGCAGTGCTGACTGTGTCCCCTGCTCAAAGGGCTGATGACAGGGATGTCGCATTGAAATAATTATGGCTTCCGCCTGTGAAGAGGTGGGAGGGGAGGAAGAGAGAAGATCCCATTTAGTTATTTACAGTCAACAGCAGGAGTTGGTAAAGAGAACAATCTGCTTTCTTGCAGAGACAAAGCAGCCAGCCTTGACTAGGGGGTCTGCAGTGGCTCCAGGAAGACCCTGGCTTCTTCACCACTAGGAGCGAGACTCTTGGTCAGAACAGGCCAAGAGAGACACGGACCCTGTTCTACCGAGGGCTGCCAAGGGGGTCTGGAGGCTTCGGGGTGTCCCATGTAATAGTAGAGTGTGGACCGTAAAGGTTTCCATGACGTCTCAAATATCGGCCTCTCTGACCCTACCGCTGCAGCTGTTGACAGGAGGAAGTGGGGAGAAGGAGCACTGTGTCTTGAGCACTTCCTGTGTGCCCAGCAGTGCTGGGGCTTTATTGGATGTCTTTTATGGAGCTCCAGGTGTATGCTCTGACATTCCATAGTTATTTATTGAGCACTTACTATGTGCTTCTTACCAACCAACCACAGAACCTCAATGTGTACAACAATCACTGTGTACTTGGCTGGTGTGTTAGCAGGGCGGCTGGCGCTGGCTGATCCAGGCTGGCTCGCCCACTGGTCTCTGCCCACCTCACCTGGATTCACCCGGCTGCTGCAGGTCGGCCAATCCAGGTGTGGCTCAGCCCCACACGTCTCTCATCCTCTCTGTGGGACCAGCGGCCACTCAGCACATCCTCCTTATGGCAAAGGAGGAGGAGCAAAAACGCACACGCAGTCTGGAGGTCTGGGGACCTCCCGTGCTCAGACCCCACACGCACTCATGTCAGCTGTGTGCTTTCGGTTAAAGCCAAAGCCAAGGGGTAGAAAAACAAACTTCACCTCCACAGTCGGAGGAACTGAGAGGCTGCAAGCACAGGGCAGGAGGAAGGATGAGGTCCATTCCGCAATATGGAGCCCTCACATACTGCATGCCAATGAGCGCCACTTGCCGAAGAGGCCATTGTTTATTAGACGCCAGGTGTGGGTACTCGTTCACGCATTCTGCTAATGTGCACTGAGCACCTCCCAGCACTGTAGAACCGGCACCTGGTAAGTTACAAAACCAGATGAGTCCTGGCCCTCCTGGCTCCCACAAGGTGTGTCGGGGGGGGAGGGTCTCGAGACATGGTGTCATGCACATGAATGTCAGCTGTGCCCAGTGGCCTGAACAGGAGTTGCTTGTGCTGTGTGTGCCTGCAACAGAGGACCTCACCTAGTCTTCGGGCTGAGGGAGCTTCCCCAAGGACATGAGGATGACGATGGAGCTGGCATTTGAGGGACGAGTGGTAACACCCTCGTGGAGAGAAGGAAAAAGCATCCTTGGCCGAGGGCTCAGCAGGTTCGAAGGCCGTGTGGTGGGAGGTTTGCTTGCAGAGGTAAAGAAGGTAGGGGGGCTTAGCGGGCAGTTGTAACATAGGCAGTGGACCCTACCCACCAACCCCAGTCATCGCCACCACTGGCCCCGGGTGCACGGCAATCAGAGCTTTCCAGCTTTAAGGGCCTGCAACCATGACCGAGGCCTTAATCAGAGAAGACATGGCTCTGAAATAGAAAAGCTAATGGCAAAATCAAAATTGATAGGTGTCATGGAATACTAGGCAACCAAAAAAAAGAATGAAATCATGTCCTTTGCTAGAACATGGATGGAGCTGGAGGCCATTATCCCTTGCAAACTAATGCAGAAATAGAAAACCAAATACTGCATGTTCTCACTTATAAGTGGGAGCTAAATGATGAGAACACATGGATATACGGAGAGGAACAAGACATTAGGCCCTACCTGAAGGTGGGGGACAGGAGGAGGGAGAGGAGCAGGAAAAATAACTAATGGGTACTAGGCTTAGTGCCCAAGTACTAAGTACGTTAGTATCTAGGTTGGTGCAAAAAATAATTGTGGTTTTTGCATTGTTGAAATTTGCCATTTGGTATTGGAATACATTCTTAAATAAATGTGGTTTTTATATGTCATTTTAATGCACATTTCTAGCTTTTTTTGGGTAATGACTTATTATTACTTGCTGTTTATATTTCTTTTAGACTATGGAAATGATGTTAGACAAAAAGCAAATTTGAGTGATTTTCTTACTCGAGTTCAAAATGGGTCATAAAGCAGCGGAGACAACATGCAACATCAACATCATGTTTAGCCCTGGAACTGCTAACGAACGTACAGTGCAGTGGTGTAATTACAATGACATCAGAAAAGTATGCTCAGCACATCGATGAGACACACTGAAAACTGCAGCACCTGCAGCTGGCGTTGGCCAACAGAAAGGGCCCAATTCTTCTCCACAACAACCCCTGACTGCATGTCGCACAACCAACGCTTCAAAAGTTAAACTAATTGGGCTGCGAAGTTTTGCCTCATCTGCCATATTCACTTGACCTCTCCCCAACCGACTACCACTTCTTTTTTTTTTTTTTTTGAGACAGAGACACGGTCTCGCTCTGTTGCCCAGGCTGGAGTGCAGTAGCCAGATCTCAGCTCACTGCAAGCTCCGCCTCCCGGGTTTACGCCATTCTCCTGCCTCAGCCTCCTGAGTAGCTGGGACTACAGGTGCCCGCCACCTCGCCCGGCTAGTTTTTTGTATTTTTTTAGTAGAGATGGGGTTTCACCGTGTTAGCCAGGATGGTCTCAATCTTCTGACCTCGTGATCCGCCCGTCTTGGCCTCCCAAAGTGCTGGGATTACAGGCTTGAGCCACCACGCCCGGCCCCACGAGTTCATCGAATCCCAAAGCACAGATTTTTACACTACAGGAATAAACGAATATTTCTCCTTGGCAAAAATGACTTGATTGTCATCATTCTTATTTTGATTAATAAAGATGTGTCTGAGCCTAGTTATAATGATTTAAAATTCATGGTCCAAAACCGCAATTACTTTTACGCCAACCTGCAACCTGTACAACAAACCCCCATGACGCAAGTCTACCGACGTAACAAACCTGCACATGCGCCCCTGAACTTAAAAGTATTTTTAAAAAGAATAGAGAGGAGCCTGTATTTCCACTGAAAGGAAGGAGAGGTTGGGGACTAGAAATAATTCTGCACAGGAACAAGAAAGTGAATGCAAGGAAATTTTCAGAGGCAGTCTCTGCCCAAGTCTTTAAAAGTTTTTGTTAGGGGTCATGAAGTTTGAAATGTGTCTTAAGGAGGGATGGATTACTCGGAATAAATTGCCTCTATGAGACAGTGTGATATGAGGGATTGTGGAGAGTCATGTGGCCGGGTGGGAGGAGGATGAGGGATTAAATTCTACACACAGAGTACAACGTACACAGGAGACGGGAACACTAAAAGCTCAGACTTCACCACTGTACAATTCATCCATGTAACTAAAATCCACTTGTACCCCAAAAGCTCCTGAAATTAAAAAAGCAAATTCACAGGTGTCAACTTAGCGACAGAACCTGACATTTTTTTGACAAGCTGACTGCAACGTAGAGTAACTCGTGGAGGTTCTGCTTTTACAGCGTAGTGATGGCAGGGCTTCTGCTTCTGGAAGGCGGAGCAGGTGCACTCACGCACTTCTCCGTCTTCCTCCAACAACAGAAACTAAAAGCTGTAAGCGTGGCAGGTGCTTGTTCCACCCCTCCTCCTATGTGAGAAGCTGCCTTGAGAGCTGCACAAAGACCCCTCTGTGAAGCCCCTTAGCGACTCCACAAGGAAAATAGCACGACCACCCCATTCTACAGATGGGGCAACTTGAGGCTCAGAGAGGCCAGGCGACTTGCCCAGTGTCACACACGGTCTGCCATTGGTTGTAGAGTCAGGATGTGAACCTGAGTTTGTCTCACTCAGAGCCTGCACTCTGAGCTGCCTACCTCTGCTTCTTGGATTCCAGCCTCAGTTGTGTGAGTCCCGAGCACACTGTAGGTGCTGAGTTCATCGCTGAATGCACACATCTGGCAGATGTTTAATGAGCACCTACTGTGTGCCAGGCAGTGTTCTAGGCACTGCGGATACAGCAGGGAGCAAGACAGACAGCATCCCTGCCCCCACGACGCTGGTATTTAAGTAGCAGGAGAAAACGTGCAATAAATACAGATATACACACACTATGCCAGACACTGGTAAGTGCTAAGGTCAGCAAATGACACGGGGGCAGTGGGGACGAGATGCAAGGGGGTGCAATGTTAAGTGCAGTGGCAGGGAAGGCCTCGCTGAGAAAGGAGTCGTTGCACCTGCAACAGGGAAGGTTACGAGCAGCCGGGCATCCAGGGGAGAGGGAACAGGCAATGCAGAGGTCTGGAGGCCAGACCACGCCTGCAGCGACTTTGAGGAACTGCAAGGAAGCCAGCATGGCTGATGCTAAGTGCGCAAAGAGGTCAATGGCAGATGAGGACACAGAGGACAGATGCTCCAGGAGGCCAGAGTGTGTGGGGCTTTGAGGCCACAGAAGGACTTTGGTGTTTACTCTGGTGGAAGTGGGAGCCACGGTAGGCATCTGAGTAGAGGAGCAGCCTCCTCTGACTTGGGATTTAACAGGATCCCTCTGGCTGCCGTGTTGGGAATAGCCTCAGTGGGGCCAGGGTGGCAGCTGGGAGACCAGGGACCTGGACTACTGTGCCCGTCCAGGCGAGCAATGATGGCGGCTGGAACCTGGTTGGGGTGGGGAGAGGTGGAGGTGGTGAGAAGTCCGCAGATTCTGGATGTATTTGGAAGAGAAAAACAGCAGAATTTGCTGATGAGTCAGACATGGGCATGAGAGAAAAAAAGCAGTCGGATGACTCTGAGGTGTTTAGTCCAGCAACAGGAAGATGAGGTTACCATTCCCAGAGAAGCAGGCAGGGTGGAGCAGGCCCAAGGTCGATGTTAAACACGGCGGTAAGTTTGAGATGCCCGCGAGCCATCTGCAGCCCAGGCAGGTTTTTCTCTAAGGACACAGCAGCAGAAAATATAACACAGTGTCTGGCTTGAGCTTCTGAAAATCCTCACTCCTCAGGTTTGTTCTCCTCCAGGGATAAAACCAACCAACCGGATCTTTCTCTGCCATCTCTCCTGAGCACGGCGAGCCTCCAACTGGGTCGGCTTCAATCCTCCGGGAAGCTGGCGCCGTAAATCACCCAGCGATGATCCCAGGGGCCTCTGAGGACGTCTCCCGGTATGAGGCTCAGACAATAGAAGGGGATTTGGATGAGCTCACCCAGCGGCGGGCACATTAGATTTGCCATAAATTATTACAAGGTTAACAGGAAATCACACAGTGATCTCAGCTGAGCTGTGGAAGGAACAAGGGGAGGGTGCCAGGGGGCCTCACAGCGCCACATACTCCAAGCCATCACCCTGCTCTGCAGTCAGGGCAGTGTGTGTGTCCCAGAACAGATCATCAAATAGTCCTAGCATGAATGAGAAATGGGAAGGTTTTCTTGAGGACATCAGATGTCTTTGCTTGGCAGCTTAAAAGCTGTGTGTCCTTGAGCAAGTTACCTAACCTCTCTGGACCTCAATTTTCTCATCTGAAAAACGTAGATAATACTTGTTCCTAACACAGCTGGTGAGGATAGCAATTTGCTCCAATTTCCCCCAAACATTTGCTCACCTTCCTGTCTTTTTCCCAGCACACAATGAATTGCATGTTCTCCAGTCCTTGAATTGAGGTACAGTTATGTGTCTTGGTGTAGTGCATAAAACCCAGATGGAACAGATATGTTTTAAGAGCCAGTGCGCAATTCACCATGATTCACTTCATTCACTTCCCTTCCTACAACTACTGCAGTTTGCCGAGAGTAGAGCGATCTGTGCCACCCACGAGGGGCAGGACATAACCTGTGATTGTTGTTTGTTAAGCTGGAATTTGGGGGTCATTTGTTAATGCAGCAAGACCTAATCTCTCCTGACTGAGGCCAGATTAAATGAGTTAATACATCTAAAATCCTTAGAGTACTGTCTGGCACAAGGCAGGCACCATAGACTGTTAGCTTTTATTCTTGTTTAAACAATCATAAAGACGAAATCAGCAAACCTGGACATGGAGTAGCAGACAGACTCCAGGGAGGCCCCAGTGGCCTCTGCCCCCTGGTGCTCATGCCCTTATTAATCTCCTCCCCTTGAGTGTGGGCTAGACCCACATGAGGCTTGCTTCTTGCAAAGGTGATGGAATGTCACTTGCAGGACCTACAATCACAGTGTCTGTCTTGCTAGGAGGCTGTCTCCCTTGCTGGCTCTGAAGTGAGTGGGTATGTGGGAAGACGCACTTACCAGAGAACTGGGGGTGGCCCCCAGCCAATGACCAGCTAAGAATAGAGGGCAGCCTCTGGCCCAAAGCCAGCGAGAATCTGAGCCCTACAGCCCCACAGCAAGGGGAACCAACTCATTCCAGCCTGCCTGGGCTTTTTCAGCTTTAGCACTGGGGAGTCCCACATCCCTGGAAACTCCCTCCTGGTTTATCCAGGACTATCCTGGTTTTAGGGTTGAAAGGTTGGCATCCCTGGAGCCCTTCAGTCCTGAGCAAACTGGGATGGTCGGTGTATTCGATGGCTAGGGCTGCCGTGACAAGTGCCACAGACTAGGTGGCTTACCAGACAGATGTTTATTTGCTCACAGTTCTAGAGGCTGGAAGCCCTAGATCAAGGTGTGGGCAGTGTTCTTTTCTTCTGAAGTCTCTCTCCTCGACTTGCAGATGGCCATCTTCTCTTTGTGTCTTTACATGGTCTTTCCTGTGTGTGTGTCCTAATCTTACCTGATAGAATAGTCATAGCAGATTTGGGCCCACTCTAATGACTTTGTTTTAACTTAATTACTTCTTCGAAGACCTATCTCTAAATACAGTCACATTCTGAGGTACTGACGCATAGGACTTCAACAAAGGAATTTTGGAGGGGACACAGTTCGGTCCATAAGAACTAGTCCCCCTAATTGACAGCCACAAGAACCTGAATTCTGCTAGCAACCATGTGAGCTTGAAGCAGATCCCTCCCTGTTCAAGCCTTCAGATGAGATCCCATCCCAGCTAACACTTTAATGGCAGCCTTGCAGAGGAACCAGCTAAGCCACATCTAGGCTCCTGACCCACAGAAACTGCAAGATAATAAACAGGTATCCCAGATACTCAGGAGACTGAGGCAGGAGCATTGCTTGAACCAGGGAGTCGGTGGTTGTGGTGAGCCAAGATCACGCCACTGTACTCCAGCCTGGTGACAGAGCAAGACTCCGTCTCAATCAATCAATCAATCAATCAATCAATAAAACTGGGTATCATTTTAAGCTGCTAACTTTGTGACATTTTGTTACATAGCAATGGGTAGTGAATGCCTTGAGTCATATCTGTGCACTTTCCCAACCTTGACTATAGTTTTCTGCTGATCCCTGGCACAGAATCTTCTGTTTCCGTTGTCACATGACGGTCTTCTGGGAGAATTGGAAGGACCAATGTTACTCTATAGATTCCTCTTCTGTTTCACCTAGTAACTCACTCTTCTGGGCTCTTCATTCTTCCCTCAGGTGGTAGAACACTGTTTTGTCAAAATACTTTTATACGCTTTACTAATCAATCCATTTCTTGTTGGGTTCTGACAATGTCCCCAGTATGAATGGGTCTTCAAAGTGTTGAGTTTTTATCTTCTTTCCAGCCACACAGGATAACCATTCCCTCCTAACTGCAGCTGGCAGGCGTGAGGGTTACAGAGGTGATGTCCTCAAGTGTATTTGACTCCAGGCTTTGAGCACCTGCAGTCATCTTCCCTAATCCAGGATGCCCAGCAGCATACTCATTGATGCACACAGATGCTCTGTGAAGAAGATTCCATGAAAAACTGCATGTTCACACCTCTCCTTGTAAATGCATAATGTACATTGATGTATTAAAGGCACTGAGAAGACCTGTGAGGGGGTAGAGCAAGGGACACCACTTCAATCCTTTTTGAGGAACACTGTTCTTTTTTTTTCTTTTTTTTTTTTTTTTTTGAGATGGACTCTCACTCTGTTGCCCAGGATGGAGTGCAGTGGCATGATCTTGGCTCACTGCAACCTCTGCCTCCCAGGTTCAAGTGAGTCTTATGCCCCAGCTGAGTAGCTGGAACTACAGGCACATGCCACCATGCCTGGCTAATTTTTGTATTTTTATTAGAAATGGTATTTTACCATGGTTGACTAGGCTGGTCTCAAACTCTCGGCCTCAAGTGATCCACCTGGCTCGGCCTTCCCAAAATGCTGGGATTATAGCCATGAGCTACCACACCTGGCCAGGGAACACTGTTTTGACCCGCTCCGTGACACTGGAGGGTAAGTAGAATTATGCCCATTTTCCAGATGAGGACATTGAAGCACAAGAGTTCTAGTGCCTTACCCAAGGTCACCTTGCTGACAGAGTCAGCCTAAGAGTCAGACCCAGGCTGGAGGACACCAAAGTCTGAACCATTCACTGTCCCATCTGACTCCTGAAAACCAAGCAAGGAATTGAACGAGTCTTTGGTGGATCTTAAGGGGCTGGTCAATGCCAAGAAGTTGTGGGAACCAGGGCAGGGGCAGACATGAAGGTCAAGTTGATGCTTTTCTGCTGAAAATGCCTCATGGGTGAAATTCCAACCTTCTCCTTTCTCTTTTAAGAATTACCAAAGCATTTATATTTTAACCTATGGTTTTCTTTAAAATTCTAGCATGGAGTGAAGGAACTGACCCCCAGGCTCCAGTGCCTACTGGAATCACACGCACCGCCAAGCTTTTTCCCTGCGATCGCTGAGAGTAGTAATGTTGTTATTAATAATAGCACATTATTAATATAATGTTGTTATTAATATTGTGTTATATATTATATGCTATATGATAATGTTATTAATGTAACGCTATTATTATTATTATTTTTTTTTTTTTTTGAGACGGAGTCTCGCTCTGTCGCCCGGGCTGCAGTGCAGTGGCCAGATCTCAGCTCACTGCAAGCTCCGCCTCCCGGGTTTACACCATTCTCCTGCCTCAGCCTCCCCAGTAGCTGGGACTACAGGCACCTGCCACCTCGCCTGGCTAGTTTTTTTTTTGTATTTTTAGTAGAGACGGGGGTTTCACCGTGTTAGCCAGGATGGTCTCGATCTCCTGACCTCGTGATCCGCCCGTCTCGGCCTCCCAAAGTGCTGGGATTACAGGCTTGAGCCACCGCGCCCGGCCAATGTAACGCTATTATTAATACTAGCACTCAACCCTTGCATGAACATGGGTTGCGAGCTATGTAAGCGCAGCTTGGTGGCTTCTCAACAAATCCTAATGAGAACCCTGTGAAGTAAGAACTGTTAACACCCCATTTTGCAGATGAGGAAACTGGGGCACTTGGTGGTTAAATAATTTGTTTGGTGCTGGGTGAGAAGCAAGAGGCAAACGGTCCTTAGATACATTGGGAGGGAAGTCAGTGAGATTTTATAGAGAATTGCCAAGAGTGTGAGAGAGAATAAACATTGCCGATAGTAACCTTGTCTACCAGTCTTTGGGTAAAAACAGCAGCTGCTGTTTATTGAGTGCTTACCACGTTTCTGGCACTGCTCTGAGGGCTTTGTTTGTCTGTAGTCATTTCGTCCCCATGACAAACTGATAAGTGAAGAAACTGACAATGCTCATTGATATATTAAAGGCATTGATAAGTCCTGATGAATGAAGAAATGTTATCACCATCCTCATTTTCTAGGCTAGGAAACTGAGGCACAGAAAGGTGAAGTAGTGTGTCTAAGGCTGCACAGCTAGGAAGTGGCTTAGCTGGGACTCAAGTCCAGAGCCTGTGCTGTGCTCCTAACCCTGCATGCCATCACCTCTCTGGGGCTTACCAGAGGCCGGATGCTGGCATTTTCTTTTCTCTTCCTCTTGTTAGCCTATTTTGCAAAGGCAGACACTGAGACTCAGTGAAGGGTGCAGGTTGTTCAGGCCCCCACAACAAGTGAGAAGCAGACCACCTCCCCTGGGGCACCAGATGCCAGGACGGAGGTGAACAGCACTTACCTTCACTTTGCCGCATTCAGCTCGGCAGGACAGGCCCTGGTGGACCCCGCACCCTGTCCAGACCCATAGCCTGGCTCAACAGTAAAATAATGCTGACCCAAAAGATCAGAAGCAGAAGATGGCTTGCTGCTATCCACATCTGCTACTTACTCAGCATTCTTGCTGAACTTTAAAAAAATCCCTGAGAATGCTAGAACCAGAGCTATAGTTTGCTTCAAATGAAAGAAAAAAGAAAGGAAAAACTGATAATGTGAGGAATCTTTCCTGCAAGCCAGTGCAAATCAAATGGGTTTAAGCAAAAAGGGAGGCTTATTGGCTGAAGTAATTTAAATTCCACAAATAGCATCAGCTTCAGGCATAGCTGGATCCAGGGGCTTAGCTAATGTCATCAGGCTTGGGTCTCTCCTTCCCTCTCTGGCCTGTCCTCTCCTCCATGTTGGTTTTATTCACAGATGCCACAAAGTGGCAAGATGGCTGCCAGGAGCTTTATGCCACATCCCCCTGAGTCCAGCAGGAAAGAGATGTCCCTTCAGGGTACTACATACAGCAAATGCGCCAAGGTCAACCTTGATTGGCCATCTTAAACCAATCAGGGGACAGCAGTAGGCCAAGTGGCTCAGATCCAGATCACCTGGAGTTGGATGCACCGTCTCTGGACCAAGAGTGGAAGGTTGGATCCCCCATGGAAATCAGGACTTGTTGCCTGAAGGAGGAGGAGCAGAGGCTGTGGAGACAGACTCAGGTACTCACGACACCAAGAAACGAATCAGACCCTGTGTGCTGGCACCTTCTGTTTGCCCAAGAGATCTCTCTCTTCCTTTCCCCACTGGTCCTCTGCCCCTAAAGCTGACCCCCTAAACCACATCCACAGCCCATTGCTCTCTGTCTCTGGTTGGACTTGGCAGTGGGGCAGCCCGGCAGGACACGAGTGAGGTCGAGGGCTCCCTCAGGCAGCTCAAGGGAAACTTTCCTCTCAAGACAGCTCCTGCTACATTCCCTCTCCTCCTGGCTTTCTGGAACTATCCCTTCCCTCCTCCCTTCCAGCCCAGGGGTGGTGGCATCACCTCCATCTCCAGCCCAGAGTTCCTCTATTCCTGCCCACACTTTTGAAAATAGCCTCTGTATGAAGCCAACCTGGAGTCATCCACATGTTACTGTCCCTGCTTTTCCTGAAGTTTTGCACCCAGATAGATGCCAGGGAGGAAACCCAGTGCATGCTGGGACGCCCAGATTCTCCCATGATCCCCTAGTGTCAGCCCCTCCCCCACCAGAACCCACCCACACCGCGCCCCAGCTTCCCCCAAGTCTTAAACACCAGTGAGCTGAGAGGATGAAAAAGTTCTGGAAATGGATGGTAGTGACGGTTGCACAACAATGTGAGTGTGCTTCGTGCTACCAAATTGTACATTTAAAAATGGTTAAAATGGTAAATTTTCTGTGGTGTATATATTGCGGTAAGCCACAATTTTTAGCATGTTAAAAACAAAAAAAAAGCCAGTAAGCACAAATCCTCACCCAGCCAGTGTTCCAGCTTTTCTCCCTCCCTGCTCCACCTCGGGTATAGCAATTCCTGCTCGGAGAGGAAGCCAAATCTCCTTTCGATCAATGCGGTATTGATTCGTGTTTCATGAACAAGGACAAAGGCTGATTGCCTTCCAGTGGATCTGAACTTCACACGCCCCCAGGCCTCGGGCACAAAATGATGCAAACCATTTCCGCAGCCAAGAGGGAGGAGGTTCAGCAACTGGCCCTGGGCGGGCAGGGGAAAGAAAGGCGTTTGGCCAATGCCACCCAGTAGGAGCCACTCCGGGGCAGAGATGACAAGGTCCGGAGCAGACGCCCAAGTTCCTCTCTCCAGCACGGGAACTGAGTCACCCTGCCTGTGTCCTCCCAGCAGCTCCGTTCTGCCCACAGGCTGGGAGTGGCCTGGTTACAAGGCCAGATGCCCACAGTCAGCAAATTAAGGACAGTCCTTTCCACTGGGAAGAACCAAGACTCCCAGGGCACACAGTAGGCCAGGTTCTAGATGATGACACTAAAAAAGGGAGCTGAGGCCAGGCGCAGTGGCTCATGCCTGTAATCCCAGAACTTTGGGAGGCCAAGGTGGGCAGATCATGAGGTCAGGAGCTCAAGACCTGCCTGGCCAACATGGGGAAACCCTGTCTCTATTAAAAATTACTAAAATTAACCAGGCGTGGTGGCAAGTGCCTGGAATCCCAGCTACTCAGGAGGCTGAGGCAGGAGAATGGCTTGAGCCTGGGAGGCGGAGGTTGGTTGCAGTGAGCCGAGATCGCGCCACTGTACTCCAGCCTGGGTGACAGAATGAGACTGTCTCAAATAAATAAATAAATACATTAATTAAATAAATAAAAAGAAGGAAGCTGAGCCGATCATTCCCTGTCCTCACTGAGTTGATGCTCCAGGGCAGGCTGTCTAGTAGAAACATAATGCCACCCACAGGTAGAATTTCACATTTCCTAGTAGCCACGTTAAAAGGAAGAAAATGTAGCTGGGTGCCTTGGCTCACGCCTGTAACCCCAACACTTTGGCAGGTTAAGGCAGGAGGATTGCTTGAGCCCAGGAGTACAAGACCAGCCTGGTAAACACAGTGAGACCCCATCTCTACAAAACGTTTTAAAACTTAGCAGGGCATAGTGACACCTGCCCCTGTAGTCCCAGCTACTTGGGAGGCCGAGACAGGACGATCCCTTGAGCCTGGGAGGTTGAGGCTGCAGTGAGCCCTGATCGTGCTGCCACACTCCAGCCTGGGCAACAGAGCAAGACTCTGTCTTGAAAATAATAAATAAATAAAAATAAAAAGTGAAAAAAATAGATGAGATTAATTTTAATTTAATCTAATTGATCCAAAATATTATCCTTTCAGCACGTACTCCACATAAAGAATTAATCCGTGAGCTATTTACACGCATTGGTTTCATCCTAACTTTCTGGAACCCACTGTGTATTCCACACTCAGAGCCCATCTCAATGTGGACACTAAATTCTCATCGGAAATATTTGATCTGCATTTTGATTCCATAAAACTGACAGTTGAAAAGGTGCATTAATCTACTGAAGTTGCCCTGTAGAGACTTAAAAGTCTTCTAAGAACTGAGTATCAAAAAAATAATCTTCCTTTAATATTCACATCCACATTGGAAAAACTGCTTCGGTTCTTAATTTTTAATTTAAACTAAGTAAAACAAAGATATGAAGACATAAAATTCAGTTCCTCAGTGCGATAGCCACATTTCAAGCACCTGATAGCCACACGTGACCAGTGTCTATTATTTTGGCCAATGCCGTTTAAAATGGAGGAGACACGCCAGGTGTGGTGGCTCATGCCTATAATCCCAGTACTTTGGGAGATGGAGTCGGGCAGATCACATGAGGCCAGGAATTCGAGACCAACATGATGAAACCCTGTCTCTACTAAAATACAAAAATTAGCCGGGTGTGGTGGCGGGCGCCTATAATCCCAATTACTCTGGAGGCTGAGGCAGGAGAATTGCTTGAACCTGGGAGGTGGAGGTTGCAGTGAGCCAAGATTGTACCACTGCACTCCAGTCTGGGCAACAGAGCAAAACTCCGTCTCCAAAAAATTAATTGATTAATTAATTAAATGGAGGAGACAATGAAACGATGTGTAAATGGCATCGTTTCATGTCAGCAGAATCCCACAGTAGGTCCCCTTTCCTTTAGCGAATTCATTTAGCGAATTATTTTGAGACACATCCACACTGGGGGTAGGTGTGTGTGCATACATCCACCTGATAGTAAACGCGAAGAAAGAACACAGAAACTAAAGGGAGGTTGGGAGTGCTTTTAGTTAGAGAGGAGATTTGGACAGGCCTCTCAGAAGAGGTGATGTTTGGCAAAGACTTGAAGGCCGTGGAGATGTGAGCCATGTTTGGGTCTGGTAGAAGAGTGTCCCAGGCAGAGGGAACAGCCAGTGCAAAGGCCCTGAGGTAGAAGCATGTCTGGTGCGTTCAGGAAGCAGAGCAGAGGCTGGGTGGGCTGGAGTGGACAGAGGATGGGAGAAGAGATAGGAAAGGAAACCAGAATAGTCGCAGGGCCAGACCCCATGACCTCGTGGGGCTTTGTAAGAACTCAGACTTCCACTCTGAATCCTCTGTCCCCGCCCTCAGTTCATTCCCAAAATGTCCTCTTTTCTTGCCTGGCTCTTCTCTCATTCAGCGTAGGTATCTTTAGAGTCATTTATTGTATTAGTCCATTTTCATGCTGCTGATAAAGACATACCTGAGACTGGGTAATTTATAAAGAAAAGAGGTTTAATGGACTGATGGTTCCATGTGGATGGGGAGGTCTCACAGTGATGGCAGAAGGTGAAAGGCACATCTTACATGGTGGCAGACAAGAGAGAGAGCCAAGCAAAAAGGGAAACCCCTTATAAACCATCAGATCTCTTGAGACTTACTCACTACCACAAGAATAGCATGGGGAAAACCGACCCACAATTCAATTCTCTCCCACCGGGTTCCTCCCACAACCTGTGGGAATTACGGGAGCTACAATTCAAGATGAGATTTGGGTGGGGACACAGCCAGACCATATCATTTATGTTGCTGTGCACATCAATAGTTCATTGTAACGATATACCACCATGTGCTGACCCACTCGCCTGCTGATGGGGTGTTGGTTTATTTCCAGTTTTTGGCTGTGACAAGAAAGCAGCAATGAACATTTGTGTACAAGTCTCTGTGTAGACAGATGCTGTCATTTCTCTTGGAGGGGGATCGTGGGGTCATACTGGAAGTGTATGATTAACTGAAGAAACTGC
Organism: Piliocolobus tephrosceles; assembly: GCF_002776525.5. Taxonomy (NCBI): domain Eukaryota; kingdom Metazoa; phylum Chordata; class Mammalia; order Primates; family Cercopithecidae; genus Piliocolobus; species Piliocolobus tephrosceles. The sequence goes on from NC_045443.1 coordinate 122,571,613, forward strand.
CAAACTGTTTTCCAGTGTAGTTACATGATTTCACATTCCCTCCAGCTGTGTGTGAGTTCCAGGCCCTCTGAATTCTCCCAGTGCTGGAGGGCATCAGTCTTTCATTTCAGTCATGCTAGCTGGTGCTGGAGTATCACATTTTGATTTTGGACTGTGAGATCTTTAAGGTCCAGAATATTCATTCATGCTTTCAACAAATATTTGCTGAGGACCCACGAAGCACCAGGCACTGTGCCAGGAGCAGAAACAAGCACAGTCGCTGCTCCTGTGGTATGTCCAGTTTCAGGGGTGAGAATGACATTTAACAACTGTGGGATTACAGGGCCTTTCAGTGCATGAGATGCCAGGAATCTGTGAGGCAGAGAAGCGTGACCTGTTCTTGTGGAGAGGGAATCAGGGCAGGCTCCCCTGAGTAAATGACTTCTTGAGAACTAGTTGGTTGGCTGGGCACGGTGGCTCACACCTGTAATCCCAGCACTGTGGGAGGCCAAGGTGGGTGGATCACCTGAGGTCAGGAGTTCGAGACCAGGCTGGCCAACATGGTGAAACCCCATCTCTACTAAAAATACAAGATTAACTGGGCGCAGTGGCACACGCCTGTAGTCCCAGCTACTGGGGAGGCTGAGGCAGGAGAATTGCTTGAACCAGGGAGGTAGCAGAGGTTACAGTGAGCTGAGATCGCGCCATTGCACTCCAGTCTGGGTGACAGAGTAAGGATTTGTCTCAAAAAAAAAAAGTTAGTTGAGTGGGGAGGAGGCAGGAAAGAGAAGTCCAGGGAGAAGAGATGCCCGCACACAGAAGCCATGGATGAATTGGGATGCTTCAGGCTTCGAGTAACAGCTATGAGGAAATGTAATACTTTCATTGCTGTGGATTGAATGTCTGCATCTCTCCTGGATTCCTATATTAAAATCCTAACTCCCAGTGGGGTGGTATTAGGAGCCGTCTAATTTGGTGATGATTGCATCCTGAAGGTGGAGTCCCCATGAAGGTGATTAGTACCTGATCTAGTTTGGATATTTTCCCCACCCAAATCTCATGTTGAAATGTACTCCCCGAGGCCAGGCGTGGTGGCTCATGCCTGTAATCCCAACACTTTGGGAGACCAAGGTGGGTGGGTCATGCCTGTCATCCCAACACTTTGGGAGACCAAGGTGGGTGGGTCATGCCTGTCATCCCAACACTTTGGGAGGTCAAGGTGGGTAGATCACTTGAGTCCAAGAGTTTGAGACCAGCTTGGGCAACATGGTGAAACTCTGTCCCTACAAAAAAAAATTACAAAAAAATAGCCAGGCGTGATAGTGCACGCCTGTAGTTCCAGTTACATGGGAGACTGAGGTGGGAGGATCACAGGCAGAGGTCGAAATGAGCTGAGATCACACCACTGCACTCCAGACTGAACAACAGAGTAAGACCCTGTCTCAAAAAAATAAATGCATATAATCCCCATATTAGAGGTGTGGGCTGGTGGAAGGGATTAGATCATGGAGGTGGATTTCTCACGAATGGTTTAGCACCATCTCCTTGCTGCTGTCCTCGTGATTGTGAGTGAATTCGCACAATCTGATTGTTTAAAAGTGTGTGGTGCCTACCCCACCCCCTTGCTCCCACACTGGCCATGTGATGTGCTGGCTCCCCCTTTGCCTTCTGCCATGATTGGAAGCTTCCTGAGGCCTCCCCAGAAGCAGAACAAATGCCGATGCCACACTTCCTGTACAGCCTACAAACTGTGAGCCAATTAAGCCTCTTTTCTTCACGTTACCTAGTCTTAGGCATTTCTTTACAGTGACATGAGAATGGCCTCATATACTGCCCTTCTAAAAGAGACCCAGAGAATTCCCTTACCCCTTCTGCCACTTTAAAACACAGCAAGAAGCCACTATCTATGAACCAGGATGTGGGTCCGCAACAGACATCGAGTCTGCCAGTGACTTGGTCTTGGAATTCTCGATCTCCGGAACTGTGAGCAATAAAAAAATTTTTTGGCTGGGTGCGGGGCCCACGCGTGTAATCCCAGCATTTTGGGAGGCCAAGGTGGGTGGATCACCTGAGGTCAGGAGTTTGAGACAAGCCTGGCCAACATGGTGAAATCCCATCTCTATTAAAACTACAAAAAAATGAGCCAGGCGTGGTGGCACATGCTTGTAATCCCAGCTACTCAGGAAGCTGAGGCAGGAGAATCGCTTGAACTGGGGAGGCCGGGGTTGCAGTGAGCCAAGATCACGCCACCACCCTCCAGCCTGGGCAACAAGAGTGAAACTCTGTCTCAAAAAAAAAAAAAAAAAAAAAATGAGACAAGGTCTCACTCTATTGCCCAGGTTGGAGTGCAGTGGCATGACCACAGCTCACTGCAGCCTTGACCTTCCAAGCCCAAGCAATCCTCCCACCTCAGCCTCCCAAGTAGCTGGGACTACAGGTGTGCACCACCGTGCTCAGCTAATATTTTTTGTATTTTTTGTAGAGACAAGGTTTCACCACGTTGCCCAAGCTGGTCTCAAACTCCCGAGCTCAAGCAATTTGCCCACCTTGGCCTCCCAAAATGCTGGGATTACAGGCGTGAGCCACTGCACCCAGCCTGAGCAGTAAAGTTCTGTTGTTCATAAGCCACCAGTCTATGGTACTATATAGCACAGGGGCCACCAACCTCCGGGCCGTAGACCAGTACCAGTCCATGGCCTGTCAGGAGCTGGGTCGCACAGCAGGAGGTGAGCAGCGGGCGAGGGAGCATTACCACCTGGGCTCCACCTCCTGTCAGATCAGTGGCGGCATTAGATTCTCATGGGTGCACAAACCCTATTGTGAACTGCGCATGTGAGGGATCTAGGTTGCCTGCTCCTTACGAGAATCCAACGCCTGGCGGTCTGAGGTGGAAGTTTCATCCTGAAACCATCCTCCCCACCGACAGGCTGTGGAAAAATCGTCTTCCACAGAACTGGTCCCTGATGCCAACAAGGCTGGGGACTGCTGGCGTAACAGCAGCCTGAACTAAGACACTCATACAACAGAAGGCCTAGGGAAGGGCAGTCTCAGGATGATTTTGACCCCACAATATCACCAAGAGCCTAGGAGCTTCCCGGCTTTCTGCTCCACCATTTTCAGTGGGTCAGCCGTGCTTTCTCTCATAGTCATAAAGTGGCTGCTGTGGCTCCGGACAACACACCCTCACCCTCACCCAGTGAGCCAAGCAGGAAGGAAGAGAGGCAGCAAGAGGCACTTTCTTCTCGTTTCTCTCCTATTAAAATCTGCCCCCAGCCGAGTTTCCCTAACATTTTGCTTGCTAGAGCTTGGTCTCATGCCCACCCTAGACCAACAAGAAACAGGATTCCCTTAGATCTATCGTGATCAATTCCCTGGGACAGGGAGACTCATCCCCTAAATAAAATCCAGACCGTTTGAGAGGAAAAGGAGGTAATGCTCGCTAAATAGCTGACCACCAGGGCCTGCCTGGCTCACAGACTGTTGCTTAATGGAATTGGTGGCTATCTCAGGAATGTCTGGCTTGCTGGCCTGAGAATTCACCCAAAGTGACATGGCAAAAGATGAGAGATGGGCCAGGCAGCCTGGTCCCAAACACCAGGTCTCAGTTCCCAAATGTCCTCTAGGCCCCAAGAGGACCCAATGAGAGTCACAGGTGGAATAAGGGGTGACCTCCAGGAGCCCTACCCATGGGGCTTCTGAGTGGAGGTCCCAGGCCTCTGCTCCCCACTCTCCACTGAGACATCAGGTGTGGAGCTGGGACCAGGGGCCGCTCAAATCCACCTTGCCACTGGCCCCAGCCCAGGCAGCCATGCCGTTCAGTCTGAGCATGCGCCCTCACTCTCTTTTAAAAAACTCTTTTTCTCATTTCCCTGGGAGAAACATCTTAGCGGCTCCTGAACCCGGCTCTGAAGATGAAGGGCAACTTAGAAACAATCCAATGATGGCCCGTCCCCTCCTGTCTCCTCCCAGCTTGGGGAGGCCCCTGGGCCTCGCTCCATCTGCAAGGCACAATCTGTGATCACCTTCCTTCGTTCAGCCCGCCATGTGCCTGGGCCTTCTCTGAGTTCCCAGAAGGTGATGGGGAACAAGCTCCCTCCACTAGACCCGGTGGCCTCCTGGGGAAGGAAAGACAGTCAACAGGAAAGCAAATAAATGGAGCAACGGCAGAGAACGCTTGGTGCTGTGATGCAGAGTTTGGCTTCTTTACCTGAAGGTCAGAGAAGGCTTCTCTGAGAAGCTGACCTTGAGCTGAAAACTGATGAGGAGCCAGCTCTGCAAAGACGGCAGGAAGTGGGTTCAGACGGAGGAACACCAAGTACAGAAACCCTGAAGTGGGAAGGAACCAGGTGGGCTCCAGGAACAGGAAGGGCTGCATGGCCGGCGAGGCGCTGGGTACCCGAGGTCGTGGGCAGATATGGCTGGAGGGTCTGGCTGTGCTTGGCTCCATGTGGATTTGGTATTAAGTCCAGGCATAGCAAGAGCACATCTTAGGCTTTGCTTGAGAATTTTTACTTTTTTTCCAGAAACCCTGGAGACAGAGCAGTTGAGAAACTGTTTTTAGGTTTGTTTTGTTTTTTAAAAAATAGAGATGGGGTCTTGCTATGTTGCCCAAGCTGGTCTCGAACTCCTGACTTCAAGCAATCCTCCCACCTCGGCCTCCCAAAGCACTGAGACTACAGGCCTGAGCCACTGTACCCGGCCAGAAGTTGTCTTTGGCTCAGGAGTTTGGCTCCAACCTTTGATGTTTCCAGGGGTGACAACGTGCCCCGCTGAAGATTGCCCTTGCCACCCTCCTCTGCAGACACGGGTCGTCAATGAGTGACAAGCAGAGGTGTCAGGCAGGGCTCTTTGGAAGCATTCCTATTGTATTTTATTTATTTATTTATTTATTTATTTTTATTTTTATTTTATTTTTTTTTTTTTTTGAGACAGAGTCTCACTCTGTCAGCCAGGCTGGAGTGCAGTGGCACGATCTCAGCTCACTGCAACTTCGGCCTCCTGGGCTCAAACAATTCTCCTGCCTCAGCCTTCCGAGTAGCTGGGATGACGAGTGTGCGCCACCACACCTGACTAATTTTTGTATTTTTAGTAGAGACGGGGTTTTACCATGTTGGCAGGCTGGTCTCAAACTCCTGATCTCAAGTAATCCACCCACCTTGGCCTCCCACAGTGCTGGGATTACAGGCATAAGCCACCGTGCCCGGCCTTCTTTTTATTTTTGAGACAAGATCTCCCTCTGTCCCTCAGACTGGAGTGCAGTGGTGTGACCTCAGCTCACTGCAGCCTTGAGCTCTTGGGCTCAAGAGATCCTCCTACCTCAGCCTCCCGAATAGCTGGGATCACAGGTGTGCGCCACCATGCTACTTTTTGTATTTTTTGTAGAGATAGGCTCTCACTACATTGCCCAGGCTGGTCTCGAACTCTTTGACTCAAGTGATTAGCCCACCTCGGCCCCCCAAAGTGCTGGGATTACAGGCACGAGCCACCGCTCCTGGCCAGCGTTCTTTTTCAGAGTCTGGTATAGGGAGGCAGCCTGCGGGGGGCGTGGGAGCCCCTGCTTTCCCGCTGGTTGTCACCAGGGCTGGCTCTTGGCTCCCAGGCCTCGGCTTGCAGCGCAGGAGCTGACTTCTTCAAAGCCGCCAGGAGCTCCTCTGCTACTGCAACTTCCCCATGGTGTCATGCATCCATGGGAGTGACTACACCATCACTTTTTTGTCACATGTCATAACTTGATCAAGGGAAGACCTATCCCATCGCATTCTCACTCAAGGGAGGGATTATCCCAGGCATGGACACCAGGGGAGAGGGGCTTAGGGGACACTGTAGGATTCTGCCTACCACAGAAGACAAAGCTTCTGGGGAGGCTTGGCCTGGTGCAGATGCTAAACCCAGAGGGGGCCAGTCCAGGGATTGCCCAGAGTTCCTCAGGATGGTGTCCACTGTCTGAGCAGAATCCTCCACTGGGGAATTTATAGCACAAATTGTGAAATCCTCACCCTGCATGAAGCAGATGCAATCAGGTGATTCGGGAAAGGCTCAGATGAAAGCAGGGACCAGCCAGGAGAAGGCCAGACCCAGGAGCCTCGGGAGGGCCTGGGAGGTGGCCGGCAGCTGCCACTTCACAGAACCAGAAGATGGAAGGCCCAAGGGCGAGGAGTCAGGACTAGATTCAGTTGGGTGGGATAGAAAATCCAGTCCCCCAGCAGCACAGAGCCCTTGGGGAATTCCCAGTGGCTGCTGCGGGTAAATAGAAAAGAAATCCAGCTGCCCACAGAAGGTGGCCTCTATTTTAGAGATTAAAAAACTAATGCTCAGAGAGGTTAAGTAACTTGCCCAAGGTCACACAGCTGGGAAGTGGGAGAGCTGGGATTTGAACCCCCTTGATTTGACTTTCTGTCACTTGCAACCAGTAAGTCCTGATTACTATGCCATGTGACCCCTGGCAAACCAGGGAGCGAGTTCCTGAAGCTTTTATTATAGTTGTGTGTGTGTGTGTGTGTGTGTGTGCACGCATGTGCACGCACATGTATATGTGCAGGGTTACAACATAAGATGTACTTCTTACCAGGGGTTGTGTTTTAAAATATTTGCAAACAGGCCAGGAACAGTGGCTCATGCCTGTAATCCCAGCACTTTGGAAGGCCAAGGTGGAAGCATCACTTGAGGTCGGGAGTTTGAGACCAGCCTGGCCAACATGGTGACACCTTGTCTCTACTAAAAATACAAAAATTAGCCAGGCATGGTGGCACACATCTGTAATCCCAGCTACTTGGGTGACTGAGGTGGGAGGATTGCTTGAATCCAGGAGGCAGAGGTTGTAGTGAGCCAAGATCATGCCACTGCACTCTAGCCTGGATGATAGAATGAGACTCCATCTCAAAAAATTAAAATAAATAAAATACAAAATAAAATAATAAATATTTGCAAGCATTGCTTTAAACTCGTGTTACTCAAAGTGTGCTCCATGGATCAGCAGCCCCAGGTACTCTGGGAGCATGTTGGAAACGCAGTCTCAGGCCCCACCCTAGGCCTGCTGAAGCAGAACCTGCATTTTAACAAAATTCTCAGTTGAGCTGTGTGCAGTTTTGAGAAGCTCAGCTCTGGTTAGAACCTAAGAGCACCCGCAGTGCCTAGAGCTCTGCAAGGAGCTCCAGGGCCCCCCATCATCTCTCAAGGCTCCCCCAGATGTGAGGGAACCTTAGGGCAGTGACAGGAACTGAAAACAGAATCCCCAAATGCTTCCCACCCCGCCGCCCAGCCCTCCCCGCTGCTGCCTCCTGGCGCAGCTCTCCCTGGGACTGTGCCCAGGGTTTCCCACTGCCTGGGCCTCTCAATACCTCCTGGGGGCTGAGGCCCACCCGCCCAACTTGCCCCCCAGGGCCACCCAGGACAGGGCCTGGCAAGCTTCCCAGAAGTGGAAGTGAGACTTGGTTTAAAGAAACAGACCACAAAAAGGGTGGCGACCAGCTTCTCTCTGCCCTGCCATGAAGGTGTACCCACAAAGAGCTAAGGTAGCAGCAGGAGGGATGGAAGTTGGATAGTTAGACGGCGTGGTGCTGTGGTCACCACCACAATTTTGGACTCCTGTCTTCACCCAGCAGGTCCATGAGAACATTTATCCACCCACCCACGCACCCAACCACCCACGCACGCACCCACCCACGCACCCACGCATCACTCACCCCCCCACTTACCCACACATCCACCCACCCATCCACCACATACTGAGGTCCTCCTGAGAGCTGGCCACTGCTCCAGGGACTGTGGTACAGACAGGCAAGCATTCTGCCAGTAACCCACTGGGTGACTTATGAAGTCGCCAAGGCACCCCGGGCCTCAGTTCTCCCTTTGGTAAAATGTGAGAGTTAAACAAGAGGCCTCCAAAACATTTCATTTTGATCTTTCTTTTGATACGGCAGTAATAAGGGTGAATGGCATACAGTAAGCGCTCAATGAGTGCCTGTCCATGAACAGACACAGCCCCAACACCACTGTCCATGCCCCCAGTTTTACAGAGGCAGCCCGAGGCCCAGCCCCGTGGTGAGCCAGCAGGATGATCATCCTGCACTGCTTTGCCACAGGCTGACCTTGGTGTGGTCATGTGACTCACTTCTGACCAAGGGGACATCAAAGGAAGTCTGCTGCGACCTCAGGGAAAGATTTTGCTTCCTGATATAAGAGAAACACACAGAGAAGACCTCCTTTCTCCCCACCCAGCCCCTTTCTTCCAGTTTGAGAGGCTGCGGTGTAAAGAATTGATGTCTGGAGTAGCTGCAGCCATGTTGGGACCTGAGGCAAGAAAGATGGCAGTGTCATAGGCACTGAATGGCCTGGTCTTCAACAACATCACTGAGGGGCTGAGCCACACCTGGAAACTCATACCTCTGGACTTCTTAAGTTAAATGGCCTTGTCGCCTACGCCGTAGTGCGCTGGGCTTTCTGTTACCTACAGTTGAGGCATGCTAACCAATCCGGTCAGGTCTTCAAAGCCACTTCTTACCCACCTCCCAGAGCTCTGCTCAAACGCCCCTTCCCTGCCAGCACCCATCCAGACACTCTTGAACTCACCACAGTCCCTGGCAACACACTGAGCATAGGTGCCATTTAATTTGCCAGGAGAGCTGGGGATAAATCCCTAACCTTAACCTCTAACGTGGGTCATGCAGAAGGAAAATCCCATTTTTCTGGTGCCCTCGTCTAAGTCAGAGCCCGGGGCTGGAGAGAGGCTAGGTCTGCGTCTGCGCAGTGACTAGGATTCCTAGCCCACCTCAAGGTCAATAGTGATAGCACAGGAAGCCTAACTGCATCAGAATTTCCAGCTAAGGCCAAGGAGCCAAGCAGGCCTCAGCCTTGCCATTTCCTAGCTGTGTGCCCTTGGGCAAGTGACTTCACCTCTCTGGGCCTCAGTTTCCCCATCTGTAAAATGGGAACAGTAACACCTCAAAGATCATGATAAGGGCTAAATGGAGGCAATTAAGGGAGCCAGCTAGCCGCTCGGAGGCCTATTTCCCGTGGGCAGGAAGCTAGCATGAGGGTGGTTGGGAGGATGACACCCCACTCCTGGAATGTATGGGAATGAAGCTGTTTGGTAACCAGTGTGAGGCCAGGGTCATCGCACAAACTCTCCACTCTAGATCCAGCTTCCACAGAAAGTTCCAGGACGTGAGCTGTCACTAACCCTTCCCTGGCTGCCACCCAACAGCAAGGTGGCCTGGCCCTGTACCTCCCAAGAGTCCGAGCTGTCCCCAGGCCCCTGCTCAGGACCATGTGCTGGCCAGGCCCCGGCCGTTTCCCCTGCTGTAGGAGGACGAGACAGGTGAGATGACAAGATGGCCTTTTCTATCCAAAGTGTAATCAGACAAGCCACGTACCTGCTCCAACCTCACTATGAGGAGAGGCCGGTGAGCAATAAGATCTGACATTTCTGGAGCATTGCTACGCGCCAGATGTGTTCTAGCACTTTCTATCAATTTATTTCATCCTCAGAACAACCCTGTGCGGTAAATACGATTATCATCGCCATTTTACAGATTAAGAAACCAAGGCTCGGAGAGGTTAAGTAACTTGCCCAGGGTCACACAGCTAATAGGCAGTGGAGCTGGGCTTCGCAACCACCTGATCTGATTTTCTGCCGTTTGCAGCCAATCAGTCCTGATTAATGTGGCATGTGACCCTGGGCACCTGCCCTGAACCAAACTGGAAGGCGAGCTGGCTGGAGAAGCCCTTTCCTTCTCAACAAACAGGCCAAGGCTCCAGCGCTCCTACTCCAACAGAAACCCCGACAAATGGAGATGGCGGTGGCCAGGGTCAGCAAGAGAAGCAGGCGGCCTGAGCCGGGGGCCCTGGGACCACACACAGAAGGCGCCGCCTTGCTTTCTCACCCGGCACCAGCAGCCCCAGGCAGCTTAACCCAGGAGGTCACGCATCTCTTTTGAAGTCTGAGTCACAGGACGAAGATTCCATTTAACGCTCCGATAAAGCAAAACCACTGAGAAAACAAACGAGAGGCTGCCCAGGCACAAGCACGCTCACCCTCCAGGAACCCCGGAGGGTGCTGGCTCCACGGCAAGGGGACTCGTTCCAAGCCAGCCTGTCGCTCAAGAATGATCCCAGCCCAGGAAGACGCAAGGCCGTGACTGTCAGCGCCATTTTACAGGTGCGGAAATGGAGGACCAGAGATCGCACCACCTACACAAGGCCACACAGCCCATGAATGAGACCGGAAATGGCGAATAAAATTCAGGTCTCCCCATGCCCCCCAGTGCTCTTCCCTCCTTCCTCAGAGCCAGGTGAGAGTTCTCCCGCCCCTGCTGCAGAGAGCAGTACTGTTTTGGGGTACACTGCATTCATTTACCTCTTTTTTTAAGAGACAGGGTCCTGCTCTGTTGCCCAGGCTGGAGTGTGGTTGTGCAATCATAGCTCACCTCAGCCTGGAACTGTCGGGCTCAAGCAGTCCTCCCACACGGGCCTCCTAAAGCGCTGAGATCACAGGCGTGAGCCACTGCATGCAGCCTCATTCCCCTTTTCAATGGGGGCATCACTCTGAATTTCCTCCACGCAGACCAGGATGGTCAGGTCTGAAAGGGCAGAGCCTCTGCCCCAGGCCTGGCCAATCAGAGCACTGCTAGTCAGGTGACTGGCTCAATGACGGGCATGTGACCCGAGCTGGTCCCATCAGAAGGAGGGCTAGGTAATTGTGCCAGAGTTAACCAGGGAGAAAACATTCCATCCCCCCCAGACTGGAACCAAAGGAGATGTGAGTTAACACAACACAAATGTATTATCTTACAGTTCTAGAGGTCAGAAGGCCACAGTGGGCCTCACTGGACTTAAAGCAAGATGTTGGCAAGGCTGTGTTCCTTCTGGAAATTGCAGGGGAGAATCCATTCTGTGCCTTCTCCAGCTTCTAGAGGCTGCCTGTACTCCTAGGCTCATGGCCCCTTCCAGCAAAGCCATCACTCCTGCCTCTGCCTCTGCAGTCACAACTCTCTCTGACTCATGCTTCTCTTTCACTGATAAGGAACTTTGTGATTACATCAGCCTTATGATAATCCAGGAGAAGCCCCCATCTCAAGATATGTAACCTAATTAGATCTACAAGGGCCCTTTTGCCATGTCAGGTAACATATTCACATGTTCCCTGGGATTGAGGACGTGGACATCTTTGGGGGTGGTTATTCTGCCTACCATAGCAATCAGAACCACAGCAGGCAGGGTGCCAAGATGGAGAGAAAGTAAATCCTGGTGAATGTTTTGAGCCCCTGGATCAAGCTGTACCTGAAGGTATATACTTAACTTTTCAGTTACATCATGACGATTAAATTTCATTTTTACCCCTAAGCTAGTTGGAGGCTTTTGTTTTGCTTTGTTTTGTTTTACCACTTGCAAACAGAGAGCCTGGCTGAATTAACTCCCAACCCATAAAGATTTCACTGTGAGAAATTACCAGCTTGCATGTGTCTCTCACATGAGGCTGAAATCTTGAGAGTAAGGACAATACCTCCTATCACTTTGTCTCATCAGCACCTAGCACAAGAGGCACTGAGAAACTGTTTGTTGATTAAATAACAATTTACTGATGGAATAAACACCCTCCTACATGCCCTCCCTCAGTGGCCATCACGAGAACAAGAGGGCAGAGAGAAGCCTTGGCAGGATTTCCCAGGGGTGAATGGTAAGCCAGTCATTTCCCTCTGGGGGTGGCAGCTTCCTCAGAGAGAGGTGACCCAGACAGAAGTCCCGGAGAAAGCCTGACCTTCCTGGGCAGTGAGGGGCCCTGCCCCCCAGAGCCAGCACCTCCCAGTTGATCCCGGGACAGCAGCTGCAGCGCTCTGCCGACAAATCTTTCTGAGTCATTTCTGGTCAGGAAGCAGCTTGCCGTCAGATGAAAGTCACAGTGGCTCCCTCTGCACGCCTGGAGGAGGCAGAGCCACAGCCACAGAGTTTTCCACAGCCACAGAGTTCGGTGGCCACGGCCCTGCAAGCAGGGTCTCACGGGGCAAGGAGAGGAGTCAGAAGAGAAGCCTCCCAGGAAGACCCGTGTGTCCTGGTCCCCAGAACTGAGCTATCGTTTTACCCGATGACAAGGTCACTGCCATTCTTGTTCCCACGTACATCTGAGACATGTGGTCCGAGGCAGGCTCCCTCCCTCTCTTCTGCACCCCACTCCCCAGGCACACCTGCCTGTTCTTTTCTGATTTATCCTCTGTGGGCTCCGAAGGGCAGGCCTCACCCCTTGACAGATCCACGCTAAGCCCTGCACTCAGCCCTCCGTGCATTCAGGTACAGCAGTGCGGCAGGCCTTTGCATATGCTGTTCCCTCTAGCTGGCACACTGTTCCCCACACAGTCTAAACTTTAGCTACTGTCACTCATGGATGCTCAAAGACTGAACTGAAACATTGCTTTTTGTTCATGTACTCAACTAGCATTTATCATGATCACTGGTGATACGGACACGGCACTTACAACGTGCCAGGCTCTGTTTCATCTATTACAGATACACACAACCATGTATTTACTCTTCACCAAAAGGCTAAGGTGGGGAAACTGAGGCATGGGTAGTAAGTGACAGACCTAGAATTTGGACCCAGACAGAGCTGCCCCCAAGGGCTGGGTGCTCAATCCTTGGGCCACACCATACAGATTTCCTGGACTCCTGGACTTTAGCCAAGTCCCCCTGCTGTGCCCCCCAACTGCCTGCCAGACCCCGTGAGCAGCGGCAGGGGTGGCTTCGTTCACCTCTGACCCCCAGCACCATCACTGAATGGCACGTCAATACATAAATGAATGAATGGGCACCCAAGCCTTGGGACCTCGGGCACCTAACAGTCCTGTGCCTCAGTTTCCCCTCTGTGGAATAGGGATAATAATGGTATCGACTCTTGACAAAAGGCATATCTGAGCCCCTCCTCTTAAGGGGAATCCTGACAAGGAATTTGAGTGATAAATGGGGGGATCTCAACATACATCAATGATTTCAGTCGCACTGCTCCACAGAGGCCCAGGCGTGAGTGCCGTTATAAATATTTAATAACTCGATGATCTGGGCTCCCGTCCAATGGAATGAAACCTGGATATAAACACTGGGCACAGTATGCTGATGTGGATCAGTGTGTCTGACCCCTGGGCACCCGCTGGGGGCACAGCTCCACCGGGCCCAGTGCTCTGGAGCTCCCGCAGACACCACCTGCCACCACGAGTAAGCCAAGGTGAACAGGCAGCTGCAGGAAGGGCGACCAGATGGTTGAGTTGCTGGGACCCTTTGCAGACTCCCGAGGGGCAGTGGAGCCCACAGAAAATGCAGTGGGGCTGCACAGCCTGGACTCCCCACCCAGGCCAGGCGTCCTCAGCTCAAGACCCAGCTAGCACTTTCTCCCCACTGGTCTACAGTGCCTGAAATGTGGGCCTCCCCAACACGGGCAGTGGGTCCTTTTGGAGTGGCCAGAGGGGTCCTGTTAGGGAACCTGTGGATGGCTCGGGATTTTAGAATACTCTGAGCTTGGGGTGCCCAGAGAGCGGACCTTCAGAACCCACGTGACTGTCTCTGCTTGTGACTCCTGACAGCTCCTTAATCCTAAAGAAGCCAGATCCGAATCTTGGCAAGTTGTAGCCAGGAGTTCTCAAGCAGCCAGAAAGTGGTGGGCTTCCACTGGCAGAGGAAAGATCCAGCTTTAGGAGCAGAATCACGCCTGCGAACTGGCCCTAGCGAGCTGTGGCCTCTGCTTACACACCTCCAGGGACGGCAGCCCACTCCCTCCTCCGTTCATGGCTCAGGGTCGCAGCCGGAGCCTACCTGTGCAAAGGTGACTCCAGCAGCCACCAGCCCCGCCCAGCTCTGCCCACACAGCTGCAAGGCCAGCATCTTGCCCTTTGTCAAGTTTACCACATCATGTCCCACCCCCCATTCGCTGAAATCAGCCCCAAATTGCCTGGAAACCCAGACTCCGCACCCCCTCCCCAGCTTTCCTTCTTCATGGAGTTTCTATTTCAGAACAAGGAAACAGATACCCCCAAAACAACTAAAGAAATAAATCTATGATTACAAATTGTACTACGTGCCATGGGGAGAAATAGCAAGAAAGGAGATGGGCTACTTTTAAGGATGAGTTCTGACACAAAAATAGTTCCAGAATATTTCCTGGGTTTGTGAGAACAAGGGTTTCTATCTCACGAAACAGAGAAAAAAGAAAGGAAGGAGGGAGGGAAAAGAAAAGGAAAGAAAGAGAGAGGAGAAGAAAGGGAGGGAGAGAACCCAGGGAAGAGAAAAGAGCCACTGATTGCCCAGAACCACGACCTCATCCAGGGGCCAGCACACCACAGCCGCGAGACAAATCCAGCTGGTAGCAAAGGAGAAGAGTTCACAGCCTGCACAGTAAGAATAATTTTTACATTTTTTAAATTTTTATTTATTTATTTATTTGAGACAGGGTCTTGCTCTGTTGCCCAGGCTGGAGTGCCGTGGCCCAATCACAGCTCACTGCAGCCTTGAACTCCTGGGCTCAAGCAATCCTCCCACCTCAGCCTCTCGAGTAGCTGGGTCTACAGGCACATGCCACCACGCCTGGCTAATTTTTTTTTTAAACACTGGGTCTCACTACATTGCCCAGGCTGGTCTCAAACTCCTGGCCTCAGTGATCCTCCCGCATTGACCTCCCAAAGCAATGGGATTACAGGCATGAGCCACCGCACCTGGTCATTCTTTACATTTTAAAAGTTTTTACAAACAAAACAAAAACTAACAAAGAATGTACGACAGAGACCTCGTGACCCACAAAGCCTAAAATATTTACTACCTGGCCCTTGACGAACACGTTCGCCGTCTCCGAATCCCGCCACTGACTTCTGCCGGGGCCAGCCGTGAAAAGCAGACAGAAGGGGCAGATCAGACGGCCGAGAATTTTCCATTTGTGCCCACGAGGCCAAGCACCATCCATCACAAACCTCTAAATGCCGATGCCTGGAAGGTTAAGTGATTGCTGCTCCAGCTCAGTGAGGCGAGGTCAGGGGCCGGCCAGAGAATGGATGTCCTCATGCACCAAAGAGAAAGGAGTCACTGCCCAGCCTCTACCATTAGCCATTGCTCATCGGCTGTTTAGGAAGCAGGGGAATTAATTTTGCTTGTTCCACGTGTGGTGTTTTATGAAATAAGGGGAGAGAAAAGGCCTATTTATCAGTCAGGGCTCCCGGCTGCAAGTGCCAAAATTCCCAATTCAAAGTGGCTGAAGCGACAGAGAGAGCTTATCAGCTCATGTTACTGAAAAGTCCAGGGGTTGGGTGAGTTTCAGGCACAGTTGGATCCAAGGGCTCACAATAGCACCTCCAGGACTCATTCTCTCCATTCCCCTAGGGTTTTTTTGTTGTTGTTGTTTTGTTTTTTTCTTTAGATGTAGTCTCGCTTTTGTAGCCCAGGCTAGAGTGCATTGGCATAGTCTTGGCTCACTGCAACCTCCACCTCCTGGGTTCAAGCAATACTCCTCCGAGTAGTTGGGATTACAGGTGCCCACTACCACACCCAGCTAATTTTTGTATTTTTTGCTAGAGACGGGGTCTGGAACTCCTGACCTCAGGTGATCTGCCTGCCTTGGCCTCCCAAAGTGCTGAGATTACAAGCGTGAGCCACCACGCCTGGCCCTCTGGGTTGGTTTTATCCTCAGGCAGGCTCCCCCTTCCTAAGGCAAGAATCTCACGGAGCCCTGGCCGCATCATGTGACCCTCCTTTGGACCAATGACTGCAGTCAGAGGATGGGATGACCTGATTGGTCAAGCCTTGGTCATGTGCTCCTCCAGGAGCCAGGGAGGCGGGGTCAGCTCCACCTGAACTACCGATGGTGAGAGACAAAAAGAAGTGTTTCCCGCAACAAGATCCCGGGTCGCCGTTACCATGAGGAACAGATGCTGAGCTGGTAAAAGCAACAGCTGTCCGCAATAGAAGCAAACTCCTATTTCCCAGGCCCCTTGGCTAAGTCTCACCACCACCAGTTTTACAGCTGAGTAAACTGAGGTCTTGGAGGTGAAGTCAGTCTCCTTTGGTGATGCAGTCAGCGCCCCAGTCCCAATCTGGGTCTGATTTATGCTCAGGCTGTTCTCACTGACCAGCGTGTATCTCTAATCCTGCCCTCCAAGAACCCTGCACACAGTTGGTGTGCAATAAATGCACATCACATCGAATTGTTGTGCCCACTGGACCGTAAAATGCCTGAGGGCAGAGATCGTGTCTGTCCTGTTCACTGTGGCACCCCAACACCCAGCGCATAGCAGGTGCTCCACCAACGCTTGGTAAATGAATACCTTGGCGCATAGTACGTGCTCCACAAATACTGGACAAACATATGTATCTCTGTGGATGCTCCACAAATACCTGGTGAGTGAATGCAAGTCTGTTTAGTGCCTCACGCATAGTAAGTGCTCCACAGACAGTGGTAAATGAACGGATTCTTAGTGCCCGCACACAGTGGGTGCTTAGTAAATATTTAGTGAATCAATGAGTGGATCTCGATGGGAACCAAGCTGCCTGGATGCTCAAATATTTCCAGATCATTAATAAAATAGAGAGAGGAGAGAGATTAGGGGGCTGGTGGGGGAGGAATGAATGAATGACAGAAACCTTTGCTGGACTTTAGTGCTCAGACAAGGATCCACAGTCCTTGCGGCTCCACAGTGAGCGCCAACGCTGCTTGCAAGGAAAACCCACTTTTGGAAAGGGCGCTGGGTCTTTGTGAGCTCGGAGAGGGGGCGGCGGGGCTGGCAGCAGAGTCAGGAGGAAGGGAGGTCAGCCAGGGCGGGCGAGCAACGGGCCGTGCCAGGGACACCGCGCCCCGGGCAGGGCCTGCTCCCCCTGCCCCGACCTTGCCTCCCGTTCCACAATAGAGCATCCATTGTAAGTGGGTAATTGGGTTCCGGCGCATCCCTTCCCCCGGCTGGGGGTGGAAGCAAAGGGAAACACAGTCTGTTTTCTATTTGTCACGGCTGCCAAGACGCCACTCCCTCCCCCAGCCTCCGCTCTGGCTGAGCCACAGCCGCTTCGACATTCCTTGGCCTGGGCTGAGCCTGCATTCAGAGCTGCCCACCCCTGCTGGCTGACCCAAGAGAAACCACGTGACAGAGGCCTAGAAACAGTCTCAGGGGCCTCCTGGCCTCTTTCCCCAGCCTCCCCCATGGGAAGCCGAAACCACAGCCCTCGCAGGAGTCTTTCCACCCCAAGGAGGACTCACATCCTGGCTCCGTCGCTTTTTAGCTGTGTGACCTTGAGCCAGTCACTCAGCCTCTCTGTGCCTGTTTCCTTCCCTGTAAAATGGGGAGGACAGTAATGATAGACAGGCGCTCTTGTGTGTTGAACATATTCCTCCAGGCAGAGTGCTGAGCACATAGAAAGGGTCTGGTCGCCATTAGCCGTCATTTAATTTATTCTTTTAGGGAGTGAGTGGGACCTTTCTGGTTTCAGTGTAATTCGCAGAGTTGGGTGTCTCTGTCCCTAAACAGTTTGAAGTGGGGGAGACAAGGGCAAATGTTCAGAGGCCCCCCCCCCCCCCGTGCCTGAGCCGCAGGCTGCCTCACTGAGCTGCCCACTGACATGCAGAGGGCCTGTTGGATGCCTCAGGTGCGCCCAGCTCACACTGACCTGACGGGAGAGGGTCAGGGAGGTGAGAGGAGGAACACACAAAGAAGTCAAAGGTCTGAGGTTGCCTATGAGGGGCTGGTGACCTATCGTGTTGGGTTAGAAGGCAAACGGGCTCTGCTGACATGTCCCTGCGCCCCTGAGTTCTGTGGGAGTTGGGGAAATGCAGCAGGCTTGGAGGAATTCCTGGAGGAGGTGAGCCAGGTTTGAATCCTGCCTCTGCTGTGGACCTTGGGCAATGTCTTCACTTGTCTGGGCTTTATGATTTCATCTTTTGGGGACTTCTTCAAGAAAAAGAACAGCACAAGTCAGCCAGGCCTTTAACAGGCAAGGTTAGGGCAATTTCAGAAGAAACCAAGACACCTTGAACTTGGCCTTTGTTGGATGAAATCCCGTGGAGGCCTTGATTTGGATGTTCAGAGTCATCCTGCTTCAGCCCCGCAAAGGGCCAATGTGGACTCCAACCCCAAGCCCCTCCACACCTTGGGCAATCACTGAACCTCCTCATACTCAGTCTTCGCATCTGTAAAAGGGGACTTCAGAGGCACCAGCGTGAGGGCTTAAGCTAACAGACTTGGTGCACAGCAACTGTTCATTAGATCTTAGCAACTACCCCTAATTCCCAGAGGCAGAGGCGTCTGAGAGAAGCGGAGGCAACGGACAGCAGAGGCCACAGCTTATCTGTGGACAGCAGCGGGGCCCTCACTCCCCTCTTGATGAATAAACTTGGACATGGTAGTAATGGTCTGTTTGAATTCGTTCATGACCTCAGGTGCGTAAAATCAGATTAATCATTGTCCTGTGACTCACTCCCGTGGCTGGTGAAGCCTGACCTGTTTTGTTTTATGGGTTTCTTTCTTCATTTCTTTTTTTGCTTTCAAATTTGTTTCACAATATAATGGACACTCATGAAGCTACTACCCCCAATGCAAGAACAGAACATAACTCAGGCAGGGACACATCTGCCCCCAGACTCTCCCCAGAGGTAAGCCCCACTCCTCGATTTAATAAACACATCTTTTGTCCTCACTGTGGGCTTTGGGCATGAAAATGTTTGTGCCTGAACCGGTGCTTCTCACACGACAGTGTGCTCAGTCACTTGGGAGACTGTGGCCCAGCCCAGAGCGTCCAACTCAGCAAGTCTGGGGTAGAGCCTGAGAATGTGCATTGCCAACACGTTTCCAGGAGCTGTTGCTGCTGCAGCTCTGGGACCACACACGTTGAGAAGCTCACCCTAAAGAATGTATTACCAGGCCGGGCGCGGTGGCTCACACCTGTAACTCCGTGGGAGGCCAAGGCGGGAGGATCACTTGAGGTCAGGAGTTCGAGACCAGCCTGACCAACATGGTGAAATCCTGTCTCTTCTAAAAATACAAAAATTGCCTGGGCGTGGTGGTGGGTGCCTGTAATCGCAGCTACTCGGGAGGCTGAGGCACGCTAATCACTTGAACCCAGGAGGCAGAGATTGCAGTGAGCCGAGATGACACCATTGCACTCCAGCCCAGGTGACAGAGCAAGACTTTCAAAAAAAAAAAAAGAATTGATTATGGAGTCGTAGTTGTTTTTAAACTTCCTAGCACAAGGGTCATGGTATATGTAGTCTTCTGTGACTAGGTTTTTTCTTTTTAACTCTCCACAGACGAGTCTTGATTTTACCTGAATCGAGATTGACTCCGGGCACTTTGGCAGTGTCTGGAGACATTTTTGGCTGTCACAACTGGTGGAGAGGGTGCTGCGGCTCCAGATATGCTGCAAAACGTCCCACAATGCACAGACGGGCCCCATCACAAGGAGTGCTCTGGCCTCAAATGTCCATAGTCCCAAGAGATTCGAAGACGCACGTCCACGTACGAACTTACACACAAATGTGCATAGCAGTGTCATTCACAATCGCCAAGAAGTGAAAACAGCTCGAATGTCCACCCACTGACGACTCCATAAACCACACAAGGTCTGTCCATGCAATGGAATATGACCAACCAGAAAACGGATTCAAGCACTGACACACACTGCAAAGTGGACGAACCTCGAAACATGATGCAGAGTGAAAGAAGCTAGACACAGAAGGCCACACAGTGTCCGGTCCCATTTCTATGGAAAGTCCAGACCAGGCAGACCCATAGAGCTGGACAGTAGATTGGTGTCTGCCAGGGGCCGCGGAAGAAAGGAACAGAGGGTGATGGAATAGGGTTTCGTTTGTGCTTTATTTATTTATTTATTTTTTTTTGAGATGGTGTTTCGCTCTTGTTGCCCAGGTTGGGGTGCAGTGGCATAATCTCAGCTCACTGCAACCTCCGCCTCCCAGATTCAAGCGATTCTCCTGCCTCAGCCCCCCAAGTAGCTGGGATTACAGGCATGCACCATCACACTCAGCTAATTTTTTTTTTTTTTTTTAAGTAGAGACGGTGTCTCACCATGTTAGTCAGGTGGGTCTCGAACTCCTGACCTCAGGTGATCCACCCACCTTAGCCTCTTCAAAGTGCTGGGATTACAGGAGTGTGCCACTGCACCCAGCCCTTTTTTTTTTTTTTTTTTTTTTTTTGGATAGGGTTTCACTCCCACCACTCACCCTGGATTGCAGTGGTGTGATCTCAGCTCACTGCAGCCTCCACCTCCTGGGCTCAGGTGATCCTCCTGCCTTAGCCTCCCGAGTGGCTGGGAGCACAGGCACACACCACCATGCCCAGCTAACTTTTGTATTTTTTGTATAGATGGGGTCTCGACATGTTGCCCAGGGTGGTCTTAAACTCCTAAGCTCAAGTGATCCTCCCGCCTAGGCCTCCCAAAATGCTGGGATTACAGGCATGAGCCACCGTGCCTGCCTGGGTTTCCTGTTGAGGCTTGAAGATGCTGCTGCTGCACACATTCTTAGTCATGTCGCCTGGGGCACACGTTCAAGAGTTCTGCCATGGCGCATATCGAAGAGAAAAATTACTGAGTCTTAAAGAACAGGAAAGCTCCACTTTACCAGAAAATGTTAGCATCATGTTGAGTACTTGCTACTTGCAACAGGCATTGGGCTAAACAGCTGCCTATTTTCTCATGGAATTGTCCCCGCACTAGTATTCTTGGGTCCATTTTAGAGATGAGGAAACTGAGACTCAGAGAGGGGGATTAACTGGCCTGGCCCAGAAGTGGCAGAACAGCCTTAAGCTCTTGGCCACTCATCCTACAGCTCAGTCCCATCACTCCCCTTGGAGCCTGAGAGACAGTTCCCCAAGGCACACTGCAGGCAGCAGGGTGGGAGGGACTTGGCAGAAGCCACGGACATCCCCCCACTTCTGTGGCCTTTGAATAATTCACCAGCTGCTTCCAGCCCAGCCCAGTGATAAATACTTGTTTAGAAAATAACCAAGGCCGGGCGCGGTGGCTCAAGCCTGTAATCCCCGCACTTTGGGAGGCCGAGACGGGCGGATCACGAGGTCAGGAGTTCGAGACCATCCTGGCTAACACGGTGAAACCCCGTCTCTACTAAAAAAATACAAAAACCTAGCCGGGCAAGGTGGCTGGTGCCTGTAGTCCCAGCTACTCAGGAGGCTGAGGCAGGAGAATGGCGTAAACCCGGGAGGCGGAGCTTGCAGTGAGCTGAGATCCGGCCACTGCACTCCAGCCTGGGCGACAGAGCCAGACTCCCTCTCAAAAAAAAAAAAAAAAGAAAGAAAATAACCAAAAGCCTCCAACAGGTTTCCCAGAGTGTGACCTGCTGAACTTTCTGGAACCCCTGGCAAGCCTACATCACACATCCCAGCCACCTAGGCCCTCAGGTACACAGAACCGTACAGCACCCCAATGCCTCCTGCCTGCCCGGTGTCCAAACTCCAAAAAATACCTGCACACCCAAGCACAGAGGAATAGCACAGCCACAGTGCATGCAGGGTCTGCAAACTGAGCACAGCCACAGCGCATGCAGGTCTGCAAACCGCCAACCTGGTTCCCAGCAGAGAGGAATAGCACAGCCACAGCGCATGCGGGTCTGCAAACCACCAACCTGGTTCCCAATGCCAGTTTTACCGTGAACTTGCTGTGTGACTACAGGGCAATGACCTGACCTCTCTGAGCTCCAGTCTCCTCACTTAATATAAGAGGAATATCAAGGCAACGGGCATATGTGTAAGGCTGCAAATCCCAATCTACAAGATACGACTGATTTTTATTTCTTTCCAATTGACTGGGAGCTGATTCCAAACCCTATGCTCGTAGGATGAAGGAAGATTCAGTCTCAGGATTGAGGCTCCTCCATGCTGGATCGGATCAAAGACCAAATGTCCATGAGGCCCCTCCAGTCACTGGTTCCCCTGGGCACCCTGGAGAGACCTGGGATGGGGAATGGGGACTGCAAAGTGGTCTTTTCTGGGGTAAAGGGGGCAGGCCTTGTCTGCCCTGGAACTCTTGGCTTAGGGTGCCCTCTTCCTGGTGCAGGACACAGCTCCCAGACCCCTCACCTCCAGAGCATTGCGGCGGAACCAGGTCACCAGGCCTGCCTTGCTACCCGCTCCCAGCATGCGAACATCTCGCTCCCTCGCTCCATCTCCCTCCAGAACCAGCAACAGCTTTCCTAGCAAGCTCAGGTGTGACCAACCTGTAGTTCCTCCCGTTCTGCAGGAATAAAACCGGCTGGGCACACGGCCACAGAGTCTGCGACCTGGAGACCTCACTCCCGCCTCCCTTGCCTTTGCTGGAATGTGAGTGGAAGTGTCCACACCTGCTTCACCGGCTTCTCCCTCTCCCCTGTTCTGAGAGCTGGAATGTGGGTCTGGTTTTAACACTGCTTCAACCACGCCATGAGGACCATATCCAAGGGGGATGGACAACAGGATGGAAGGGGCTGGGCCCCAGTTACTGTAAGGCAGAGCTCCTGGCCGTCCTGGCAGCCCGCCTCCATCAGCCCTCTTCCAGTAGAGAGAAACAAGCTTCTCTCTTGCTTTAGCCAATGTTGCATTGAGGTTTCTCTTCTCTCTTTCTCTCTCTCTCTCTGTCTCTCTCTTTCTCTCTCTCTCTTTGTTTTGTTTTGTTTGTTTTTGAGACAGGTCTTGCTCTGTCGCCCAGGCTGGAGGTCAATGGCTCTATCATAGCTCGCTGCCACCTTGACCTCCTGCCTCAGCCTCCCAAGTATCTGGGACTGCTGGTGTGTGCCACCATGCCCATGTCCAGCTAATTTTTTTTTGTATTTTTTGTAGAGACAGAGTCTCGCTATGGTGCCCAGACTGGTTTCAAATTCCTGGCCTTAAGTGATCCTCCTACCTCAACCTCCCAAAGCACTGCGATTACAGACATGAGCCACTGTGCCTGGCCTGGAGTTTCTTTGTTACAGCAGCTGAATCTATACCCTGACTAATACATCGAGTTTTCACAAAAGGTCAATATAGATGGACTGTCTTTCAGAAGCTTCTCATCTCTGCCCAGAAAAACAAATATCAAAGAAAGGGCTGGATGTTGCCTTGGAATTGGGGGAGGGAAAATCACAGGGTAAATAAACGCAGATGAATATCTCAGTAAAGAACCTGCTCAGCTCAGTACCTTCCTTGGGGAGAGGTTTGAAGGACCCCCGGGGACTGATGCACACAAGACAGCCGGCTCCTGAGGCCTGGGGCGCAGCGAGTGCCAAGTGCCAGGAAACACCGTGGCCGTGGGGTGGCTGCCCTGAGCCTTGTCCATAGTGAGCACTTTGCTGTGAGCCCCGTCTGGCTTACAATCTGGCATGTGAGCTTGGGCAAGTCATTTCATAGTTGCAACAAATAATTACTGAGCACCTACTGTATGCCAGGCACCAAATAATTACTGAGCACCTGCTATATGCCAGTTCTGGAAGCTGGAGACAAAGTGGGGAGTGAGAAATACCTAGTCCCTGCCCTCTCTGACTCAGATTTGACTATCTTGAGAGGTGCCAGCCCAGGGGTTCTTTGAGTGCCAGGCTGACCAGCTCCAATGCCCTGCAGCAGGCACTCAAGTTCACAGCAGATGGAGTGACGTGGCAGAGGCACAAGGAGAATGGTTAATTTGGCAGCGAAAAACAGAATGGATTCGGCTCAGATGATTACCAGCCCCAGGAGGGACAAGAAAAAAAAAAACCCTGACTCTACGATGGCTCAGCAGAACTGCTCTCTCTAATAAATAATAATTCTCCAGCTTTCCTGCTAACAATCACAGGCAGGATTTCTCATCTCTATGCCCATCCCCCACCAGAAATCAGGCATGGCCGTGTGGCTTGCCTGAGCCAATGAGATGTCAGCAGAAGTGATGTAAGTTGCATCTAAGAAGAAGCTCTAAGAAGAAGTGCACAACCTGCCTAGAGCCCAACGATGCTCCACGTTGCAGAGGCCCCCTCTGCATCCCAGAGCGAGAAGACATAGCACAGAGCCCCTCGCCAACACACAGCAGACACATAGCACAGGTGAGAGACAAACACTGGTTATTAGAAAACCATGAGATTTTGGAGTTGTTTGTTACTGCAACACAACTGAGACGATACTGACTGATATATCTCCCTTTCACAGGTGGGGAAACAAAGTCTGGAAGAAATCATGTAGTTTACCCAAAGTCAAATCCAGAGTAGAGGCACAGACAAGACTCAAAGACAGGTCTGCCCTTTGCTGCAACCCTCCATTCTGAACAACCCAGCCAAGCCCCTCACTGCTAACCACTTCAATTAGAGCCAGTGTCAAGGCCTCCTGGTTTCTAAATGAACAGCCCTGATCATGTTCGTTAAAGGCCCTGTCTGCTCAGACTGCTCATTTTATCAGAAACCGCCAACAAGATAAATGGCCCTGTAACTTATTGTTCTGCTGCAAAGCACCTCACGGCAAGTGGCGGCACAGATGCCAGGAATAAATCACATCTGATCTTCCAAGAGCCAGGCAGAGCACTCATGAGGAGCGTCGGAGGCAGGGGAGGCTGGAGCAGCCCTGGACCTTGGGGGGCTTCACTAAGGATCAGAGAGCTACAGGGGTCTTTATTAGGGCCCTGGAGCTCCGGAGTATGCATTGTTCTTTTTTATCGGCCCAGCACCTATTTCCCCTTCTTAGGGTTTATAGCACCCCTTTTTCTTTGGAGAAACCATCTCTCCTCCACTCTCAGTCCGTCTGGTTCCGATGGGGTCATCCCTTCTCCCAGTTACAGGGAGGAGCTTGAACACGTGACCTACCTTGGCCAATCAGAGCTTCACATCCTTTAGTAGCCATGACTAGCTCAGAGCAGGCAGGTGACCTACACGAGACTGATGGGACCCAAACCTCAGACTTCTGCTTAAACTCTAGGAAAAGAGGAGTTCTCTCTTCTAACAGGTTGCTCACACAAGGCACTTTTCCATTGAATTACCTCAGTTTCTAGCACAATTACAGGCACATGGTAGGTGCTTGGTAAAAAATGGGCTGGATGAATGAACAATCCACCTGGAGTTAGCACAGCTGGCTTCTTGCCTGGGCATAGCCACCTGTAACTTCGAGACAGCTTCTTCACCTCTGCAGGTCTCAGTTTTCTTGTCTATAAAAAGGCACTAATGACAGCACGTAGCAGTAGCTGATTGTATCAGTTAGCTCTTGCTGCCTATATGCTGCATAACAAAGGATGCCCACATGCAATCATTCGTTATCATTTCCACGTCTGCGGGTTGGCTAGGGGTCACCTGATCCAGGCTGGGCTGGGCTACCCCACCTGTCTGTCTTCTTCCTTGGATCAGTGAGTTAACCCAGGACCTGTTTGTCTCACCCAGTGACAGAGGCACAGCATACATAGTACAAGGTCCCTGAAGGGATAGGGCCAGTACTGGCACAGCCTCATTTCCACTGCCTTCTTTTTTTTTTTTTTGAGATGGAGTTTTGCTCTTGTTGCCCAGGCTGGAGTGCAATGGCACGATCTCGGCTCACCACAACCTCCACCTCCCAGGTTCAAGCGAATCTCCTGCCTCAGCCTCCCTAGTAGCTGGGATTATAGGCATGTGCCACCACGCCCAGCTAATTTTGTATTTTTAGTAGAGACAGGGTTTCTCCATGTTGGTCAGGCTGGTCTTAAACTCCCGACCTCAGGTGATCCGCCCGCCTTGGCCTCCCAAAGTGCTGAGGTTACAGGTGTGAGCTACCATGCCCGGCTCCACTGCCTTCTTAGGGCCAAAGCAAGTCACACGGCCAGACCCAAAGTCAAGAGGTAGGGAAATACACTATACTTCTTTGCCACCTGGTAAAGGGCGCAGAGGTGGGGGGTGGTGAGGCATTGAGGCTGGCTGTGCGCCCCCACAACGCCATTGTCTGTGCCTTGATGTTGACTTGATCCGTGTCCACCTCCTTCTCCACTAGAATAACCCTCCGAGCACCTGGATCTCTGTCTGCTCTGTCCACGGCTGTGTCCCAGCATCTAGAACAGGGCCCAGGACAGAGTCGATGCACAGCGAATCCTTGTGGAAAGCCTGGCCAGCTGCCCCTGGCCTCCCTCTGCTGTGAGGATTGAGCCAGGTCAGAGACCCAGACACGGCACTGGAAGTTACGGAAGCCCCCCAAAGACTCATGGTGCAGACCCCTGCTCCGGCTTTTAAACATCCAGTGGGAAGGAATGGCCCACCTCTGACCCTGATCATCAGCAGCGCCAGGGGTTTGGGTGAGTGTTGTCACATCTGGGGAGCGACCTGCTGGCACTGGCCGTGTTTGCACTCCGTTCTCTCTTTCCTCTGGCCCAGTGGTCCCGGAGGGGCCCCTCACAGCTCACACCCATCCCGTTGGATCAGGAAAGCACAGGTTTAACTCCATGCTGAGGCCACAGACCTCTCTGGGGCGTGCAGAAAGCGGCCTGGAAGGCCCTGGGGAGAGGAACAGCCTGCTGGGGCCGTGTGCATGGCCCAGGGCGCCCGAGGCCCAGACCGGGCCGGGCCTCCCGTCCCTGCTGTATGCGGTGTTCCTCCTGCCCTGCTTCCCATCTCTGAGACACAGCAAAGTCCCCGCCCCCATCTGCCCTTCCCTGGGGGAGCGGCCCCCACCCCCACATCCATCTGAACCTCAGTGCGGCCATCCCTCCCCTGCACAAAGCTCCTCCCAGCCCCAGCACACAGGAAACCTCTCGAGCCTGCCCCCGTGGTGCACACTTCAGCACAAAAGCCTTCCCCCTTTCCAGGCCCAGCCTGAAAGAACCAAATGTTCCTCTATTATGCAAGCTCATTCCTCTCTTCCTGCCGCGGCCGAAATTGCAATCTGTGCGGAGGGGTGGAGGGGGAAGAGCAGGCCTCGGAAAGAGAGAGCTGAACAGCAGCGGAAGGAGCCTCCCTCCCTCCCTGCTAAACGCCAACTTAGCACCAGCCCCAACCCCTCGGAGGCCCCGGCGGACACACCAGCAGACGGGATGTAGTGTCAGCACCTGTCACCAAACATGAACCCAGCCGTCCCTGTGGTTTGCCCAGAGGAGAGAAACTCTGGGTGTATTCCCACAGTGAAGAAGAACACTGCTGCCAGCCAGCCCTCAGCAACAGTGCTTTCATTCCAGGGGGCTAGGGCGGTGTCAAAGGCACTGATCCCTGGAAAACAACACGTGGGGATTGTGTGTTGAGAGCTGGCCATGCATCAGGCACTGTTGTAAGCACCTTACCCGTTTAATCCTCACACTCCACGGACAGGTCTTAGTATCATGCCCATTGCACAGAGGAGGAAACTGAGGCTCACAGTGGGTGGCCTCATGGAGGAAGCATAATCAGGAAGCAGAGGATCTGGGGTCCAAACCAGGCAACCCAACCCCAGATCTGCCACGTAAATAGCTGTTCTGTTAACGCTCGGATCGGCATTTGGGTTCCATAGGCCTTTCCTGCAAGCCAAAAAGCCATACTATCTAAGATCCAGCAAACCCACTTCTGGTTTTTATTTATTTATTTGTTTGAGACAGGGTCACACTCTGTTGCCCAGGCTGGAGTGCAGCAGCACGATCATGGCTCACTGCAGCCTTGACCTCCTGGGCTCAAGAGATTCTCCCACCTCTGCCTCCCAAGTAGCTGGGACTGCAGGCATGTGCCACCACACCCAGCTAATTTTTAAGTTTTTATTGGAGACAAGGTCTCAAGATGTTGCCCAAGCTGGTCTCAAACTGCTGGGCTCAAGCGTTCCTTCCACATCTGCCTCCCAAAGTGCTGAGATTACAGGTGTGAGTCACCATGCCCAGCGTCCACTTCTGGGTTTATATCCGAAAGAACAGAAAGGAGGGTCTCAAAGAAATATATGCACACTGAAGTTTACAGCAGCCTGATGTGTTGATTCACAAGAGCTCAAAGGTGGAGGCAACCTAAGGGTTTGTGGGTGGATGGATGGATGGATGGATGGATGGATGGACAAACTATGGTCCATTCATACTATGGAATATTATTTAGCCAATAAAAGGAAAGAAACTCTGTTATGTGCTAACCCAGTGGATGAACCTTGAGGACATTATGCTAAGTGAAATAAGCCAGTCACAAAAGGACAAATACACTTAGAGGAGGTAGCTAGAGTCATCAAATTCATAGAGACAGAAGGTAGAATGGCAATTGCCAGGGGCTAGGGAGAGAGGAATGGGGAGTTCTTGTTGAATGAGCACAGAGGGACAGAGTTTCAGTTCTGCAAGATGAAAAAGTTCTGGAGATCTGTTGCACAACAATGTGAACATACTCAATGCCCCTGAACTGTACACTTGAAAATGGTTAAGACGGTAAATGTTATGTTAGATGTATTTTGCCACAGTTTTAAAAAGCAGAACACCGTCATTGTTGTCACCATCAGAAGAGTTACTATGCTTGGACGGCACCTTTTGGACGCCTACTGCACTGTTGTAAGGACTTGACTTAACCTCCCTGATAGATTGTGTTGATGGCCCCAAGTTTATACCTCACCCTGTATGCATGCCCTTTGCTGTGTGGGTTTGCAATTCCTCTCACCAAAGAGGTAAAGTTACTCCCCCACCCCTTGAATCTGAAATGGCCTTGTGACTGGTGTCAACTGATAAAAGTAACAACGTGCTAGTGCCAAGGTGGGCCTTGAGAAGCCTGGAGCAACTTCTTGTACTCTTCCACCTCTGCCATCATCTCAGATCCTGCCAAGGCTAGCCAGTTGGAGGAGAGATATGCAGAGCAAAGCAGAGCGCTCCCAGAAATCCCAGCTGAGGCCACCCCAGAGCAACCAAGAGCCAGCCACCCCCAGACATGTGAGCCAGCCCAGCTGAGATGGAAGAACCACTCAGCTGAGACAGAGGAACCGCCCAGCCAAGCCCAGCCTCAATCACTGACCTGCAGATGCATGAGCCTAATAAATGCTTATTGTTTGACGTCACTGATATTTGAGGTGATTTATTATGCAGCATTATTTTGTCAATAGATAACTGATACAAACTCATATAAAAGGCCCCATCTGTTTACTCGCGTTTTCAGTTGTTCCAACACAAGCTCGTGAAACACCCACTCTGTATCCAGGGGTAGAGCTTCAGGCAAAGCCTTCGTGGAGTCCACAGCTCAGAAGAGAGAGAAAGACTAAGACCCAAGTGCTCACTACAGCGTGATTAAGTGAAGAGCCCAGGCACAGCCTATGGCAAGAGCACACAGCCAAGGCTTGAGAGATCAAGGAAGTCTTCCTGGAGGAGGAGTGATCAAAATAGAGGCCTGAAGAAGAAGTGGGAGAAGACAGATTGGGGGTTGCATCCAGGCAGGAAGAGAAGAAGTCCCAGGTGGAAAAACAAGGATAAATGCTGTGGCTGGCTGGCGGGGAGCCAGTGGATGTCACAGCCTGGCTGCTTGGAAGCATTGCAAGGCCTTGGGGAAATTTGTGCTGGAGCCAGATCATGCAGGGCCCTGTGGCCCCCATTTCAGAGCTGGGACCTTATTCTGAGGGCCTGGGGGATTTTAGCCGGGAGCTACATGAGCAGATTTGCACTTGAGAAAGATCACTGAGGCAGCGGTGCGGAAGAGCTGTCAGCCGAGCATGCAATTAAGCCGGGCGGTGAGAGGCGAGGTCCCTCCTCCACGCCGCAGTGCAGGTGCCCCCATCACCAGGAGTCGCCAGCAGGCGACTGGCTGTCTCCGCTGCCCTTTCTGAGGTTGGCTCCCTCTTGGGCAGCGATGCAGAAACGGAGGTTGATCAAGGGTACGCCGTTCCATCATTAGCCCGGCTCCCCAGGGACCCACACAGTGGCAGGAAGGAGGACTTCTGCCAACTGTCAGCCCTCTCCTACCCAATCAGCGGGACCGCCAGCTGCAGAAGATGCCCTGCCCAACTGGAGCCACGACGCCCCTGGGGCCACCTTCAACGCATCAGTGGAAAACAAATTTGCTGATCCCAGCCCTGGACGAGGGCGGCTAGAATCCTCCTGCCAACCCCATCAGCATGTCGCCGCCACCTGGTCAGGCAGCCGGCGCCCCTGCCCCAGCTGGCCTCCCCGCACCGGCGAGACCCCTCATCCGTCAAGCAGGATCATCCCTTGGCATCCATCACTCTGGAGAAAAGAAATAAAGACATTGCCATATCGTTGTCCCAGGATTGATGTCCCCGCTGTGAAAACAAACGTCGCGTCTTCCCGCCAACATTTATTTTTGATAAATGCTGTGACTTTGCCTTGACATTTCAGAAGCAGCAGGAGACCATTACCCAGTGACAATGTTCTATTCCACTGACATTATCTCTTAATTATAATAAGCAAGTAATGCTGAAAAAAATGGCCCATAAATAGCTCATTTGGAGTTGCCGCATTCTGCCCTGTCGGGGGACGCTGAATTTCATTTCATTCAGCACTTGCAAATGAGGGGAGACAAATGGATATCTGGGGACCTTGTGTGTCCTGCCTCCTCAATGACAAAGCTTGCAGGGCGGCAGAGAGGTGGCAGGGAGGTGAGGATTCAGGGCATCTGCTGGCTTCCACCAGTCCCCAGGTTGCCCCTCCCCATCCCCAAAATCAGAGGGCGCTTCACTCCCACCACGAATCAGCAGCCTGCCAACTCCAGTCCTGCAAAAACAGTTTAATATTTAGTGCAGAGGGACAGGTATTGATTTTTTTTAATCAGGAAATTAATTGTGTTAAGAGGCACGGAGGTTGAGGGAAGGGCCACCTGGAGGAAATCCCATTTTGCAACTCATTTGGGTTCTTGAGGGCAGATGAAACAGTTCCCCAAGTTCAGCGAGAACAGCTTCTGGGAGAGGGTCTGCAGGGACGAGGCAAACAGAGGCTTTGGGGTGGCTCAAGAAGGGAACAAGGACGTCCTGTGTGGAACAGCGGACATGGCTTTTAGAGACTCAGCAGAGGACAGGCGCGGTGGCTCACGTCTATAATCCCAACACTTTGGAAGGCCAAGGTGGGAGGATCTCTTGAGGCCAGGAGTTCGAGACCAGCCTGAGCAACATAGTAAGACTCTATCATCTCTATTTAAAGACAGAGAGAAAGAGAGAGAGCGAGAGAGAGACCCACAGTACAAATGAAAGTCAGCACTAACACTTATGGGAACTGACACTTCTGGGGACAACAAGGGGAAAGTGAATTTGTGCTTTAAAAATCATCATGGCTCCAAACACAGACCAGTAAAACCAAAACCTCCGGGCCAGGGCTTCTCAACCCCGGGCAATTCTGGGGCACAGCTGGCAATGTCTGTAGACACTTTGAGTTGTCACAACTGGGAGTTGGGGTGACCTTGGCACCTTGTGGGCCAGGGATGCTGGTAAACACCCTAGAACACACAGGGCAGCCCCACAGCCCTGGCGCCAGCACAGCAGAAGCTAAGTAACCCTGGTCCAAACAGCCACACAGGGAAGTGGTTGATGGGTATTTGGAGAATGTTAGGTGCCTTGGCGTGGTTGAGAAAAGTCTAGAAACACCAGATAGCTCTCAGCTTTGGAAGAAGATGTGTAAATATGAGGCTTTAACATCTGAGGATAGCTGCTAAAGGGATGGAAGACAATCTATGCTTTCCAGACAGGCAGGGGAGGGGCGGAAGTGAGGCGGCCGGCCCGGGCTCCATTGGTTTCACACCAGCCGAAAGGCCAAGAAGGGGAAACGTGTTCCCACGAGCGCTTTGAAGAGGTTCTCCTTCTTCTTCGTTTCACAGATGAGGAAACTAAGGCTCCGGGAGGACCATGTGCCCAGTCGCCATGGTGGTGAGGGCAACCGAGGGCTTCACCCTTGGAGTCAGATGGCGGCCTGGGCTCACAGGCTGGTCACCTTGGGTGAGCAACCTGACTTCTCTGGGCCTTTGCTTCCTCACCTGTAAGTGAGGCTGATAAGCCCACCCTGGAGGCTGCTGCTGGGATGGGCTGGGCTCACAGCATGGAGAGAACACAAGTCAGATGGTTCGAGGCTATCATGAGGGGAACTACCGACCACACAGGCAGGAAGGTCAGGGAGGTGCTAGGACTCAGGGGCCAGAACGGTGGGGAGCTGCTGCCCCCACAGCCAGGAAGAGGTGGGGAAAGGAATTTCACCTGCAGGCAGGGGAGAGAGGGAGCCATGGAATGGCCTCCCAGCAGGAGCTGAGATGTGGGAAGGGGACAGAGCTGGCCCCATGGTCATGGTCACTGCGCACCAGCCACAACCAGACCCCCGGAAGCAGGGAGGGCTCTAGGGGCTGAATACTCCAGCCTCTCTACTTCCCACCCAGCCCGATGCCAGAGGCGTATGGAATCCACAGGGTCCCCTTCTCCCTAGAGAGTATGGAGCAGGCACCGCAGGGGCCTCTGGGAGAATAACCAGCAGCAGGACAAGCACCGCACGGGTGCCAGGAAGGGGAAGGGCGCCAGCCTATGGTTGCAAGAAGCAGCAGGAGCAACTGAGCACAGACCAAAGTCCAGCTCTCCAGGTTCAAGTCCACATCGAGCCCTCTTGGCTCTGTGACCCATGCAAGTGGCTGACCCTCTCTGTGCGTCGGCTGTCTCATCCGTATAATGGGGTAAGGCTGGCAATCACCTGTGTGGGTCACTGCGAGCGTGAAACGAGGGAACGCGGGTAGAATGCATAGCAGGGCCCAGCACACAGTAGGTCCTCAACCAGGCAAAAATCATCCAAACCTTCACTTGAGATCAGGAGTTCAAGACCATTCTGGCCAATATGGTGAAACTCCGTCTCTACTAAAAATACAAAAATTAGCTGGGCGTGGTGGCACATGCCTATAATTCCAGTTCTTGGGAGGCTGAGGCAGGATAATCACTTGAACCTGGGAGGTGGAGGTTGCAGTAAACCAAGATCGCACCACTGCACTCCAGCCTGGGTGACAGAGCATGACTCCATCTTAAAAAAATTAAAAAAAAAAAAAAAAGCATTCAAACCAGAAAGAAGAATAACAGATGGCTCCAGTGGGGGTTGGGGGATGGTCTCTGGAAGGGAAGGGGGCTCAGGACGCCTCCAGTATTTTGTGTGTATTTTCCTCTCGTTCTCAGGAATGCCGTGAGAGCTCAGCCAAGGGGACACTCACAAGCTCTGGGGGAGAGCTGGGTTGGGATCCAAGCAGCCTCATGACCTCACTGTGCAGCTTTCAACAACTCATTCAGCCTCTCTGAGGCTTGGTGTCCTCATCTGTGACACGGGGAGAATGCCTCCTTCAAGAATTTGTGTGTGGAGGGAAAGACGCAACAGAAGGCAAGCACCAAGCACATAAAAGGCACTTGGAAAATGTGAGCGCCCTTTTAGAAATTCCCAATGTTTTTTTTTAACCACAGCCCTGGCTGTTGCATCAAAGAGTGGAGAGCTTGGCTGGAAAATGTTACACCTTTAGGTGTTCAGAGATGTGTGGCGACTTCCTCCCCCAGCTTCGTGCGTGTGTGTCTTGTACCAGCTCTTTTCAACCCGCTCCGCAGGCAGTCCATGCTGGCCCGGTGCCATCACTGACATCACTGTGGGCAGCCTGGGTTGACCTGGCCTGAAACCCCATAGTCCTCACAGTCCGTCTGCTGCCGTGTCCAAAGGGAGGGCTCCCCACACCCTGGTTTGTCCGCCACCAGTGGTATCTGCAGATCTGCCTTTCAAGGCACTGTGGCCCCAGAGCAAAGGGAACGGTTCCTTTTTCCTTGGGCACGCGGCTGAGGGCAGAGAATAGCTACTCTGTTGCTGGAAGGGATTTCTATGGCAGTAGAGATTTGGGTCTGTTTTGTTCAATCCTCTGTCCCCAGTGCCTAGAACCGAGCCTGGCCAGGAACATGTGTTCCATAAATATCTGCTGAATGAATGAAGAGGAAGCTGCCATTTACCGAGTACTTAGTATGAGGCAGGCACTGTGCTAAGCCCATTCAATGCATCGTTTCATCGACCCCTCCCTGCCCATGCAGAAGGTGTGTCAGTCAGGGAGGTCTAGGTCATGCTGCAGTAACAAATAACCCCCTAGATCTCCATAGCTTGAAGTAACAAAAGTCTGTCTCTTGCTCATGCTGCAGAAGCCAGCTTGGGCTCTGCTCCATGTAGCCCTCATTCTGGGACTCAAGGCGATACATCCACCAATGTCTCAGACATTGCCTGTCACCATGGTGGAAGGAAAGAACTCTGAAGGTTTTTTTGCACCAGCAACTAAATGCTGCAGCCCAAGAAGTGAGCTGAGTGATTCTTCACTGTCAGCTCATCAGCCAAAATGAGTCACACACCCCGCGCTCCCATCCACAGGCAGGCCAGGAAGTGCCATCCCCCCATGTGCCCAGAAGGTAAAAGTTAGAACTCCTGGCCACCACAATGTTGTTTTTATTATCCTCATCTTTACTGATGAGGAAGTTGAGGCTCAGAGAGGTTACGTGACTTGCTCAAGGTCACACAGCTAGTAATCATAGACCCAGGATTCCAACCCAGTTCTCTCTGACTCTAGAAGGTAGTGTCTTAGCTGTTATCATTTGAAGCCCCTCAGTAGGATCTGTTTAGCCTCGCTCATGCAAAAAAACACCACATTCAGTGGCTCAGGCTGATGAGGTATAGCCACCCACACACCTACAGAAAGAGATGGATAGCCACAGACGTTTAGACTCAAGTTACACACCTAGAAGGCAGAGGCAAATATCACCCCACAACTGACAGAGTCCTGGCCAAGACATGTTTCATTTGGCCCATACGATAAATTTTTTTTTCTTGAGACATGGTCTTGCTTTGTTGCCCAGGCTGGAGTGCACTGGCGCATCTCAGCTCACTGCAGCCTCGACCTCCTGGACTCAAGCCATCCTCCCACCTCAGCCTCCCAAGTAGCTGGGACCAGAGGTGTATACCACCATGCCCTGCTAATTTTTGTATTTTTTATAGAGACAGGGTTTTGCCATGTTGCCCAGGCTAGTCTCGAACTCCTGGGCTCAAGAAATTCACCTGCCTCAGCCTTCCCAAAGTGTTGGCGTTACAAGCATGAGCCACTGCATTCGGCTGGCCCGTACAGTATTATAATTGGAATTGTTGCCAATAATTAAAACTCAGGAGATTTCACATTTTAAAAAACCACATTCTCTTGTAAAAAAAAAAAAAATAGACGATCTGGCAACATTGGCCTGCATTCCATTGAGGCAGTAATCAGTTCTGCAATCACAGGAAGGCAGCCTGTCATTACCCCAGAACCCAACACACAAAATGCCACTCTCTTTAACCACAGGTCTAACAGCCTCACTTTCACACTTTAACATGTTTAACTTTTCATCATGGTCTTAACAATAATGGTGTTGGCCTGGTGCAGTGGCTCACACCTGTAATCCCAACACTTTGGGAGGCCAAGGTGGGTGGATTACTTGAGGCCAGGAGTTCAAGACCAGCCTGGCCAACATGGTAAAACCTCATCTCTACTAAAAATACAGAAAATTAGCCACGTGTGGTGGTGCACGCCATTAATCCTAGCTACTCGGGAGGCTGAGGCACAAGAAGAATAGCTTGAACCTGGGAGGCAGAGGTTGCAATAAGCCGAGATCGCACCACTGCACTCCAGCCTGGGTGACAGAATGAGACTCTTTCTCAAAATAATAATAATAATAATGGTGCCAACAGTGTACCTTTAAAAGTGATGAACAGGTGCCACTTTGGGGAGATAAGGCATTAGCTGTTCCCACACCCACCCCCTTGATCTCTAGCCACGCTTGTGGACAGGGCATGCCTTTACCCTCTAGCCAGCCACACAAACTACCCTACCACTCAATGAACAAGCACCTGGTCTGTTGGGCCTATTTACACTGCCTGCCTGGTTCTGTAAGTATTTGAACTCGCCTCCACTGATCCACATGCATCCCTCCATTTACAAAAACTAGTTTTATACAATGTACGATAACCACACTACTCCCACGTGCAAGAACGCTCATGATGTGTTTGACAGTGGCACCTGCTGGTGATGTGTGGTATTACAGCTCAGCTCCACTAGACCTTGTAAATACTTAGCTAAACTGGGTCATGGATGTTAGGGTTTGTTCAAAGAGTACTTTATGACACATTTGAAAACTTTCCCCAACTATTTTCAACTGAAAGTGCATAAAATGTTTTTCTTAATGATCCTCACGAGAATCTGAAATTGATGGGGCAGGAATTAGAATTCCTGTTGGACAGAAGTGGACACAGGCACAGAGGGGTCAAAGTGACTTCCCTGAGGGACACAGTGAATCCAATATTCTTCAGAACACAGCTCTAGCTTCCAAACCCTGCCATCTGCCTAATCTCTAAGGCTGACATCATGAAGGAAACTATGTCCTTCCCTCAAACAGCTGTTACTGCCACAGACAGAGAGACCACAGGGCCAAGCACACCACAGTGCATGACCAGAGATGCCAGTGTTTAATCTCAGAGTCCCTGTTCCCCGAAATGGAAGAAATTCCTGTGGCCCAGAAAAGAACAGATGAGGCTGGTCATAGAAGCAGAGGGAAAATCCCAGAGACCAGAAGGGTGTTGCACAGTTCTGAGAAACCACTGCAAACCCGACCACAAGCCTCAGGCTTAATGCTTTCCATGCCAAGTTGTTCTAATCCATCTGCAGAGATGTTTTCCCAGGGGAGTGGAAGTCCCATTTTGCAATGGAAGCTGAGGAGGTAAGTGAGATCTGGTTTGCAGAAACATGTGCATCATGGCCAGTGTTGCTTAAACATCTGTTCCTGAAAGAGGGGAAGAAAAAAAAAGCTCCCTCTTAAAAGCCTCCCTCTGCCTCAGTCGAGGACTTCTAAATGCTATCAAGTTTGCTAGGGCTAAGGCTTCATGGCAAACGTGTTGTGAAATCTGGAAATACTCATGACTCCAGTGATATCTGGCCTTCACCCTCAGACTCTCCAGCCAGCCTGGCTCCTAAGACTTCAGAGAGGAAAATCAGAGAAACAACTGCCACCAGGGCAGTGCACCTTATTCTTCCCTCAGCCAAACCTCCAGGCTTCTCCCTCCCAGTTCTCCTGCCCTCTCTTTCCTGTTTTGTTGTGGGTTTCAGAGATCCAAGCACTATTTTTAGACATGTTTATTCTTACTCCTCTTCTTTCCCTCCCATTCTCGACCTCTCTGGAATGAGCCTGGATGCTCCCCTGCCAGGGGCTTTTCTGGAGTGATTGGACACATGCTTGGTATGTGGGACCTTTTTCTAGATGGAGCTGGGATTGGATTTGGGGGAAATGAGCCTTGCAACCTCCCTTCCTCTCCCAGGCTCCTCAGAAGCTCCAGAGCCAGGACCTGTGTGCATTCATTGCCATTGCTTGGAGATGATGTTTCTTGAAGCTGGGTTCCCAAGTTCAGTTTCATTTGGAATAAGGGGTAAGATAAAGTGGATGCCTCAGCCAGCACCCACAGCAAGCTCTGGTTCCCGGT
Source organism: Piliocolobus tephrosceles (assembly GCF_002776525.5). Classification (NCBI taxonomy): domain Eukaryota; kingdom Metazoa; phylum Chordata; class Mammalia; order Primates; family Cercopithecidae; genus Piliocolobus; species Piliocolobus tephrosceles. The sequence goes on from NC_045443.1 coordinate 122,608,894, forward strand.
CAATGAGGAGGTATGCAAAGTAGCTGATAGGTATGCATGCCCCCCAACCAGTGGCCAATATTCATATCCAGACTCTGACCCTTTCCAGCCATAGGACCTTGGACAATGACCTCGCCTCTCTGTGCCTCAGTTTCCTCATCTGTAAAATGAAGATGATGATGATAACAGCACTCACCTGGGTTATGATGAAAACTAAGTGAGCATATGCCAAGGGTTTAAAATAGTGCATGGCACTTAGAAAGGTTCGATGAATGCTAGCAACAGTCTGTTCCAGGGGAGCAAGCCAGGATGCCAGAGCTGAGCTTGCCTGACTGGTCTGGGAGTGGCCAGCATCGAGATTTTCTTTTTTTTTTCTTTCCTTTTTTTTTTTTTTTTTTTTTTGAGACAGAGTCTCACTCTGTTGTCCAGGCTGGAGTATAGTGGCACAGTCTCAGCTCACTGCAACCTCCACCTCCCAGGTTCCAGTGATTCTCCTGCCTCAGCCTCCCCAGTATCTGGAATTACAGGTGCTCACCACCATGCCCAGCTAATTTTTGTATTCTAGGTAGAGACGAGGTTTCACCATGTTGGCTAGGCTGGTCTTGAACTCCTGGCCTCAGATGATCCGCCCACCTCAGCCTCCCAAAGTGCCAAGATTAGGGGTGTGAGCCACCACACCTGTCCCCGTGTTGAGATTTTATATCTTCCGGGCATCTGAGGTTTGGATCAGGATTGCCCATCCCTGGGAGACCACAATCAGCCATTTGGCCCGGACTGTGCGTTCACAAGAACACCACAAATCAGATTTTAGAGAAGATCTTGAATGTACTGTCCTAAAGCCCCACACCGCCAAGATTAAAAGAACTGTGATAATTTCCCCTTTCTAAATCCTGCCCTCTCTGGACATGGTTCATTAAGAATTTTGCAAGCCCTATGACTTAACAAAAATATATTGCAGGACTATTTCATGTATGGAAGCTGTTAAATTTTTACATGTTACATACAAAAGAACATAGTTCTTGCTGCCCTAGTTCATTAGTTTGTCATTTTTTATCTTTGCTACGTACAGAGCCTGAGACAACAGACGTTTCCCAGCCCCTGGGACCGCCAGAGAGACCCCGGCTGCTGGGGCCTCTGCACCTGGATCGGGGCCGCCCTGCGAGGCTGGACCCACAGCGCCCCCTGGCGGCCACAGTCCGCACGTGCGGCCTCTGGCCGGCCCTGGGCAGGTCTGCAGAACTCCCCTCCCGCAACCACCTCCCCAATCTCGCTACACCCCAGATCATTTATTCTTTAACTCAGCAAAGACTGATTTGCATGCATGCCCCATGAACCATGAAGCCCACATAACTCCGGTGGCTGCCTTCAGCAGCGTAAAGTCTAAAGAGGGAGACAGCGCGACCAAATGTTCGCACACAAATAAAGATCCACCTTGCAAATACAGCCCCACCCCTCAGCCTCCGTCTTCCCATCTGTGAAATGGTCCCCTCAAGACTCTCTGCTGTACAGGCCATTGGAAGCTCCATGAAACATGTGCTCCCCTGAGCATCAGAGGGGCCTGCTGTTATTGGTGCTGTTGCTACGTTGGGATTCCTGGTGGTGATTTCTCTCTCTGGCCTTTCACGTTCCAGACGCCCTGGGGGTGGGTGGATTGGGATAGAGGACAAATCCGGTGTGGGTGACACAAGAATCTCTGGGTGCTGACTCCTCCCTCTGCAGCCCCCACAGGGAGTTCACAGTCATTCAGTCCATGCTGAGCTAAGCCCAGGTCTGCACTGGGGGATGGGGACCCTACTTGTTCCCAGCCCCACCTTCTTGCCTCACTCCTCAGTTAGTGACACCTCCCTCTGGTTCACACCTGTAATCTGAGCACTTTGGGAGGCTAAGGTGGGCTGATCGCTTGAGGCCAGGAGTTCGAGACCAGCCTGGGCAACACAGCGGGACCCTCTTTCTAAAAAAAAAAAAAATTAATTAATTAATTAATTTAAAAATTAGCTAGGTGTCCTGGCATGTGCCTGTAGACCCCGCTACCCCGAAGGCTGAGGCAGGAGGATCACTTGAGCCCAGGAGTTCGAGGCTACAGTGAACTATGATCACACCGCTGCACTCCAGCCTGGGTGACAGAGACCCTGCCTCAAAAACAAATGAAAACAGCAGAGCGCGCTGGCTCACGCCTGTAATCCCAACACTTTGAGAGGCCGAGGCGGGCAGATCACAAGGTCAGGAGTTTGAGACCAGCCTGGCCAACAAGGCGAAACCCCATCTCAACTAAAAATACAAAAATTAGCCGGGCGTGGGTGGTGGGCACCTGTGATCCCAGCTACTCAGGAGGCTGAGGCAGGAGAATCGCTTGAACCTGGGAGGCGGAGCTTGCAGTGAACCGAGATCGCGCCACTGCACTCCAGCCTAGGCGACAGAGCAAGACTCCGTCTCAAAAAATAAAACAAACAACAAACAAACAAAAACAAATGAAAATTAACAAACAAAAAGCGGCCCCTCCCCCCCTTGGCTGTCAGGCCCAGACACTGCAGAGTCTCACTGGACGCCTCCCCGCCCCTCACTTCCCACATCCAGTTTAGCACCATGTTCTATGAGCTCCAGCCCCTAAAAATACACCCCGCATCTGTCCCCTCTTCATCCACTGCCCCACCCTGGCCCAGGCCACCACCACCACCTGTCACCAGGAGGAGGCCCACTGCCTCCAGCCGGACCTCCAGCGTCCACGCCTCCCCCCACAGCCTCTCCCACAGCAGAAACAGCAAACGCAGCCGCCCCCACTGAAAAATCTCCAGTGGTTTCCCACCGTACTTCAAATCCTAAGTGCAAGACTCCCCAGCTCTCCACCTCCACCTCCCTCCAACCCCTCCCACTGTCATAGTGTAAAATATTTATTTGGTCTTCTGCCCCTAAAGTCCTTGGAATCTCCAAAGTGATGTCCTTTTGTTTGCCAATGACTCACTGGTGGCTGGCAACCCCTAGGCAGCTTCAGGATGGGGACTGGTCTCAGAAAAAACCAAGTCAGTGCTAGAGGGCTGGGACTTTCAGCCCCACCCCAGCCTCCAGTGAGGGGAGAGGCTGAAGGTCAAACTGATCACCAAGGGCCTGTGGTTTAATCCATCACACCCACGTATACAAAAAACATATACGGAGAGAAAGAATGAATAAGACCTACTATTTGATCACACAACAGGGTGACTATAGTCGAGAAAAACTTGATTGCATATTTTTAAGTAACTGAAGGAGTGTAATTGGATTATTCGTAACACAAAGGCTAAATGCTTGAAGGGGTGGATATGCCCTTCCCATGATGTGATTGTGTCACATTGCATGCCAGCGTCAACACATCTCATGCACTCCACAAATGCTAACACTTACTATGAACCCACAAAAATTAAAAATTTAAAAATTTAAAATAATTTTAAAAATTATGCCCACCTAATGAAACCTCCATAAAAACTGAAGAGGACAGAGTTTTAGAGCATGGGAAGGCTCCTGGAGAGTGGTGCCCTGGAGAGCATAGCAGCTCCACGCCCCTGCCCGTGCCTCTCCCTGTGCCCCTCCCCCCCTCCCCCCCCCCGTGCCCCCCCCCCCCGCCCCTCCCCCCCGCCCCCCGTGCCCCTCCCCACACACCCCTCCCCCATGCCCCTCCCCCGTGCCTCTCCCTAGCGTCTCTTCATCTGTCTCCTTGTAACATCCTTTATAATAAATAAGCTCAGTGCTTCCCTGAACCCTGTGAGCTGCTCTAGCAAATTAATTGAACTCAAAGACAGGGTCGTGGGAGCCTCAATTTACAGCTGGTCTGTCAGAAGCACAGGTGACGCAACCCACGGCTTGAGAGGGGCATTGGGAGTGAGGGGTCGCCCTGGGGTCTGAACCCTCGACCTGTGGGGTCTGACACTGCCTCCAGGTAGACAGCGGCAGAATTGAGTTGAATCAGAGGGCCCCCAGCTGGCGTCCACTGCAGAATGAGTTGTTCATTTGCTCTGCGGTGGGGAGTCCTCCATATTTGGTCACAGAACTCTTCTGTGTTGATTGTTGCGCGGCAAACAGAGGAGGAAAAGCAGTTTGCGTTTCTCTCATCCAGGCCCACCCTCTGGGCTCCAGCCACAGTGCACTGTTTCCATTCTACATGTCACTATCCCAGGCCCTTTGCACATGGACTTCCCGGTTCCTGGAGTGCTCCAGATTCCCATGAAGCCTTCAGGAGTCGGCACTTCTCAGAGGAAACTTCTGGAAATGCGCTCTCATCTAAGTAGGCCCCCTGCACAGCACCTCTTTTCCGGTGCACCTTACTCATACGTGACCTTACTCATGCATTTACTTGCCAGCTGTCTCTCCCACTAGAAGGTAAGTTTGTGAGGGCAAGGAGCTTTCTATCTTTGTCCAACTTTGTTGTTATTTTTCTTTCTTTTTTTTGAGATGGAGTCTCGCTCTGTCGCCCAGGCTGGAGTGCATTGGTGAGATCTCGGCTCACTGCAACCTCCGCCTCCCAGGTTCAAGCGATTCTTGTGGCTCAGCCTACCATAGCTGGGATGACAGGCACATGCCACCACACCTGGCTAATTTTTGTATTTTCAGCAGAGACGGGGTTTCGCTATGTTGCCCAGGCTGGTCTCAAACTCCTGACCTCAGGCAATCCACCCACCTTGGCCTCCCACAGTGCTGGGATTACAGGGGTGAGCCACCGCGCCCTGTCACCTCTGTAATTCTGAAACGGATACCCTTGGTGTTCTAAGCAGATTCAAATGAATATTCTTTTAACTGTATTTGCACACCCCTGACTTTGGAGCATTTTTGCATCCAAAACCCAAGACCTTGGGTTTTGCTCTGCCTTTGAGAGCTGTCCATGACCCTGGGCTGCTGGAGTCCCCTTTGCCCTCCTGGGACACTCCCTGGCCAGGAATCTTGGTCTCAGCATCTGCTTCTGGGGAACGTAACTGAAGCTGATTCGCAATACATATGAGGGTGTGTGGCGCGCAGTGAGCACCCAAACAACGTTTGCTGAATGAAGAAATGAATGAATCGACACAGACTTCTCAGAGCTTGACTCTCTCTCAGAGCCCAGCAAGTGCTCTGCACACAGTAGGTGTCTAATAAATGCTTGCTGGAGGCTCAGCATTTGAGAGCTTTCATAATTGTCCCGGGCTCACACATCCATTTCTTTTCCTTCTTTTTTTTTTCAAGATGGAGTCTCACTCTGTCACCCAGGCTGGAGTGCAGTGGGATGATCTTGGCTCGCCACAACCTCCACCTCCTGGGTTCAAGCGATTCTCGGGCCTCACCCTCCCGCGTAGCTGGGATTACAGATGTCTGCCACCACACCCAGCTAATTTTCGTATTTTTAGTAGAGATGGTGTTTCACCATGCTGCCCAGGCTGGTCTCGAACTCCTGGCCTCCCACAGTACTGGGATTATAGGCAAGAGCCACCGCGCCCAGCCCTCACACGTCCATTTCGAGTCCACCCTCACAGGGGTTCTCAGAGATTTGTGTGGCAGCAATCTTCACTCCCATCTGATGGGAGGCTCAGAGAGGTTATGAATTGCTTCAAGGCCACCCAGCAACTTGAGTAGAGCAGGCAGCAGCACGCAGGTACTGGAAGCAGGGAGTAGCATGCTAAGGAGAAGCAGACATCGTGTGACCCTGGTCACTCTGTTATAGGGGTGTCACTCTTGTTCCCAAGACCTCAGAGAGAAAGGGTTAAGATCCCTTTGAAAATCTGAAGACTATTGAGGAAACGCTTCCCAGAATAAAACGCCCAGACACACACGTAAAATACGGTATCTAGGGGTCACGGGTTCCCGACGCCAGGCTGTGCACCACAGCCTTCCCGGTTTAAAATCAATCCACTCCGTTCTAGGAACCGGGTGATCCGCAGCGTCTCCTAGGCAGCAGCCTCTGGACCACCTGTGTGCACAGCTCGCCCCCCAGTGGCCGAGCTCGGAATCGTCCTGAAGTCTCGCGTGCGGCAGCCAGATTGCGGGGGATCGCGGATGGAGAGACAAGTCGGGGGGACTTTACCGCCAGGATGGGGAAAAGTCACCCACGATTCAAGCAAATGTGACCTTTGTGACAGATTAACATTTCAGGGTCGCCGCCTGGAGAATGGACGGCTCAGGACACGCGTGGGAGCCGGGAGGCCAGTGGACCAGACCCCGGCAGAGCCTTCTGGTGAGACAGGATGGCTCCAGGGCAGTGGCTCAGACACAGGGTCCCCGGCCCTGGACCCACCCACGGGGCCGCCACCTCGAGCCCCACACTGACCCCAAGAGGCACTGTTTTCAGCTGAGGACCACTGCCCCGGCCCACTCCATTCCCTATCCACTTCACCCATCTCTCCTGGCACATCCCTGCAAAGCAGGTCTGAGTCACCTGCTTTAAAGGGGAGAACACTGGGTCTCCAGACAGGCTGTGTGACTTGTCCAGGCTTCCTCAGCTAGTAAGTGGCAGAACTGTCAAGTTGTTTGAGAGGAAGGGCCGCCTCTGCCTGGTCTACAATTGCATGCCCCGCGCCTAGCACGTAGTGGGCACTGGCTAAATATGTGTTGAAAGAATGGGTGTCTGCGTGAGCCAAGGAGTGCTAAGGAATGCAAGTAACTACCCTGGCTAAGAATATTCGTTTCCAGCACAAGGGCAGGTACCGGGGTCATGTTGCAGGTCCTTGGGGTTTAGGGTTACAGCAACTGGAATTAGGACTTCTTGTATTCTAGAACATTCTAGTATCAACTGAGATACAAAGTGCCCCAGGAGTCCTGAGACAGGGAAAAAGAGGGAGCAGGAGTGATGGGGGAGGGGTGCTTCCTGGAGGAGGGGGTATGGCTGGAATTGCACCTTCGATGATGGCGAAGACTAAGCGAGGCAGAGAAGGGGGGAAAGGCCATGCAGGGGCGACACAGGCCGAGCAGGACGAAGGGCACAGGGGACACAACCATGGGATGGTGCCGAGATCGCAGGTAGCAGGCCGCTTCGAGGTACAGGGAGGAACATCCTTAGTAGTTAGGTATTTATTTTAATGGAGACTGGAAAAATATTACTTGCCCAAAGGACCCATAATTTCACAGATACAACTGCCTTCCTTTTAAAATAAAATTCTTTAAGAAAAAAAGTAAGCCAAATTCAAGCAACATAGTAAGTAGTAGAGTCCCATCACTGGCGGGGCTGGGGCCTAAAGTGAGAGCATGAAAAGAAAGTCTCGCAGAGTCAAAGATGCTCAGAGTCAGAGACACTGAAGCTGGACCGGGTGTCCCGAAGCACAGCCCTCCAGCTGTGGGGCAGGCAGTGCTTCCCCTCCCTGAGCCGTGGCTAAGGTCGTTGTCTGGGCTTAAGACCAAGGATGTGTCCAAACATACACCCTACAAAAAAAATCAGACCTCACTCAGAAGCAAGGTGTTCACCTAGTGAGACACACAGGAGGCTAAGTCCCTCAGGAACACACACACACACACACACACACACACACACCACACACACACAAGAATGACTTAAGGGCCAGGGCAGTGGCTCATGCCTGTTATCCCAGCACTTTGGGAGGCCGAGGTAGATGGATCACTTGAGCCTGGGAGTTGGAGATCAGCCTGGGCAACATGGCGAAACCCTATCTCTACAAAAAAAGTACAAAACGTTAGCCTAGCACAGGCCTATAATCCCAGCTACTTGGGAGGCTGAGGTGAGAGGATCGCCTGAGCCTGGGAGGTCGAGGCTGCAGTGAGCAGTGATTGCACCAGCCTAGGTGACAAAGTGAGACCCCGTCTCAAAAAAAAAAAAAAAGAATGCCTTCTTTTTTTCTGTCTTATGTCTTTTTTTCTGTTTTATGAGCTTATGAGCAGGTAGACCTGAATGCAAGAGTTAAAAGTGTCTGTGATGTGTCGCATGTGCAGGTTAAGTCAAAATCCTCATCGTGGCTATCAAATAACCAAAGCTGGGCTCATCTTCCCAGAGGATCAGACACAGGGAGTTTGAAGGGAACCATCCTCGGGGCCTGGACTCTCTCCTGAGCTTGTCACTTGCTTGCCAGTCCCCCAGGCAGGTCACAAGACCCCCGACCCCTCCACTCTACAGCCAACGGGCAAAGCCTCCCTGACCTCCAGCCCCAGTCAGAGGGAACTTCCCGGACACGGGTTTCGAGAACCCATCTAAAGATTGGGTAAGAAACACTTTTGCAAGCCGGTGGTTTCCACTTTGCTGCTTTCTACAAATTTGAAGAAAGGTCAAACGGACCTGTCAGCTGGGAGATCAGTGAAAATCGCTTCCAATGACAGATGGCTGCGTGACATTCGCATACTAACCAGGAGTATAAGAATTCCACTCCCGGCGACTTCCTTATGAAAACAAGGTTTCTCTGCACTTGCAGCGACGAAGAATTGATGGTAAAAATTGGTTTCATTCTAGCAATACGTGACAGTCATTCACGGATACATGAATTAATCGGGGGTAGAGAGGAAGTCCCACTCATCTCAGGACAAGAAGTATTTCTAAGCAAATAAAAGCCACAGTGAGAAACCACTATGAAGGGCTGAAGGTTTTTAAAATTGAAAATACCAACATGCTGGTGAGGACGCAGAGCTGATGGGAAAGCAGGCTGGTACAGCGACTGTGAAACTGGCAGTCCCCCGAAAGTGAAACGCAGAGCTCCGGTTTGACTCGGCAGCCCCACTCCGAGGTGTACACCCACGGGACGTGAACGTATGCCTTCACACACAGATCTGTACGTGAACGTTCACAGCAGCTTTGTTCCTAGTTGCTGATAGGGTCTGGCTGTGTCCCCGCCCACATCTCATCTCGAATTGTAGTTCCCATAATTCCCATGTTGTAGGAGAGAACTGAATCGTTAGGTGAGTGTTCCCCCACACCCTTCTCCTGGTAGTGAGTAAGTCTCACAAGATCTAATGGTCTGATCGGGGGTTCCCCTTTCACGTGGCTGTCATTCTCTCTTGTCTGGTCCCAGGTAAGACATGACTTTGCTTCTCCTTTGCCTTCCACCATGATTGTGAGGCCTCCCCAGCCATGTGAACTGTGAGTTCATTAAACCTTTTTTCTTTAAAAGTTACCCAGTCTTGGGTATGACTTTATCAGCGGTGTGAAAACCGACTACTACAATTGCCAAAGGCTGGAACCACGCTACATGTCCCTCAATAAGTGAATGGCTGAAAATCATTGGTGTGCGCACCCCATGGAGTTCTGCTCAGCAGCGAAAAGAGATGAACTATTGCTACACACAACAGGCATGCATCTAGAGACAGTGCTGAGTGAAAGAAGCCAGGCTCAGAGGGTTACAGGTTGTAGATGCCATTTAGAACATTCTGGAAAGGTAAAAATAGCTAGTGGCCGAGGGCTAAGCATGGGGGCAAGGGACTTCCCCACAAAGTGGGAGGAAGGCAGCACAGGACACAGGCTGGGTGCAGTGGCTCACGCCTGTAATCCCAGCACTTTGGTAGGTTGAGGTGGGAGTAATGCTTGAAGCCAAAAGTTCAAGACCAGCCTGGGCGACACAGCCAGACCCCCATCTCTACAAAAAAATTAGCCAGGTGTGGTGGCACACGTCTGTGGTCCCAGCCACTTGGAAGGCTAAGTCAGGAGGCTCTCTCGAGCCTGGGAGGTGCAGTGAGTAGGCTGCAGTGAGTCAAGATTGAACCACTGCACTCCAGCCTGGGCAACAGAACGAAACCCTGTCTCAAAAAAAAAAAAATTATGGAAACCCACTGTAACACAAATAAACAAACAAACAAGAGAAGGCACGAGGAAATCTTGGGGGATAATGAAATTGTTCTGTGTCTTGATTGTAGGGGTAATGACTCAACTCTATCCACATGTCAAAATTCATGGAATTGTACACACAACTCTAATCTGTAAATGAAAAATATATATAAAATGCATACCAAAAGGACATGCATTCCTATAAAATTTTGCTTCGTTGATATGTAACATAAAACATAGTGATATAGTTTTGACCAATTGTGTCCTGAGAGTTGAAACGCAATCCAGATGGTATAGGCTAAATGTTTGTGTTGACCCAGAATTCCTATGTTGAAGCCCTAACCCCCAGTGTGGCCGTGTCTGGAGATGGGGCCTCTAAGAAAATAACTGAGGCCCTGATCCGATAGCATCAGTGTCCTTACAAAAGACACCACAGAGCTCTTGCTGTCCGTCTCTCTTCCCCGCTCCATATTGAGGAAAGGCCGTGTGAGGACACAGAAGGCGGCCGTCTGCAAGCCGGGAAGAGACGCCTCACCAGAACCCAACCCTGCTGGTACCCTGATCTCAGACTTCCAGCCTCCAGAGCTGTGAGAAATATAAACGGTTTAAGCGACCTACTGATGGTATTTTTTTCTTTTGGAGACAGTGTCTCGCTCTGTCTCGCAGGCTGGAGTGTAGTGGCATAATCACAGCTCACTGCAGCCTCAACCTCTTGGCTTCTAGCAATCCTCCTACCTCAGCCTCCTGAGTAGTTGGGACCACAGGCGCCCACCACCATGCCTGGCTTATTTTTTTTTATGTTTTCGTAGAGATGAGGGTCTCACCATTTCACCCAGACTAGTCTTGAACTCCTGGCCTCAAGCAATCGTCCGGTCTTGGCCTCCCACAGCGCTGGGATTACAGGTGTATGCCACCATGCCCGGCCTTGATGGTATTTTGTTATGGCAGCCCCAGACCTAAAAGAATTTACCCTTGATGGTCACAAGAAAAAAAAAAGAAAGCATCAAATATACATATCATTTAGATAAAACTTTAGGAGGGAAGAAGAAAGGAAATACAAGTTTAAGGGGAAAAGGGGCATAACATTTCTGATCATAAAAGACCTTGTTTGTATATTCCTTGAAATGTTTGGCAGTGAATATCCTCTCCTGTCCTAGTTCGATCCAGGGCACACTTAAATACTGATGAAATGGTCTCATATTTAAACATCAACGATGATGACAATCCGAGAAAATTCCATCCTTTGCAATGATCTACACTTAAAATGAAAACTTTTAGATGGCTCCAAGCTGTTCTCTTACCCGCTTCTCTTCTTCACCATTTATGTAACAAGCAAAAAGCAAAGGCCTAGAACAACACGGGGCATGTCCCACGGGCACCAGGATTTGTAGATAAATGCACAGAAACACATCCAGGGGCCCCACGCAAAAGTGGCAAAGGTGTCTGCACTGGGGGCTGTGGGCATGGCCGGGGGAGGGGGGGAGATGGGACTCAGGCCCTGCTGCTTCTAAACAAGGGCATACTCATGCAGTATTTCTATGAAACTCAACATTGCACAAGGTTGAAGTTTAAAAACAACAGGAAGGTAAGCCAGCAGCCTAGCCCTGGGAGAGACGCTCTTGGCAGCCACCAGAAAGGAGCTATTGACCAAGAGAAGAAGAGTCCAGAACTTCCCAGAGGCCCCCACTGCTCCCCCAACCCCAGCAAACAAGGCTGTCACAGAGGCCAGCATCAATTTTTTTTAAAGGTTTATTACTTCAATAGTGAATTATTTTTCAAAGATGATAAAACTCGTTTCCAGTAGAAAAGGGTCACAGGCTGGTCCCAGGGTCCAGGAGCGCCCGGGGGGCAGGGCCCCAAGGCCTCTTCACCTCAGCCTGGGCACCTAAAATCTGAGGGGCCCTGTGAGGGGGCGGGGGCAGCTCGGGGGCACAGCCTGCTGCCACTTCGGCCAGGGAGTGGCCGGCTCAGTCCGTAGGATGACGTCAGTTTAGGCTGGAGGAAACGGGCAGCAGACACCCTGATGTAGTGCCTTTGAAGACTTCGGGGAGATCAAGGTCCGGCCGGGGTGGGCGGGGAGCCTTGGGCAGCTGCACGGGGCATCTCGTGCTCACCCTGTTGTTTTCTGAGGCCTGTGTAAAGGCGCTTTGCCTGGCCTGGCAGCTATTTGGCACATGAAGCCGGCACTCCCAGCCTGGCCAGTCCCGCCTGGGGAGTCACTACGCCGGGACTGCAGTGTTTCACCCTGAAGGGGAGGAAGCCTGGGCCCAACAGCTGAACGGGACAGGCCAGGCTCACCCAAGGAAGGGGACACAGTACCCACAGCCCCTGTGGTCAGGCCTGTGGGCCACGTGGAGAGAAGGTTCCAGAACAGTGCTTGTCAACGAGCCTCTCCCTGCAAGTCCCTTCAGCAGCAGCTCCGTCCCTGAGTGTCTGCACAGGCCTGCATGCATGTATGCCACAGGCACATGGCAGCTGGGAGGTTCAGGCTGTGGGGCTGGGGGAGTCTGGGAGAAGTGGGGTGTAGGGGCTGGGGGGCCGGTCAGGCCCAGCGGCCGGGCCTGGCTGGCTCATGGTGTCCTCAGGACCCTGTGGAGAAAGGCAAAGCTGGGTGACCACCCACGCCCTGTCACCAAACCCCACCCTCATCCCCGCCCACCCAGGCCCTGTACCCACATCCCCAGCACAGACACCACCCCCGCCACCAGGCTGTCAGAGGTGAGAAGAGGCTGGAGTCACCTACAGACTCCTGGAATGTCTCCCAGAGGGCCTCTCATCTCACTCTACACCTGCCTGGCCTCCCCGACCTCCTTTAGGGATGGAGAAACTGAGGCCCAAAGAGACTTAATACAGTGAGGAGCAGAGCAAGCCTGGGGGGCCTGTGTGCAGCACAGTCAACACAGAACAACCGAGGCAAGCTCCGCCCCTCAGGAAGAGAACATATGTTTACGTGTTGATTTATTTTTTATTTTTTAGAGACAGGGTCTCTCTCCGTCGCCCAGGCTGGAGTACGGTGGTGCCACCGTGGCTCACGACAGCCTTCAATTCCTGGGCTCAAGTGATCCTCCCACTTTGGCCTCCCGAGTGGCCGGGACAATGACATGTGCCACCACCATGCCCAGCTCATGTTTTTATTTTTTGTAGAGACCAGGTCTCACCATGTTCCCCAGGCTGGTCTCAAACTCCTGGGCTCAGGCGATCCTCTCACCTCAGCCTCCCAAAGTGCTGGGATTCCAGGCGTGAGCCACCACGCCTGGCCTGCATTTTTAAACCAACGTCACAGGACGGTATTCAGCTTGAACAGCACTCATGAACAGAAGACAGGGAGGAAAGCCGGCCACACAGCAACACACGCAGCAGGATGCAGCTTTGGTCACATTCAAAAAATGACCTGTTGCTCATGGCTGCACACATGCAGATTCAGAGTAAACAAACCCACAGGCCAAGTTCCTGGCAATGGCTACTCAGGGCACGCAGGACATGGGGCGAGGGACGAGGGCCACACAGGGAACAAGTGAAACCAAAGGCATGAGATGCTGACCATCTTCAACACTGACAGCTGTTAGCAATGGCTGCGTCTGGGTGAGAACTGGCTACTGTCATTTGTCTAGTTTGACAGTTGTAGAAAATTTCTCAACTTAAACATTAAAAATACAGATAATGCTAATGATAAGAGTGTGGGGTGAGCCTTTGTCCCGCTAAGTCCCCACCTCCCTTGTCCTGAGCAACAGAGGTCTCCCTACCCTGGCAGCTGGGGCTGGAAACCTCTGCCCACCTCCGCACACCTGTGCTTGCTTCACCAAAGGTAGGAAAATAAAACTCCTGCTCAGGGCAGAGAGCGGGCACAAGGGCCAGGGTGTGCTGTACTGAGGCAGGCATGGGGGAGGTCAGCCCCGCCCCCCACGCCACCCACTGAGGCAGCATGGGACACCCACAGGTGGCTAGACCTTAGCCATGTGGGCCCAAAGAGCTGTGACTTGAGAGAGTCTCACTCAAAAGTAGAAAAGGGAAACCACCCCCAGGCTGTAAAAGAACCCCTGGCCTTTCCCAAGGAAGACAAGTGGAACAAAGCCCCCAGGTGCCAGAGGGTGAAGCAGGTTCCTCCTCCTCCGTCTCCTCCTCCTCCTCCCTGACACTTGTTTGACTGAGGAACACAGACTTGGAGTGGGAGAAAGGTCAGTAAGAAGCTAAGAAAAGTCCAGGAACATATCCCTGAAGGGCCACCTGGACAGTTGTCCAGGCCGTTCACTGCACAAAAGGATCCAGCTAAAGGGTTGCAGACCAGTGGACACAGTTCACCAAGCCCCCTGGCCTACAGCAGGCCTCATCTGCCCAGAGGGGCTGTCTTTTCCTTATTTATATAAAAATATCCTTTTTCCCCCTTCTCCCAAGCAAGGCAGCCCCTCAGGGCCATCCCCATACCCAGGTACAGGGCAAGGTGTGAGGCCTTCCCCGGGGACTCAGGCCTGAGATTCAGAACAGGACCCAAGAGGGGACAGCAGTGGCCTGCAGGGGAACCACTGGCCACCACCCAGGTGCCCACTCCAAGCTGAAGCTGGCCACTGGAGGACACTGCATTCCCCGTTTCACATGCCGAGGGGATCCAGGGCGCTGGGCTGGGCTCGAGACCTTCCAGAAAGCTGGGCAGGAGGGTCTTTTTAAGTCAAACACTTGTCTCATCACCTAAAAATAGGATTCTGTTGGCAAAATAAAGGGGAGACCCCAGTTTTGTTTGGGGGCGGATGACAGGACATCCTGGTTATGTCCAGGGAGGTGCAGCCATGGGGCCCTGGCCACTCTATCTGTGCTAAAAGTGAAAAGCTCCCTGCTCTACACTGACCAGGCCCTGACCAGCCCCCACCCCCGTACCCTGGGAATCCCAGGCAAGCTTCTGCAGAAGGCAGCAGTGGCTGGGAGGAGCAGGGACACCGAGGGGGCCAAACAGTGCACAGCACAACAGTGTCCTGGAGGAATCCTGGGAGAGAGGGAGGGAAGGGGGGCCCGGCCAGAAGGCCTTGTCTGCAAAGCCTGGGGACCCTGTCCCAGGGAGGTTCCTCTCCAAATATTAACACTCCACCCCAACACGGTCAGACCCTGCCTCCTACTCCCAGATGGACAGGAAGGCACCCCGGAGCTTGAGTGGGACACGGGGCTGGCAGCGCCTGCCAACGCCAACAGGCTCCTGCCCACCCCTTGGCATTTTCTTTTTCATTTCCTTGTCCAGCCCTGGCAAGTGAGATGAGCTAGAGACAGCCAAGTGGCCCCAAAGAGTGGGGCTGCTGCTTCATGTCCCCACAGTGTGGCTGCCTGGAAAGCTATTTTCACCCAAGTAGGCCCAGCCTCAGAAGCTCTTGAGGGCAGCACATTTTTCAGAAACTAAAATAACAGCTATCACCAGAGGCACCACGTTAGAGCGATTCATCCCTACCCAACCCCAAGTTGTAGGGCCTGCAGCTCTGCCTGTCTCCTCCCCTGGCAAGGACACCATCCCTGGCCACGGCTCCCCCACGACCTCAGCCCTGCAGAAACCTAGCCAAGGAAACAGAGAACCCCCAGGGGCATCAGCCTACTTCCCCGCAGATAGGGTGGCCACGTAAAATCAGGACGCCTAGTTAAATGTGAATTTCAGGTAGGTTTTCAGGAGACGTGCGTCCTATCATTGCACGGACACAATAAAAATTATTTATTGTGTACCAAAAATTCATATTTAACAGGTACCCTTCTGTTGTTTCTTGTGTTCCTTTTGTTCGTTTGTGCTCAATCTGGCAATCCGACCCTCAGATCCAGTCCTAGGTATACAGTTGGTGTTCAATTGATGCCTACATTCTTTGTTCTTGGTCAGTCATCCCAGATTTATTTATTTATTTATTTATTTATTTTAGTTTTATTTTTTTGAGACGGAGTCTTGCTCTGTCACCCAGGCTGGAGTGCAGTGGCACGATCTTGGCTCACTGCAACCTCCATCTCCCAGGTTCAAGCGATTCTCCTGCCTCAGCCTCCCAAGTAGCTGGGATTACAGGCATGCGCCACCACGCCCAGCTAATTTTCTTGTATTTTTAGTAGAGACAGGGTTTCACCATGTTGGCCAGGCTGGTCTCGAACTCCTGACCTGAAATGATCCACCCACTTCGGCCTCCCAAACTGCTGGATTACAGGTGTGAGCCACTGCACCTGGCCAGTCATCCCAGATTTAGATCAATGTTTCTCAAACATGTTTCTACATCAGAATCTCATTAGGGTCCATTAAAATACAGATTCCTGGGTCCCACCAAGATTCTATGTCAGAAGGCTAGAAGGCTGCCCAGGGATCTGCATTTCTAGCAGACTTCCCCAGGGGAGTCTATTGCACAAGAGATTCCAGAAGCAGCAGGCCTAAGCCTTGCTCCTGCCTTTCTAAAGTGACTTGCAAATAGGCACCAGCCCACAGAACACAATTTGCCCTCGGTGATCAAAAAAACTGCTATTCACTCAGAACATGGGAAGGGCAGTTTCTCTAAAAAGCAAAATACACAAATATGCATCTTCAGACTGTAGACACTCCAGGTGAAGTTGAGGCGGAAGGAATGAGCCGGACCCCAAATGTTTTAAGCCGCCAGCATTCTGCTTGATATGGGAGGGGGCAGGGAGGCGCACGGTGTTACCTGGTACCCACCTACAGTTTTGCTTCCTGCAGCACAGAGCCCTTGGGAGCTGATGTCATCAGGGATTCAGAATAGGCCTGAATGGCCTCCTTATCCTTTGAGCCCTTTTTACTACTACTCCAAAATAAATAGCACTTCTCCTAGAAGATAACCAAGCTAATTTATAGTTGACGTTGAAGCCACATAAAAATGGTTTTACACGGTTCTTTGATTTGCAAAAGGCAAAGAGGAAACAGGAAAGCTACAGAAGTTTAGAGTCCAACAACCCTCAACAATTGCAGGTGGCTGAGATGTGGGGAGCTGCTGCTCTTAGAAGTACAAGCATCTTCGGGAAACACACCTGGGAGGTGGACAAGTCAAGCTGACAAGGGCTCGTCCACTTGAAAATTTAAACCAGCGAGGAAACAAAGTGGGGAGATGGGCCATGGAGACTGACAACCAGTATACTAGCCGGGGGGGCTGTTGAAAATCAACCAGGAACAGATTGTTCTGTTAAAATACTTTTGATTTTTTTTTTTTAAGAATGACTTGAGAAGAAAAATTATTGCTTTTTAAAATTTTTGAGACAGGATCTCACTCTGTTGTCCAGGCTGGTGTTCAATGGCGCAATCATGGCTCACTGCAGCCTCCAACTCCTGGGCTCAAGTGATCCTCCCACCTCAGCCTCCCAAGTATCTCAGATTACAGGCAAGAGCCACCACACCTGGCTCAAGAAGAAACATTTCTCTAAAGAGAAATTAAAATATGTTGAGTTTACCCACATGTGATTTTTTTTTAATCAGGACAAATTACATAAAAACTGATAAGGCCAGTCAGGCACAGTGGCTCACACCTGTAATCCCAGAACTTTGGGAGGCCGAGGCGGGCAGATCACAAGGTCAGGAGTTCAAGACCAGCCTGGCCAACGTGGTGAAACCCTGCATCTATTAAATATACAAAAAATAGCCGGCCAGGGTGGTGGGCTTCTGTAATCCCAGCTACTCGGGAGGCTGAGGCTGAGGCTCCCGCTTGAACCCAGGAAGCGAAGGTTGCAGTGAGCCAAGATTGCACCACTGCACTCCAGCCTGGGCAACAGAGCGAGACTCCATCTCAAAAAAAACCCCAAAAAAACAAAAACAAACAAACAAAAAACTGGTAAGGCCCCGCTAAATCAAAACACACATAATGGGATAGATTTCACTTATGTGGCCTCCAGTGAAACCTGCAGGGAGGGAAGCCACACTGCCGATCGTAGCATTCTTACTGGATTTGAGGGTGGGATGCTGATGTGGGGGCTACGGCAGGGAAGGGGACCCTAGCCAGAGCCTAGACATTCTGTGCTTCCTGACCCTCCTTCCCTGTTCCCATTCTGATGGACAATTTGGAGAGAGACAGAAGGAGACAGAGGAATGAGGCTGTCGCGGCCTCCTCTGGCCCAGCCCCTCAGCCAGTCCTCAGGGACCCCGTCACATGGCTGTGCGTCCTCGCCTGTGGACACCCACGGTGATGCTCTGCCACGGGGAGGCATTCATGGTCTGGGAGCGTGGGTTCTGATTCCTTCTCTCCTCTCTACATAATTCAGTCTAGAAACTGGAGGGAGTTCCATTTTGCTCGCTGGAGTCTCAGCCCTGCTGGGTCCTGGCTGCCCTGGGGCAGTCACAGAGAAGGGGGCTCCCAAAAGGGCTGTTTGGACCCAATGATCATTGATCATCAGGAGCTCAAAAGCTACAGCAGCGACATGATGACAGCTGGTGTCCAGGCTACCACCTCACACTGTGGAAACCTTTTCCCCCCGAGGGCAGGAATTTTGAAAGGAAGTCAGGTTTCAGGTCTGAAAGCCAAGGTGAAGAACCAAGAATGCTTTATTCTCACCCAGCAGGCAAGCAAGGAAGCAGTCAAGCCTTCCCTGAGACAGGGGAAGAGGAAGAAGCGGTCACCAGTGCTAAAGGAAGCAGGTACTGCAGAGGAGTCAGGACCAGCAGAGCAGCGGGGCGGCCCCAAGGCCCCCAGAAGGCCTCGGCCTGTGGCCCTAGGATGATGCAGGTGGGGGCCACCTCAGAGAGTGGCTTTCTGCTCCATGCATCCAAAAACAGCCTTTCCTGATGCCTGCCAGTGGGCAGCATCCCCTTCCCGCCATGGCAGCCGCTCGCCCATCTCCACTGCCCCTTGAGCTCTGTGATCACAGCTCTCCCGTCCTTCGTGTGACTGTAGTAACTTGCCTAAAGGTCTGCCTTGCCCATCTTTGCTGCAGATCTCATGTTCTGGTCATTTCTGCACCCCCTGACCTGTGCAAAAGACCTTGCAGTGAATGCCATGAATGAATAAATAAATGACCCCGAAGCAAGGAGGGGCACTTTTATCTCCCCTCTTCTTGCTGCTTCTGGAGGTCTGAAGCCCAGGGCTGGAGCTCTTCCCCCCACTTCCATTCCCTCCTGATAGCAGCTGCCCCATCCTGTTCGAGCCACTGACTTCCTCACCCACTGGGGCCTCCCCGCTGGGCCCAGGCTTCCACCCCTCCCAGCCCAGGGCCCATTTGCCAGCCAGCAGCTGACCTAGTGATTCCCCTCTTTAAAAGCCTCCAATGGCTCTGTCACTCCCAGAATCAGTTCCAGACTGCTCACTCTGTACCACAAGGCCCTGGGTGGCCTGCCCTGTCCATTCTCAGACACCACCCCCTACCTATGTCCCTGCCCTCTCTCCCCTCCAGCCACCCTGGCCCTGCCTGACCCTCTGATGTGCCTTGCCTGTCCCTGCCCCAGGGCCTTTACAGTGGCCGCTCCAGGCAGCATTCCTCCTGTGGCTCTGTGCTGAATGCCTCCCTGGCCTCCGCTTCAAAGCTCACTATCTACCTCTTCAGAGAGGCCTTTCTGGAGCTCCATCTGTCCTTGTCCCCACTTGCCCCAGACACGCACTGTCCAGTCTGGGAGCTGCATTCAGCTGGTGAGCCCTTGAAACGGAGCCAGTCCAAATTGAGACCTGCTGCACGTGGACCATACACACAGGATTTCAAAGACTTCGTGAAAAAAACTGCAGAAATATTGACATCCTTTATACTGATTACACGTTGAAGTGATAATATTTTGCATATATTTGGGTTAAATAAAATTAAAATTAATTCCACCTGTTTCCTTTGACTGTTAAATGGCTATTAGAAAATTTAATCTGAAAACCTCACACGTGGCTCACGCGGTATTTCTATTTGACACCATGGCTCTAGCTCCTCACATTTCCTATCATGAGTGTAATTATCTTTTCTGCTGATTTATTTGGTTTTCATCTGTCTCCCCGGCTGGAATGCCAGCCCCCCCTCAATCCCCCTGAGCAGGCTCCTCGGCTGTCTCCTCCACTGCCGTGCGTCCCCTTGCCCCTAACAGAACCTGGCATCCCGGGTGCTGACTTGATGAATGAACGATGCAAATACCAGGTCTCATTACTCAAAGCCCACCTGCACCCCCTCCAAGGGAGGGTCCCAGGCCTTCCAGAACAGGCAGAGTAGTGGCAACGCGGCATGCAAAAGACGCAAGCCTGTAGCGCAGCCCCCAGCAGTGACCGCTCCCACTCCGGCACAGAAGCAGGACTGCTGCTGGAGGTGGGCTCCAGGCTGTGGTTGGCCAGAGGGTCCGATCTGAGGCCCCCTTCCCCCAGCAGGCAAGCGAATAGCTGTCAGCCCGGGCCACACTCTGGCCAGCACCTACTTTGCTCCGGATTTGGCAGATGACAGGGACCAGCAGCAGGACACAGCCCAGCGCCAGGATGACGTACTGGGCATAGTGCATCACCTTGGGCATCAACACCAGCTGGGTGTAGAATGTGTGAAGCGCCTCCCCCTCCATGGCCCCACTCTGAGGAGGCAGAATGACAAACACATGAGCTGAAGCCACAGGCTGTGGGCTACAGCGCAGATGCCACCCAACACCCTGCTCTGTGCCCGCCTCAGCCTTTCCCCATCTCAAGGTCCATAGCTAAACCATGTGTTGGAGCCTGCCAGGGACTTCCTCCCTCCAGGACACAAGGTGAGACTACAATTCCCAGACTCCCTTGCAGTTGGGCAGGGCCATTTGATCGTGTCCTGACCAATGGGAGGTGGGCCTGGCCTCACGTGACTCCCCATCTCTTTCCCTGCCACTGAAAGGAGGATCTACAGGAGGGCAGGGCCACCCGGGCCCTGGAACCCTAAATTACTGCAGGGAGCAGAGCTCTGCTTCCCCATCAACCCACTTCAGATTGGGCTGTGAGCAGGAAGTGAACTTGACATTCAGAGGCTTGTTTGTCCTGGCCATTAGCTAGCCCTGATTTAAAACGAGGTAGGCAAGAAATAATAAATAAAATTTAAAAAAAGATAAAATTTAAAAAATAATAATAATAAAATAAAATAGGCCAGAATGAATTCTAAAAAGATGCGAGAGAAGTAAGTTTAAGTAGAAAGCTGACACCTTGGAAACCAACTTCCCCACTTTCAGGAGAAGAGGTTATATGCCTCAACAAAATCATTTTACACCCAGGGCCAGAGACTTTACTGCTTCATGCAGCTTCTGTCTTCCCCATCTCAAGGGATCCCTTTCAACTCGGTGGGATAACTGACATAGGGCGCTTGGACAGTGTGAAATTTCTGATACACTGGTCCATGTCACAGTCCGGTTACCCCGGCCCAACCCTCTCCCTTTCTACAAGCCGCTCCCCACCCCCTGCCTCAAATGCCCACATTGGCTTGTCACAAAAGCCCCTGACACTGTGCCCAACGCACCCTTACCTCTGCAAACCAAAGCAGCGGCAGGACCACCGGCTCAATCTTCCCAGTTTGTCTGGAAATAAGCAAGGCATAGCTGTGTGAAACAAAGTCTTACACCCAAACCTTGATATAATTCCACTTGAATACAACATCTAAACGGGTTTAGTATAATTTTGCACACACTAAACCCTGACCACCAAATATAAACAATGAGCTGAAACACTTTAGGAGCCATGTGACAAAACTGTCCCCAGGCTGAAGGTCTCAGTCTACAGCCCTCAATAATACTTGTAAATAAGACTAACTTTAATCTTTTCATTTTTTATTTTATTATACTTTATGTTCTAGGGTACACGTGCACAACGTGCAGGTTTGTTACGTATGTATACATGTGCTATGTTGGTGTGCTGCACCCAACTTTAATTCTTTAAAAGGCATTTTTTTGTTGTCGTTTTTTGTTTTGTTTTGTTTTCTTTAGTTGACAAGGTGAGATGTTTTCCCAAAGGGCTGTTTGTCATCACACAGCTTTGAACCTGTGATCATAAGCTCTGGGGCCAGGAGGGACTTGATTCTGCAGTCTCAGTCATCCCTCCTTATCCATGGTTTTGATTTCTGCCACTTCTTACCCTCAGTACAGTACAATAAGATATTTTGAGAGAGAGACCACATTCACATAACTTTTATCATAGTATTTGTTATAATTACTCTTAGTTATTGTTAAGTGCGGCTATGCCTAATTTATAAATTAACTTTATCATAGATGTGTGTGTATAGGAAGAAGCAGAATATATGCTATACAGGGTTCAGTACTATCCCCAGCTTCAGACATCCACTGGGGGTCTTGGAATATACCCCCGGGGATGAGGGGGCCACGGTACTTGACTGGTGCAGGCTTAGGGAACCGGTGTTTTGATGTGCTGCTAGAAGGAATCTCCCCTGGCAAAGAGCTTGATAATTTGACAATAATATTTTTCAATTAAAAACTCACATCTCCTACAGGGCAAAGCCCACCAGTGACCCAGCCAAAATCCATTGGTCCCTTTTAGAAACAGAACCCAAATTTTACTCAGGATGACAATGCAGCCAGTTAAAGACTCCACCTCAGCCTCTCTTGTGGCAAGTGAAGCTCTGTGACCAAGTTCTGGTTAATGAGATGTTTGCAGAAGTGTTATGTGGGATGGCCGGGAAGGCTGCTTAAAAAGAAGCTTTCACAGCCGGGACATGAACCTTTTTTCCCTCCTCCCTTTCAGATGCCTGGAACGCAGATGCAAGGGCTGGAGCTCTGCAGCCAGTGGGACCAGAGGTGACCTTGAGGATGGAAGCCATGTGTTGGGAAAATGGAACAGAAAGATGAGTGGAACTTGGACCATGAATGTCTCTTGCCATACTCTGACTGTCTGCCTCCAGACATCCTCTAAAAGAAGATTTTTTAAATAACAATATACCTTTATCCCATTTGAGCAACAACTGTTGAGTTTTCTGATCTACACTGCCAAACCTAATTCCACCAATATACCTCATGACCCAGCAATTACGCTCTTCAGAAACTGCCCTAGAGATGCTCCCACATGCACAGAGAGGCACAAAGATGTTCAGTGTTGCTTGGACTAGCAAAGACAAACAGACAAATGACAACATGTATCTTCTCTATGGCGACATATATATGAATGTAAAGGCCTGAATGGAAAAGGCCCGGAAGGAAGCACAGCAAATTAATGATGGTGGGTATGGCTGAGGATGGCGGGGAGTCACAGGAAACTCTCTTTATTCTTCCCCTCAAGAAGATATGTTCATATTACCTGTGACATTAAAACTTATACGCCAAGTTAAAAAGATAATAAAATCCGAAGGGAGAATAAAAGTTAACTCGATGCTGGAGAAACGTGACAGGCATGACCTCGTCCAGGCTATCAAGGTCAACATCAACAGTGATACAGTATGTTGACGGAATGTACCCTAGATGCTCTGAAACTGGAACTTTCTCTCTGTGGTCTTCCTCTTCCCAAAACCCATCACCCCAGTCTAATCATGAGAAAAGCACCAGACCAATCCCAGGAGAGGGGCATCCTACAAAATACCTGACCAGTGCTTCTCAAAAGTGTCACTGTCATCAAAACAAAGGAGAAATGAGAGACTGTCATAGCCAAGAGGTGCCTAAGGAGACCAGAAGACCAATGCGATACCTGGGAAACTGTGACCTGCCACGACAAAGGGGGACCGTGCAGACATGACTACATCAAGGCTCTGAGATGGGGAGAGTGTCCTGGAATATCTAGGTGGGTCCAAGCAGATGTGGGTACATCAAGGTTCTGAGATGGGGAGACTGTCCTGATATCTAGGTAGGTCCCAGGGAATCACAAAAGTCCTTAAAGAGAGAAGTGGGAAGTCCTCTCCAGAGCGATCAGGCAAGAGAAAGAAAAACGAAAAAACAAAAACAAATTGTAAAACACCTAAAAAAAGAAAAAAAAATTTTTTTTTTTTGAGGAGTCTCGCTCTGTCTCCCAGGCTGGAGTGCAGTGGCGCCATCTCGGCTCACTGCAAGCTCTGCCTCCTGGGTTCACACCACTCTCCTGCCTCAGCCTCCTGAGTAGCTGGGACTACAGGCGCCCGCCACCACACCCGGCTAATTTTTTTGTATTTTTAGTAGAGACAGGGTTTCACCATGTTCACCAGGATGGTCTCGATCTCCTGACCTCGTGATCCGCCTGCCTCGGCCTCCCAAAGTGCTGGGATTACAGGCGTGAGCCACCGTGCCTGGCCAGAAAAATTAATTTTTAAAAAGAGGATCTGGGGCGTGGTGGCTCACGCCTGTAATCCCAGCACTTTGGGAGGCCGAG
>NC_045443.1:122633149-122657629 GCF_002776525.5 Piliocolobus tephrosceles
CCTGCCTCGGCCTCCCAAAGTGCTGGGATTACAGGCGTGAGCCACCGTGCCTGGCCAGAAAAATTAATTTTTAAAAAGAGGATCTGGGGCGTGGTGGCTCACGCCTGTAATCCCAGCACTTTGGGAGGCCGAGGCAGGAGGATCACAAGGTCAGGAAATCAAAGCCATCCTGGCCAACATGGTAAAACCCCGTCTGTACTAAAAATATAAAAATTATCCAGGTGTGGTGGCACATGCCTGTAATCCCAGCTACTCAGGAGGCTGAGGCAGGAGACTCGCTTGAACCAGGGAGGCGGAGGTTGCAGTCGGAGGGGAGATCACACCACTGCACTCCAGCCTGGTGACAGAGTGAGACTCCATCTCAAAAAAAAAAAAAAAAAAAGGGCTCAAATCCTCCAATCACAATTATTGGAGGTCTCTCGGGCCACTTAAATAGGGTATTACACAGTGAAATGGGCTCACACTATCACCCTACAGAGGACGAAACATGATGAAAGACAACAGATGGTACCATTCACTTTGGCTGCTTTTCTCCGAAAGACTTTGTAAGAACCAGTGGGAATTGTATGCAAGTAACATGCAACCCCACTGCCTTTACCTAGTGAGCAAGGAGCACAGAAGCTCCCCCGACGGGTCACGAGACAGCTCTGCTTCCGGCAGCTGTGTCTCTAGACTTTTCCCACGCCATCCCTCGTGGCCCTCAATATCTGCTGTTGAGACCACTTTCTTTTTTTTTTTTTTTTTTTTTTTTTGAGGCGGAGTCTCGCTCTGTCACCCAGACTGGAGTGCAGTGGCCGGATCTCAGCTCACTGCAAGCTCCGCCTTCCGGGTTTACGCCATTCTCTTGCCTCAGCCTCCCAAGTAGCTGGACTACAGGTGCCCGCCACCTCGCCCGGCTAGTTTTTTTTTGTATTTTTAGTAGAGACGGGGTTTCACCGTGTTAGCCAGGATGGTCTCGATCTCCTGACCTCGTGATCCGCCCGTCTCGGCCTCCCAAAGTGCTGGGATTACAGGCTTGAGCCACCGCGCCCGGCCGAGACCACTTTCCTGGAGTGCCTTGTTCCCAGTCTGCAGGGAGGTCAGCAGCTGTGCCGCCCAGAGAGGGCGGTGAGTGGCCCACAACAACTGGTCCACAGGTGCCCGCGTGAACTGTTTGTCAAGAATGTGAATTAGGCCCCGCGCGGTGGCTCACGCCTGTAATCCCAGCACTCAGGGAGGTGGATCATCTGAGGTCACAAGTTCAAGAACAGCCTGGCCAACATAGTGAAATCCTGTCTCCACTAAAAATACAAAAATTAGCTGGGTGTAGTGGTGAGTGCCTGTAATCCCAGCTACTTGAGAGGCTGAGGCAGGAGAATCGCTGGAACCTGGGAGGCAGAGGTTGCACTCTAGTCTGGACAACACAGCAAGACTTTGTATCAAAAAAAAAAAGAGTGTGAATTACCTCCCAAGAAGCAAAAACTGACAGAGCTCCTGTTAAAATCCAGATTTGGAGGTCCTTTTGAAAAATGCAGAGGATGTGGCCACAGTGAGCCCACATTTCCATGGGGCCACAGTCAGCTAGTGCTGGGAAGGGGCTGTATCCTCGGCCCCAGGCCTCCTCTTCCATCTGGGTCACCCACTTGGCCCCAGTAGCATCCCAGTTAGCAGCCCAGGTGCCATGTGGTGGAACCAGAGGGAGGACTTAGGCTGCAATAGCCTCTTCCGTGCCTGGTGCTGTTTCCCCATCCACAAATCCATCAAGAACAAATTCCCTAAGTGGCCTCAAAATATAAAAATAAAATGCAAGGGGGGCAGTGAAGGAAGCGAGCTGACAGTTATTATTCGCTGCCGTGCTCTGACAAAGTGTTATTCTTTCCAGCCGAGAGGCATTTGACAAAGCTGAATAGATGCTTACATTCCTACAACCCAGGGATTTTTCTAAGAGAATTTTTTTTTAACGAAACTATTTCAGATATGCTAAGAAGTACAGACACTGACATAGCAACAAATCAGTGTAATCCCTCATCAAGTCCTAGCAACGTGTAATGTCACAGCAAGTGCTGGTGCGCGTGGGGAGGAACTGGAACCCTGCTGCGCTGCTGCTAAGAATGGGGACAGGGTAGAGGCTGTGCAAAAGTCTGACAGTTCCTCAAACAGTTAAACAAAGAGCTAACATAGGACCCAGCGATTCCACCCCTCGGTACCTACCTAAGGAAAATGAGAACAGATGTCCACACTGGGACTGACACAGGAACATTTACAGCTGCATTATGCATAATGGCCAAGGCGTGGAAACAACTCAGACATCCATCAACCGATAAATAAATGTGGTCTATCCAGACAATGGGATATTATCCAGCCATAAAATATACTGATCCATGCTACGACATGGATGAACCTTGAAAACATGATGCTAAATGAAAGAAGCCAGTCGCAAAAGACCAAAGACCACATCGTGTGTGATTCCATTTACATGAAATGCCCAGAACAGGCAAGTCCACAGAGACAGAAGAGGATGAGCGGTTGCCTGGGCCTGAGCGGACGGGGAAGTGAGTGTTAATGAGTGTGGGGTTTCTTTTGGGGGTGATGAAAATGTTCCAGAATTGATTGTGGTGATAGATGCACAATTCCGTGAATACACTACAAGTCACTGAATTGCGCATTTTACTGGGGGGGGGGGTTGTTTATTTTTTTATTTTGAATTGTGCATTTTAAAGGGGTGAGTTTTATGGTACGTGAATTGTATTTCCATAAAGTTGTTTTATTTTAAAAATCAAAAAGAGGAAATCAGTGGTCGAAGAATTCTTGTAAAATGAATAGTGAAACTAAAGAATGCTGTTTGGTAAGTTTCCATTTTCAAACATTTGGTTTTGCCAGGCTTTAATTTTTGCCACTCTGTCATGTAGGAAACAGCTTGTATTGAAGCTCCGGCTAATTGGCAGGGAGGGGGTGAATGTTAAGAAAGAAAAGTGGAGGCCGGGTGCGGTGGCTCACGCCTGTAATCGCGGCACTTTGGGAGGCCCAGGTGGGCGGATCACTTGAGGCCAGGAGTTTGAGACCAGCCTGACCAACATGGCGAAATCTCGTCTCTACTAAAAACACAAAATTAGCCAGGCATGGTGGCGCATGCCTGTAATCCCAGCTACTCAGGAGGCTGAGTTAGGAGAATCGCTTGAACCTGGGAGGCGGAGGTTGTGGTGAGCCGAGATCCCACCCTTGCACTCCAGCCTGGGCAACAAGAGCGAGACTCCATCTAAAAAAAACAAAAACAAAAACAAAAGGGAAAGAAAAGTGGCCTTCTGGGGAAGGAATATCAGGATGCAGGTCAGGACCTGGCTCAAAACCAAGACCCCTCAGGGAGAAGATCAGCAGGGAGTGGATTCCATCCTCAATAGGACCCTCTCCCCTCCCCATGCCCTGGTTCCCGGAGCACGTCACTGGAGTCTGGGACCACTGGAGCACTGAGCCCCTCATCTCTCAATGAGCAACGCAGCCCCAGCTCCCAGTCCACACTCACCCAATGCCTGCAATAGATTTCATGTAGAGGCTCAGCTGCAGTTTCACAGAGCAGTTCATGGGGATTCCTGTGACCTGCGGCAACAAACACAGTGAGGAGACTGGCCACCCCCAGCTCCAGGGACACCACCAAGCCCTCCTCTCCCTGGTCTCAGTCAAGAGGGTGGGCGTCCCAACTAACTGCCCAGTGGAGCTTGCTTGTATCTGACCTAAAACAAGCCACAGGCTGGGGGAGGGTCCATGGTTCTAGAAATGCTGGGCGGGTGCACTGGGATCTCCTCTCCTGGTTCTAACCCCTTATAGGGAAACAAGTGCTTCCCACACGGTTATGTCTACAGCCTCAAGAGGTCCCTTCTATAAAGCAAGCCTGTCCCAGGGTGGAAAAAACCTAATCACTTTCACCTGTCCTCCTAAGACAGCGTTTCCCAAAGTGCAGAATGGTAATTTGTCCAGGCTCCCTCTCAACCTCCACATTCAATGAAACAGACAAGAATCCCTTCTCAATTCATTCCCAACTCCTCTGGATCATTTCCAAGAGTAGTCTCAGCCAGGTGTCTGCATGGTCTTTAATGCCCCTCTAATACACCTACACAAAATCTCCACTTTTAACAACGGTGCTGAGGTGGCCCCAGGTTCACCCCTGCTGGCAGACAACAATATTTTACATAGAGCCTAATATTTTTTTTCCTTGTTCATTTTTATAGTTGTGTTCTTTCTTTGGAGAATTTTGTAATTTCCTATTTGAGGTAGTAATAAAAACCTTCCCTTGTGCAGAAATTTATTTTTATTTTTGTTTGTTTTTAAGACAGAGTCTCAGTCGTCTAGGCTGGAGTGCAGGCAACCTCTGCCTCCTGAGTTGAAGCCATTGCCCTGCCTCAGCCTCCCCAGTAGCTGGGACTACAGGTGTGCACCACCACACTCGGCTAATTTTTGTATTTTTAGTAAAGACAGGGTTTCACCATGTTGACCAGGCTGGTCTCAAACTCCTGGCCGCAAGTGATCTGCCCACCTTGGTCTCCCAAGGCGGGATTACAGGCGTGAGCCACCGCGCCCAGCCTGTTTATCATTATTATTTTTGTAGAGACAGAGTTTTACTAGGTTGCCCAGGCTGGTCTCAAACTAGCCTTAAGTGATCTTCCTGCCTCGCCTCCCAACGCACTGGAATTACAGCCATGAGCCACTACATTCAGCTCTTTTTTTATGAGACTTTTTTTTAAGTAAATAACAGAAGTGACACACATATGTCATCAAAAACAACAGGAAGGTGGTTCCAGAATGAAGTCAGGAAATGATAGTGGAAATAAAACTAGATTTGAGGTCAGAGAACT
Organism: Piliocolobus tephrosceles; assembly: GCF_002776525.5. Taxonomy (NCBI): domain Eukaryota; kingdom Metazoa; phylum Chordata; class Mammalia; order Primates; family Cercopithecidae; genus Piliocolobus; species Piliocolobus tephrosceles. The sequence continues at coordinate 122,637,976 of NC_045443.1, forward strand.
GCATTTGGTTCTTCTTAACTGAGAGTTGCTTCCTCATCTGTAAAACAGAGGGAACTCTCCCCACCTGACAGAATATTTGCAAGAGCAAAAGTAAGGTCTGCGAGATAGCCACACTCGGGGCCATAAAGCCTGGGTTATTATCACATACACTGCAAGGAAAGGATGTTCTCTTCATTATGGCCCAGGATGCTGAGGCCCTTCCAGGCCCCTGTGGTAAAGAAGAGCTCATCAAAGGCCTCACTTACGCCCACAACTGGGGAGCACTTGCCCTTGGGAGTGAGAGCCTGGTGGGATGGGCGTGAGTTCACCCATGAGTGGAACAGAGTTCACACCGCAGGCCTCAAGCTGCTCTCCTTAGGAATTCTGCTGGCACCTGGGAACCCAATTTCAGGAGGGTTCGTTCCCACCATCCCCCAACTGATGAGAGTATTCACTGGGCCGAAGTTATCTATACAAACAGTATGGCTCTTACTCAGCACCTGCTTTCCTTCCCAGAGTCTAGAATTTTGGTACCTGCCAGGCAGAGGGGTGCCCACGTGATTGGCCCCTAGCAAAAACTGTGGGCACTGAACTTCTAACGAGCTTCCCTGCTAGACAGCATCCCTACGTGTCGTCATAACTCATTGCTGAAGACATTAAGCGCATCCTGTAGGACTGCCCCGGAAGAGGACTCTGGAAGCCCCAGCCTGACCTCCCCCGACTTCACCCAAGGTGCTTTTTCCCTTTGCTAACAAGTCTTAGCTGTGATACCACTAGAGCGGCGTCCTGTTGCGTCCCCTGTCCCCATGCCCTCCCCCAGTTTCAGGAGCAGAAAAGTGGCCACACGGAAGCAGCTTCCAACGTGCATTTGGTTTTCAAGGCTAATGGCCAACAGGCAGCAAGCTGATCTCATGATCCCCTCCCCAACACGCCCAGCTCAAAAAACAAAGAAATAAAGGCCACTTCCTCTCCCTGTCGGCCTCAAGCTGATCTGGAGGTAGAATTGGACGCAGCAGCTAAAGTGGCTGCAGCAAAACAGCTCTGTACCTCTCTCTGGACTCCCAAACTTAACCCCCTCTTTCTTGATATGAGGGGGAGAAAAGAAGATCCCTGCCCTGAAAGGAAAGTGATCAGTGAGAGTACACAGGAGACGGTGCGCATGGCGGAATTCTCCGGAAGCCAGCAGAGCAAGAGAGGCCGGAGGAGGAATTAACTAAAAGACGGAAGGCAGAGACAGGCCTGCGGCCCGGGCCGAGAGGGTCTAGTCAGTGGCTAAGGAGGCCTGGGAGGACAAAGGAAAATGGTGCAGAACAGCGTCTGCCTCAGAGCTTCGGGAAGGGCCTGAGGTGCGCAGCACTGTGGCAAACGCATGGAGCTTCCTCAGACAACGAAAACTAGAACTACCATCGGATCAGTGATCCACTGCCGGGCATCTGCCCAGAGGAAATGAAATCAGTGTGTCAAAGAGACAGGGGCACTCCCATGTACACTGCAGCCAAGATACAGAATCAAGCGAAGTGTCCGGCACCGCAAACGTGGTGCACACACAGTGGGATACTATTTAGCGTTTAAAAAGAGGGAAATCTGGCCGGGCGCAGTGGCTCACGCCTGTAATCCCAGCACTGTGGGAGGCCGAGGTGGACGGATCACTTGAGGCCAGGAGTTCGAGACCAGCTTGGCCAAGATGGTGAAATCCCATCTCTACTAAAAATACAAAAATTAGCTAGGCATGGTGGTGCGTGCCTTTAATCCCAGCTACTCTGGAGGCTGAGGCAGGAGACTCACTTGAACCCAGGAGGCAGAGGTTGCAGGGAGCTAAGATCATGCCACTGCACTCCAGCCTGGGTGACAGAGCAAGACTCTGCCTCAAAAAAATAAATAAATAAATAAATAAATAAATAAATAAATAAATAAATAAATAGAAACAGGGAAATCCTGTCATTTGTGACAACATGATGAACTTGGGGAACACTGTGCTAAGTAAAATAGGCCAGGCACAGAAAGGCAAATACTGCATGATCTCACTTGTATGTGGAATCTTAAAAAGTTGAATTCAGGCCAAGTGCAGTGGCTCACGCCTATATTCCCAGCAATCTGGGAGTCCGAGGCGGGTGGATCACCTGAGGTCACGAGTTCAAGACCAGCCTGGCCAACGTGGCAAAACCCTGTCTCTACTAAAAATACAAAAATTAGCCAGGTGTGGTGGTGTTTGCCTATAATCCCAGCTACTCAAGAGGCTGAGGCAGGAGAATTGCTTGAACCCGGAAGGTGGAGGTTGCAGCGAGCCAAGATCGTGCCACTGCACTCCAGCCTGGGTAACCAGAGTGAAACTCCATCTCAAAAAAAAAAAAGTTGAATTCATGGAAGCAGAGGGTAGAATACTGGCTAGCAGGGGCTGGGAAGGCAGGGAGGGGGAAGTCCGTCAAAGGATACAAAATTTCAGTTAGACAGGAGGAATAACTTTAGGAGATCTGCTGGACGATACAGCAACAGTCAGTGTATTGTGCTATACAACACAGTGACTATAATGAATAGCAATGTATTGTATACTTGAAAGTTGCTGACCGTAGATTTTAAATGTTCTCACCACTAATACATGATCAGTATATGAAGTAATACATATGTTAATTGGCTTGATTTAGGCATTCCACAAGGTATATGCATATATCATAACATCATGTTGTACACCTCAAAAATAGACAGCTTTTCTTTTTCAAGTTAGAAAACTAATTTTGGCTGGGCACGGTGGCTCATGCCTGTAATCCCAGTACTTTGGGTGGCCGAGACAGGAGGATTGCTTGAGTCCAAGAGTTCAAGACCAGACTGGGCAACAAGGCAAAACCACATCTCTACAAAAAATACAAAAATTAGCCAGGTATGGTGGCACACGTCTGTAGTCCGGGCTACTAGGGAGGCTGAGGTGGGAGGATCACCTGAACCCAGGGAGGTCGAGGCTGCAGTGAGCCATGATCATGCCACTACACTCCAGCCTGGGCAACAGAGTGAGACCCTGTCTCAATAATAATAATAATAATTTTGTTAAAGGCCCATGGGAGAGACCTCAAGTGCCCACTCAGGAAACAGAAAACCACAGATTTCTGAATCAATGGTAGCAGCCACCAAGCCCAACTGGGCATATTTTACAGGGAACAGAGGCGCCAAGAGAAGAGGCTACAGGCTGAAGGCGTGTCCTTGGGAGGGCCACATGTCCAGCTCCCTGCTTGTAGACAGAACTTCACACGGGACAAATTCTCTGTGTGATTTATCTGCAAGATATTCCAGGCTCTTCTTGGTACCTGAAGATCTTTATGGTATCTTGACACATCCAGAGGGCTGCCTCCAGCTCATATGTAGGAGACACCCCAGCTGATAAATTCTAATTAATTTACTGTCCTAGGGCCCATTTATAGAACCCAGAACAGGGATCATAAAACCCGTGAACTATGGAGTCGGGGTGAAGGAAGGAACTTTGGTGGCTCGAGATTCTAGAAGCCAGGCTTCCCACCACCCCAGCCCACAGCAGCTCTGTGCTTGGGAAGCGAGGAGGCAACCAGGTGTGTTCCGACCAGGAATCGCCCACCCCCCACAGAGGAGGGCAGGGGCTCACCGGGTGGATGTCCAGAAACAAGGAGTGTGCCTCCTGGTTAGGGTGCAGGCCGGTCACCGCTTCTGCCAGGACCGGGTCGGCGTTGAGGAAGTGAGGATGGGAGAGAAACAAGGGGGCACCTAGAAGACAGAAGAGTGGGGAGGGGACATCAGACAAGGACAGTGCATTGGCAGGTGCTGCCAGGCCGTAGGTCTGCACAGAGCTGTGGTCTGCAGAGCACCCCCGTGGCAATGACAAGATAACCAGACAGAGAGGATCCCTTCCTCCGTTCTGTAAAAAGCCCCAGGCCCTACCATGAGGGACAAGCTCTGTGCCAGAGAAGGGGTGAGGTAGGAGCCGCTGATTCTGAGAGGAGAGACCAAATGAAGGAAGAGGCCTCTTAACAAGAGCCAGGTGAAGGAGGCCCAGGACGCACATTCCAGATGGAAGGGAAGGCAGAAGCAAGTGCGGGGAGGGGGAAATGCACAGTGCACGAGGGTGCTAGGGAGGCAGGGATGGACAAGACGATGCCAGATTTGAACTTGGGTGTGGGGAGGGGAGTCTCGAGCACAAGTCAAGGAGCCCACACCGGCCCTTGCAGGCCACGCAGCAACAATCAGAGCTCAGGTGGTCAGGTCTCCCTGCGTCCACAGGAGCGTGTCCTGTAGACACACCTGCTACAAACATGAGCTCAACCTCACCACTGACCAACCAAACCAGGCAAACACTAGCTCACCCTCCAGACAATGGACAACAGGCCTGAAGGACAAGTTAACAAGGAACAGCAAGCAGGCCTCTCTCAAAAGCTCACAAGGGCTAGGTGCCATGGCTTATGCCTGTAATCCCAACACTTTGGGAGGCCTCAGCAGGCAGATCACTTGCACCCAGGAATTGAAGACCAGCCTGGGCAATATGGCAAGACCCCATCTCTACCAAAAAAAAAAAAAAAAATTAGCTGGGCATGGTGGCACATGCATGTAGTCCCAGCTACTCAGGAGGCTGAGGCAGGAGAATCGCTTCAGCCTCGGAGGTTGAGGCTGCAGTGAGCCATGACCGTGCCACTGCACTCCAGCCTGGGCAACAGAGCAAGATCCTGTCTCAAAAGAAAAAAAAAAATTTGTTTTAAAAAGCTCACGAGGATCCAGATGGTGCTAATCCACTGACAGAGCCGACGGGTGGTGACCAGGGGCTGGAGAGGGGGTGGGGAGTAACTTCTGATGAGTCTGGGTCTCCTTTTGGGGTGACAGAAATGTTCTGGAACGAGATATAGGTGATGGCTGCACAACCTCGTGACCCTGCTAAATGCCACCGAATCATTCACTTTAAAATGGTTAATTTTATGTTACAAGAATTTTGCCTCAATAAGAAAGGAAAACAAAACAAAAAGAACCCAAATCAGAGACCAGGCATGGTGGCTCACGCCTGTAATCCCGACACTTTGGGAGGCCGAGGTGGGTGGATCACCTGAGGTCAGAAGTTCAAGACCAGCCTGGTCAACATGGTAAAACCCCATCTCTACTAAATATACAAAAATTAACCAGGCGTGGTGGTGGGCACCTGAAATCTCAGCTACCTGGGAGGCTGAGACAGGAGAATCGCTTGAATGCAGGAGGCAGAGGTTGCAGTGAGCCGAGATTGCGCCTTGCACACCAGCCTGGGCAACAAGAGCAAAACTTCATTCCAAAAAAAAGACCAGGCGCAGTGGCTCATGTCTGTCATCCCAACACTTTGGGAGGCCGAGGCGGGCCGGTCATGAGGTCAGGAGTTTGCGACTAGCCTGGCCAACATGGTGAAACCCCATCTCTACTATCTCTTCTTTTCTTAGCAAAGCCAGGCACTGGTGTGAAATAAAAGCTGGGATTATCGATGTCGGGCTTCCTCTTTCTCAGTCCTTGTGCATCCCTGCCCTTAAGGTTTCTCAAGCATCATTCATCCCAGTACCTTTTCAATTTCATCACATCTGAATGCCCCCTGCACTGTTATATAATGTGCTGCTCTGAAACAACCGCCAGTGCCTTCTTTAAATCTCTGTATTTTAAAGGGAAGCTTTACAGCTGTGCAAACACTTGCCGCAATTAGAAAGTACATATTTGGGCCAGGCACTGTGGCTCACACCTGTAATCCCGGCACTTTGGGAGGCCGAGGCAGGCAGATCACTTGAGGTCAGAAGTTCAAGACCAGACTGGGCAACATGGTGAGACCCCTGTCCCTATTAGAAATACAAAAATTAGCCGAGCATGGTATGGGCCTGTAATCCCAGCTACTCGGGAGGCTGAGGCAGGAGAATTGCTTGAACCCAGGAGGCAGAGGTTGTGGAGGCTGCAGTGAGCTGAGATCGCATCACTGCACTCCAGCCTGGGCGATAGTTTTCAGAGGTTGCAGTAAGCCAAGATTGCACCAGTGCAATCCAGCCTCAGCGACAGAGCAAGACTGTATCTCAAAAAAAAAAAAAAAAAAAAGGACATATTTGAATAAACACTGTGAAAAATCATGATGTTGTAAGTTCTAACTAGAACTTGTTACTGCACGAGGCTTTAACTGGGAGCCCTGCTCTTTTTCTGTTGAAAGAAAAAATAAAAAAGGTTGATGAGTGTAGAAGGCTCTTCAAGTCCTCAGCGTCAACAGAGACCTTCTCCTGCACGTGATGGCAAGGAGGAAAAGAGGATGGACCCAGAAGCTCTCTCTCACCTCCTTGGACCTTCTGAAGCCATCCCAAGCACCCGCAGGGGCAGTGTCTTCCACAATTTGGAAAACGCGCTTCTCATGCCTCCTCCGTGGAGGAGGCAGCCACGGAGCCAGACTCCGGAGGAATCTCAAACAAGCCCTGGCCTACCCACAGCCCCAGGTGGAGACTGAGGTGGGATGAGGCAACTTGCCAGCCCCCGCCCTTATTTCAGAGGCTGAGCCTGCATGGACCCACGCACGTGTTTCTTCCAATTTTATTACCAAACACATCGAGAGAGATCTTCCCAGCAATAAGTGGTAATTAATTTATAGCTTTATGGCATACCTAGCCAGACGTAATTGCCCAGGATTGCCACGGATGATAATTAGTTGGCTCTATGAGGCAAGTCGGACGCCCTCACGCAACAGGGAGGTTTGAGGTGAGGGAGTTGTCTGAGTCCAATAGATTTCAAGGCCCAGAAAGGCAAAGGCATGGGTACCTTTACTCTTTAGATAACATGCCACAGAAACACAGACATAGGTGCCCCAAATGACACGTGTGCACCACGAATGCCCACGATGGAACACCACACAGCAATGAAGAGGAGGAGCTGCAACCACCCACAACGCCACCGACAAATCGCACCAGGGTGCTAAGGGGTGCACAGGCCAGAAAAGGAGGGAAAGGAATCTAGGTTTATGGGCTATTCACAGGAAGATGCAAACCAGCTGAGCTCTGGGGCTGGACGCCAGGGCGGTGGGAGGACCGCGAGGGGCATCCAGGGCCTGTCATGTCTGTTTCTCGGTCAGGGTGCTGGCCACGTGGTGCATTCACTTTGTGAAGTTTCAAACTGCACACGTCAGCCAGGCGCAGCAGTTCATGCCTGTAATCTCAGCACTTTGGGTGGGAGGATCGCCTGAGCCCAGGACTTCAAGACTAGCCTGGGCAATATGGTGAGACCCCGTCTCTAAAGACAATTTAAAAATCAGCTGGGCATGGTAGCAACCACCTGTAGTCCCAGCTACTCAGGAGGCTGAAGTAAGAGGATCAATTGAGTGATGGAAGTCAGGCTGCTGTGAGCCGTGATGGCACCACTGCACTCCAGCCTGGGCGACAGTGATACCCTGTCTCAAAAAAAAAACAAAGCAAAAAACCCCCAAAACTGCATCAGTCATCTGGGAACTTAATTGTATCTATGTATATTTTATTTAAAAGCAAAAACTAAGCCCAGGCAAGACAGCACAACCCCATCTCTACAAAAAAATTTTAAAATAAGATAAAATAAATTAGCCAGGTGTGGTGGTGTGTACCTGTGCTCCCGGCTACCTGGGAGGCTGAGGTCAGAGAATCATTTGTGCCCAGGAGGTCAAGGCTGCTGTGAGCTGTGATTGCACTACTGCACTTGAGCCTGGGCAACAGAGTGAAACCTTATCTCAAAAATATAAATAAAGAAAAGAAAAAACTTTACTTAAATAAGTATTTTAAAATTCCCTTGTGCTTTTGAAAGAGAAGGCAGGGCACACCTCGTCCCAAGCCCTTGGAGGGGGTGGGTATGTCATTTCTCTCCCTTCTCCTGGTACCTACACCCCTACTTAGACCTTCCCTACTTTCAGCCTTGTGCTTCGAGTGGGGCCAGCTCACCCAGGAGCCAGCTGATCATGTGACACAAGCCTGGCCAATCAGCATAGTCCACCTCAGCTACCGTGATTGGTTTACAGCTGGGCATGGGTGCCAGGCAGACCAATTAGAGCGAACCCTGGAACTTCTGCTGGAGTGAAGGAAACATAGGTGGCCCCCTTTCTGCAGGACTCGGAGCTGGGCGGAGGTGAGCCTGGAGCCTCCACAGGCAGCCAGGAGGGAGAGCCCGCTTGGCAGCAAAGCCAGTCCAGCAGAAAACTGAGCTGCGACTTGGCAGAGGCAGCTTCCAGGCAACATCTGAGTTCTGGATTCGTGCCTAATACAGGGATGTGCCCTGGAATTTTTCATTACGCAAACCAAGAAGTACCCTTTTGTTCTAAATCAAGTGGAGTCCAGCATCTGCCACTGTGACAGTTGCTGTAGCACACCTATCGGGTGTGTAACATCCTCAACCTTACTAGCAGAAATCCCCGCTGATACCAGCAAAGAATGAAGCAAGCAGAGGCCATTGCCCAGGCGGGCCAGACAGGACAGGAGGCAGCGGCGGGCGACCCCGGCCCCAGCTCCAAACCATCTGCTCACAGGCTGCTCCATTCTGCCTGAAATGGGGGAAACATCCAGTCTGTTTACAGTCCCTCCTCCTGACCCCCGCTGCAGACCAGTCCTTTCGAGTCGCTGTCTCCAGCTGGAGGACGGGGCTTCAACCAAAAAGGCTCCCAGAAGGCAAGACACAGTCAAATAGAGGGCCGCTTCCGGTCCTACCAACCCTGTGACCTTGGTCGCATCCAGCCTCAGGCCTCGATTTCCTAAGTACAGAACACACACACCATCCCTATATTCAAATACTGTATGAGTATCCGTTACATGCGGGGCACAGCTCTAGAAGCTAAGAATAAAACCAAGAAGAGGAGCTTGGGGCCCTGACTCCAGGGATGACAGTGAATAGAAAGGGCAATGAAGAAGAAGATAAAATCCACAGTCCATGATTTCAGGGAGCAATGAGCACCAAGAAGACAAGAGGAAGCCATAGGGAGCAGCAGGCAGGAGAGGGGGCAATTTTAGAACAGGAAATCAGAGGAGGCCTCCTGGGGAAGGTGGCATTTGCATGCAGACCAAAAGAAGGTGAGGGATGAGCCACTCAGAAGTCCAGATAAAGAGCTCTCCAAGCAGGGGAAGCAGCCCACACAAAGGCCCTGAGGCAGCACTGACCTTGGTATATTTTAGAGAAAGGGTGAAACCATCAGGGCTGGAGAATAATGAACAGGGGACGTGTCGGGAGAAATGAAGTCAGAGAGGCCAGCGGGGGCTGGATGCTTCAGAGAGGTCGGTAGGGGCTGGATCCTGCAGGGCCCAGGGCCATGGTAGGAGTTTGGACTTCACTATGAATACAGACAGAGCTGCCAAACATTTTGAGAGTACAGTGGCAATCTCCATTTTTTTTTTTGAGATGGGTCTTGCTCTGTTGCCCAGGCTGGAGTGCAGTGGGATGATTACAGCTCACTGCAGCCTCGACCTTTGGGCTTAGGCCATCCTTCCACCCCAGCCTTCCACGTAGCTAGGACTACAGGCGTCTACCACTATGCCTAATTTTTTTTTTTTTTCTAGAAAGAGGTCTTGCTGTATCGCTGAGGCTGGTCTTGAACTCTTGGCCTGAAGTGATCCTCCCACCTTGGCCTCTCACAGGGTTGTGATTACGGATGTGAGCCACCATACCCGGCCAGCATTGTTAAAAGATCTCTTGGCTGCTGTTGGAGTGCTACAGAACTTCCTATGATGATGGAAATGTTTTCTATCTGTGCTATCCAAGACACTAGCTGCTAGACACACATAGCATATGAGCATTTAACTTCCGGCCACTGCAACCAAGGAACTGCCTTTTAATTTGATTTTGTTTAAATCAATTTCAATTTAAACAGCCGCAAGAGGCCAGCAGTGACCGCACTGGATGGTCTAGGGGATGGATGGTATGGCGGCAATGCTGCATTGAGGGATGAGCTACTCAAAGGACTGGATCACCAGGAAGGACGTGTCCGTGGGCTGGACCATGAGGCGGGGGGTTGGGGTGGGTGGCAAGAGAGAGGAAGGAGTGAGGACTCAACCTGGAGGTAAAGCCATCTGGGCTTGTTGACACACTGGAAGAGCCGGGTGAGGACAGGGAATCAAACTGACACCTGAGGGTCCAAATTGAGCAACTTGAGGCGCGGGTGCCTCAGGGACTGGCACACAATTGAGACACAACAACAATGTCAGGGGACATGACTCTAGCAGCAATCATCACATCTGCCTAGCCGCCCACACCGCGGAACAAGAGAATGTTATGTAACACACAGACCCTCGCCAGCCTCTTTTCATCTCAGAATGGGTGAAGGGTCCTTCCCACCAAGCCTCACCCTCAAGTTCCAAATCATGGTGTGGGAGGGCAGAGGAACAGCCCCCTAGACACGTCCATGCCCTAAGCCCCAGAACCCATGGCTATGCCAGGTCACAGGGCAAAGGGGCACTGGGCCTGCTCAGCAGCTGCCTTGAAGGTTCAGAAATTGGGCTGGACACAGTGGCTCACACCTGTAATCCCAATGCTTTAACAGGCAGAGGCAGGTGGCTCACTTGAGGCCAGGTGTTTGAAACCAGCCTGGGCAGCATGGTGAGACAACATCGCTACAAAGAGTTTACAAAAATAAAACGAGCTAGGTATTGTGGCCCACACCTGCGGTCCCAGTTACTCAGGAGGCTGAGGCAGGAGGATCTCTTGAGCCCATGAGGTCAAGGCTTCAGTGAGCTATAATCGTACCACTGTACTCCAGCTCCAGGCTACAGAGTGATACCTTGTCTCAAAAAATAAAAATAGGCCAGGCGCAGTGGCTCACACCTGTAATCCCAGCACCTTGGGAGGCCGAGGCAGGCGGATCACTTGAGGTCAGGAGTTCAAGACCAGCCTGGGCAACATGGTGAAACCCCATCTCTACCAAAAATACAAAAAATTAGCCAGGTGTGGTGGCGCTCACCTGTGGTCCCAGATACTCGGGAGGCTGAGGTGGGAGGATCACTTGAGCCCGGGAGGAGGAGGTTGCAGTGAGCTGAAATGGCACCACTGCATCCAACCTGGGTGACAGAGTGAGAGTCTGTCTCAAAAAAAATAAATAAACAAACAAGATGGGGAGATTGTCCTGGGGTAGCCAGGAGAGCACGATGTGGTCTTAAGGGTCCTTAGAACTGGAAGAGGGGGCAGAAGAAGGAGCAGAGGAAGAGATTTGAGGATAGAGTGGATCAGAAGGATGCTGTGTTGCTGGCCTCAAAGGTGGAAGAAGGGCCCAGGAGCCAAGAAACACAGAGAGGCCTCTAGAAGCCAGAAAAGGCTGATGCAGATTCTCCTAGAGCCTCCAGAAGGAACACAGCCTCCTTGATCTGAGAGCCACGCGGACTTCTGAACTACAGAACTGCAAGATAACCAGTGTGTGTTGTTCTAAGCCATGAAGTTCATGGCAATTTATTGTGGTAGCAACTAATAGACCTGGCATTTCTTCCTTTTCAAATCATCTTCCTGCGGCCTCATTATCTTCAGCCTAATGGGATTATCAAGAGTACAGAGGCCAGAGATTCAGCAGACAGCACGGGGCAGATAAACCCTCAGCTGGCCCCACCCTCGCACCCTCCCGCCATCCCAGCACAAGGGACACGTACTGAACCTGCAGGTGCTGACGTTCTGAATTCCAGACTCCAGGCACGGGCAGAAGCCTTGGTTGGGTGGGTAGATGGACCCATTGGCAAACAGGGTTTTGGGAGCCACGAAGCGATAGGTGGGGATGCCTTCAAACACCCCTGGCTCCTTGTACATTAGCTTCATGGACCTGCAGGGGACAGACAGGGTGAGAGGGGACACCCAATCCCGGCGGCCAGAGCCAGGCCCTGCCGAAGGCTGCCAAGATCCAGTCATTTCTCCCCACGGGCGCTACCACCTCCCGGGTCCAAACCACCCCCATCTCTCACCCAGGTAGCTGCAGCGACCTCCTAACGGGCCTCTCTGCTCCGACTCTGCCCCCCTACCCACACCAATGCATTAGCCGCAGCCAGATGGAGTTTTACAAAAGAACAGAGGCCAGGCATTATGGCTCACACCTGTAATCCCAGCACTTTGGGAGGCCGAGGTGGGAGGATCACTTGAGCCCAGGAGTTTGAGACCAGCCTGGGGAACATGGTGAGACCCAGTCTCTAAAACACAAAAATTGTTTTTGAAAGTTATGAAATAAAAAAAAAACAGAATATATCATGCCCCTGCTGAAAATCTGTGACCCTTTCTAGTCTAACCTACCATTAGGATTCATTGTCCTTATCTAGCCCCGGCATCCGCTCTACTCAGCCCTGCCTCACCTTCCTGTGCCCAGGGCCTCCCTGCAGTTCCTAAGCACACCCACTCCTGCTCCAGGCCCTTTGCATCGCCGCTCCCTCTGCCTAAGACCAGTCTCCTCTCGCATCTTCATCCACCAGACTTCAGCCCTTCAGTCAGATCTCAGTTCAGCTGTCACTTCCTCGGGTGGCAGCACCATCTCCCACACCCACTCCATCCACCCTCCATCCGTTTATGCTCCTGCACTTTCTCAAAAGCACTTCTGAACTTGAACATGCACTGTGCTACCCACTCTGTCCACGACAGCCACTCAGCACACGTGGCTGTCCATCCTGCCCTTGACATGGGGCAAGTCCAAATTGAGATGCAAGTGTAAAATACATTCCAGATTTCTAACACTTGCTAGCAAAAAAAAAAAAAAAAAAACTCATCAATAACGCTTGAAATGATCCTATTTTTGATATATGAAGTCAAATAAAATACATTATTAAAAATAATTTCACCAATTTCTTGTTACTTGTATTAATGCAGCCACTAAAAAATTTTAAATTGCATGTGTGCCTTGCATATTTTGATTTATAGGAAAATGCCAGCTTAGATAATAGTATTATGTCAATGTCAAATTTCCTCATTTCGGTAACAGCATTGTGGTTATGTAAGAAAATGTCCTCATTTCTGGAAAACACCCACTAAGTATTTGGATGTAAGGGGGCACACAGCCTCCAACCTACTCTCAGATGTTCAGGAAAACGACACTCAGTGAGAGGAGGGGATGGGGGGCTTGACACAGCTAGTGAACCTGGGTGAAGGGGACACGGGGGCCACTTGTATTTCTCATGCAACTTTTCTTTAAGTTTAAAATTCAGCTTTTAAAAAGTCAGTTGGGTCCGGTGGCTCACACCTGCAATCCCAGCACTTTGGGAGGCTGAAGCAGGAGGATCCCTTGAGGCCAGGAGTTCAAGACTAGCCTGGGCAACATAGCGAGACCCCCATCTCTAAAAAATAAAATAAATAAATAAGTAATAACTTAAAACAGTAAAAAGTGGCCACACAGAGCAAAAGCACTGTCACTCTCTGACACTCTAGTGTTTGGGCATTTGCCTGAGTTGCCCTGATAGGGCACAACCTCCTGGGGAACAGAGACTTGGCCCACCCTCTCACTGCCGGGCACCTGGCACACAGGGTTTGCTGCGAGGGCAGATAAGTCAAGATCCACATGAGTGAATTCCCAAGTACAGGACTTTTCCAGAGTGACCAGAATGGAACAAGACATAGCAAGGCCTCCAGAAAACGGCTGCAGGAGCCACCCACTGTCTACTCTTACCTCACAACTGGGACCATGGGACACAGCTGAATCTGAAGGGGCCAAGCAGAGCCAGCTATGTCTCAGCACCCAGATGGTCGCGGGGGCCACCAGCCAGACGCCAGGGGGAGCCCACCTCTCGCCTCCATTTCATGGCCCCCTGTGACCTTGACATGTCCTGCCCCCTCCTCCCAGCCCAGCACCACCTGGCTCCAAACCACCAGCAGCAGCCTCTCTTTGGGCCGTGCAGAGGCACTGGCAGCTGGAGTTTGGCTCTTGGTGGTGTGGCCAAAGAGAATTCAAGCTGGTGCGAAGGGCTACTGAGTCAAATCCATGATGAGTCAAATGCTTTCCAAGTGCACAGCCAGCACCACAGAATTTGCCCATGAGCTGCCCAGGAAACCCAGGAGGCCCCACGTCCCAGTGATTACCGGCAGGCCTCAGGGCTGTAGAACTCCAGCGAGGACTCAGGAGTCATGAAGGGCGGCCACATTTGCCCAGAAGTTCCATTGATCATGTTGCACTGATCGGAATGCCAGAAGTCAACCTGGGGGGAAGCATCCAGACCAGACCCCTCAGTGGGGCCAAGGCCCCTTAAAAAGGCCTCTCAGGTGCCGCACACCTAACTCACCCTGGCGCACACATGGCCACTCAATTCGCAATACTGGCACGGTGGGAAGCTGGCAGGCTGTGTAGACAGACAGACAGAACGCCTACCACAGCTTCCCACTCCCAGACCTCTGAATGTGTAACTTTGCTGGGGACTCAGTTCTTTCATCTGCAAAATAGGCCTATCACCCACATCTCCAGCCTCAATCTGGAAAGAAGCACGGTGAGCAGGTGGGGTGAGAGGTGGGGCGCGGTTGTGCTCAGCCCTCAGAGCGGAAGTCAATAGGCACCTCCTAAAAAAAACAATCGGCACACAGGCAAACTACTAAAAATCATAATGGTGGCCACCACCGGGCAACCCCGAAACAGAACCCATCAGGTTAACTGCCTCTGGGGAGCGAGACCCAGACTCGACAAATCCAACTGCTCACTTTCCAATCTTCCGCACGATGAGGAGGTTTCAAATCACGTGCACATGTACAGTATATTGGAATATACAAGCCACAATGAAGGTGAACTCCATCTATCATGAATGGCTACTGCCGGTTGCAGATGGTGATTCTGGCCACTCTGGGCACCGGTTGGGGTACGATTTGTCCCCAGCCCTCAGGGGCTTTGCAGTAACTACCACGGGGAGCGGGTAGTGGGAAATCGCACAATCATTTTCACGCATATTGAGAAAAGGTCACGAAGGTGAAAAAAGCAAGTTGCAAAACAATGCAGGTAGTATGATTTCATGATGTTCAAAGAAGAAACAATTCCGTATTTCTCTGTGTACATACAGACGTGCACATGGGTAAAAACAGACGGGAAGAATATATCCCAAACTGGTAACTGTGGGTTTCCTCTGGGACGAGGGGTGGGTGGGAGGTGATACTGAGGGCACTTGTCTCCCTCTCGTATTATTTTGTAATGTGAATCTCTTTTCTTTTTTTTTTTGGAGACTGAGTTTCACTCTTCTCACTGAGGCTGAAGTGCAATGGCACAATCTCGGCTCATTGCAACCTTCATCTCCCGGGTTCAAGTGATTCTCCTGCCTCAGCTCATGAGTAGCTGAGATTACAGTCATGCACCACCAAGCCCGGCTAATTTTTTGTATTTTAGTAGAGACGGGGTTTTGTCATGTTGGTCAGGCTGGTCTCGAACTCCTGACCTCAGGTGATCCACCCGCCTTGGCCTCCCAAAGTGCTGGGATTACAGGCGTGAGCCATGGCGCCCAGCTTTCAGAACATTTTTGTAAGTAAAGAACCGAAAAGAAGAAAGCACTCCATTCCCAGCAGACGCCAGGTGCTCAGTAAGTCACTAACCCCTCCTGCCTCTCTGGCTGGTCGAGATTTAACCAGAGGTAAAATCCCTTCTCCAACTCTGAGAGTGTTCATCCTCCCAGCACCCTCTTCATGACAAAGGAAGAAGCAGCCCTGTGGTCCCCGCCATTCCCGAGCAGCCACGGCCCGGCCCACCCTCCCCTCTCCAGGGGCCCTCGCCTCTCACCCCTCACCTTGCTCAGCCCGTTCCACTTGTCCACGAAGTGGATCCTGCTGATGTTCTGGACTCCCGTGAACACCGTGAAGAGCCCAGAGTCGGAGTTGTTGAGCTGCAGACACAGCAGGGAACAGCATCGTTAAGGCTCGGGCCTACCATTGAGCTCGCCTGGTCTGAACATTCTGGGCTGAGCCCTCCTCCCCCTCCACCAGAAGGAAAGGGCCCCTGGCATCTGGTTCACTGCCACATGCCCAGTGTCTGGGGACTGAGAGGAGGCTTGGGAGCTTTCTAGGAGGAACGGTCCCGGGTTCTATGGCTGCAGTTTACACCCTCCCTTCCTAACTCTGGGAGAGCCTAGCTTTCCTCCCAGGTGAATGGCAGATCACCCCCACCATACCCTACTGCAGCATAAAATAAAACATGGCCAGGTCAGCTCCCTGAGCAATGAAAAAGGAGAAGTGGCATGTCACTTGGGGGGACACTTTAAGGACTGTGCACACGCCTTTCACCAGGCTCTCTGCCACTGCTATAGCAGCCAAGGAGGTGTGTGTCAAGACAGCCTCCCTCGGCCTGGGTCCCCAAGTGACTACCACAAGCGAGGGTGCCCCAGTCACCCACACTGGACGTGGAGTGCAAGCAAAGGAGTAAGTCCTGGTTGTTCTAAGTCACGGAGATTCTGGGGCTGCCTATCACAGCAGCACAACCTGGCCTGTCCTGACCGTCACGGTTTGTGGGACATTTCTTGATGGGGGCCCAGGCTTTGGTGCTCCGAGAGCATTTCCCAGAAGCTGGTTTCTAATCCCAAAGGCATGCAAAGCACAAAATGGTCTGAGTGACTAAAGGAAATATCTGGAAGTGCTTTGCAGGGTGAAGCACACTGAGGAGCTCCAAGGTTGCCCGGCCAAGTGGCTGCACCCATCACAGACCTCCAGGGCAGGACCCAGCACAAGTCCCTGGCTCAGCCTCCCATGTCACCTGCCCATGTGGAGTCTGTCACCTGCCCATGTGGAACCAAGAATAACCAGAGCCACTACAAAGGGGAGAATTAAAGGGGCTCATATGCAAAAAGGGCCAGGTACGGTGCCCTGGGCACAGTAAGAGCTCAAAATGCTGGTCCTTATTTCCATTACTATTGTTATTATTAATAAATCATCACTCAACAGGATCCCTAAATGATCATGATAATGGACAGAGAGCATCAGAAACTGCAAGTTACTACCCAAAGCCCACTCTCTCCTTACTCCTTCATAACAAAACCCAAACCGTACTCAGAGTATCAGCACACCCAGCTAAAAGGCTACCTTTCCAGCTTTCCCTGGAGCTAGGTGTGGCCACATGACTCAGTTCTGGCTAATAGAAAGCAAGTGGACATTGGCTTTCTTCCTACCTAAGAGGGAGGCAACTGGGACATGCTGTTTTACCCCCGATTCCTCCATCTGCTCCCCAAAGCCCCACCAATTCTTCCTTCCTGCTGTGCTACCTGGAATGTGATGTGATCGCTGACACTCTAGCAGCCAAGTTGGACAATGAGGTTATCGTGAGGATGAAAACCACATGCCAAGGATGGCAGAGCAGAGTAGCAGAAGCCTTCCAGATCACTTAAGACCATGAAGTCACCACACCAACACTGAACAGCCTACCGCTAGACTGTTCTTGTGAGGTTTTGAGGTTTTCATTATATGTGGTCAAACATAGATTATACTAAACTAGGGACTTTGTAATAACTTTCATTTGCAAAGCACTTCAGGATTTACAAGATGCTTTTACAGAATCATGCCACTTAGCCCAAACTTGCTAATTTACCCACACAACAGGAGCCCGTCACCCTTGACAAAAACATACTATCTATCACATGCAGCACCACAATATCCCCCCCAGCACTCTACCCTGATCAACAGAGACCAGAGAGATGGCTGAGGCTGGAGCAGTCGCAAGAACTCATTGAAACCTGCAGTGAGGGAGCCAAGGTCAGGGTAGACCCTCCACAGACGAAATGTTGGCTCCAAACCCCAATCGGTGACCCCACCAGGTTGCCAGGAGTCAAGATTAAGAGTCAGCTTGTGATCTTACTCCCAAGCAGCCACGCCCCCTTCTTCCGGCAAAGCCTCCAATTTGCTAAGCTAAGGCCCAATCACATCATTTGAGCCTGGATCAAGCTGTACCTGAATCCAATCCTAGCATTTTCAGTTCCATGAGCCCCAACATTCCCCATTTCACTTAAGCCACTTTGAGTCAGTTTCTCGGCCACTTACAACCCACAGCCACTAGACCCCCAGCCAGCTACAAAGCAAGCTGGTGACCAGTGTCCAGGCTGTGTGAGGGGAAGACAGGACACAGGCCTGAATCTTTGGCTTCTCACCAGGCCACACGTACCTCAGCAAATAATCCGAACTTGTCCTTGAAGGGGAACATGCCTGGAAAGTACTTGTTGATGAGGTTCACAAGGGGGTCCTGGTAGCCCCACATGATCTCACCCACAGTGCGGTTCATGAAGGCGCGTTCGCCGAGGGTGGTGAATGCCAAGGTCATGATGAGCTTCAGGGTCATGGGCTTATTCTCCATCATCACCGCCGCACCCTGCAAGGCGAAGGGACACTAGTGTCAGAGGCTGGAGGTGGCTGGCCCATCCTCCCTCAGCCCCAGCTGGGCCTCACGGCAAAGAGCCCATGAAGGGCAATGCTGGGGTGCAGGAGGCCCCTGGAGTGGCCACGTGGGGCGTCCGGGACACCAGAACCACCCTCTGCTCCTCCAGTGCCAAGGCCACATGTGCTCCCAAGGACCGCTTCTCCCCCTTGCACCCCACTGGACTCAGGCTGAGTGAACTCCAGCCCCGGTCCCAGAGGTGGGCCTGTGGCTGAGCTCCCAACAAGACAGCCCCTTTTGGAGATCTCAGAAATGTAAATTGAAAAGGAAAAAAAAAAAATAGTTTGGCCAGGACTTCCAAACCAAGACAGGTGGACCCACCTGGGAAACTCAGAACCCACAAGGGGTGGTGGAGACAGCACGGGGCTGAGAGCCACCCACCAGGCCTGAGTCCTCACGCTCCCACCACCTCAGAGACTGCTCTCTGCACAAGGAGCAGGCGGGAGGAAAGACAGGGGACGAGGCCAGGGTGTGAGGCGGCGCGGGCCACAGGGCAGCCTCACCAAGACCAGGATGTTGGGCATGACGATGTAGTCACTCTCCGAGCCGTGGGACTTGGAGGGCTCGAACTGGAAGGTGCGGTGCTCGAGGAAGGACACGGTGTCGTTGCTGTTGAAGGTGATGTTGGTCTTGTGCCTGAACTCCCTGTGGGGGGGACCAGTGGGTCAGACGCCTCACCCTGCTCTGTGGGATGTTTCCCTTGTACTCGCCTGCAGTGCCTGCCTGGGAAGCAGGGGCCCTGGATGTCTGTGCACACCTCCGGCCCCACAGCCAGAGCTGAGCTCGGCCCCTCCGCCAAATCTGTCCCTCCCTGCACCCGCCCACCGCAGGACACGGTGTTGCCACCCAGCTGGCCTCGTTCTGCTCTCCCTCACCCAACACGGCCATTGCCTCTCCATCTACAGAGGGAAGTAATCACAAGCCCCACTTCAGGGGCAGCCGTGGGGATGAAACACTCCCCACAGTAAAGCAATCAGATACCCGGAAAGCTATCAACACAGCCGCCGGGTGCAGAGAAAGCACGAGGTAAACACTGACTGCCGTGACTGTTGCCGCTGCTGTCATTATGATCTCTCATCTCTCCAAGCCATTCTCCACCATCCAGAAGAATCTTTGAAAAATGGAAATCAGGTCGGGAGTGGTGGCTCACGCCTGTAATCCCAGCACTTTGGGAGGCCGAGACGGGCGGATCACCGGATGTCAGGAGTTCAAGACCAGCCTGGCCAACATGGTGAAACCCCGTCTCTACTAAAAATACAAAAATGGCTGGGCACAGTGGCTCAAGCCTGTAATCCCAGCACTTTGGGAGGCTGAGACGGGCGGATCACGAGGTCAGGAGATCGAGACCATCCTGGCTAACACGGTGAAACCCCGTCTCTACTAAAAATACAAAAAACTAGCCGGGCG
>NC_045443.1:122658029-122719755 GCF_002776525.5 Piliocolobus tephrosceles
AGGTTGCAGTGAGCCGAGACCGCGCCACTGCACTCCAACCTGGGTGAGAGAGAGACTCCGTCTCAAAAAAAAAAAAAAAAAAAAAAGTGGAAGTCAGATCGTGCCATGCTCTGGACCACAAGCCCACTTTGCATGCAGGTTAAAATCAGGCTCCTAACGCGACCTCTGAGGACCTCAGCAAGGCTCAGGCCTCATCTCTCCACTGTCTCCCTCCCTCGTAACCCCAGCCGCACAGGCTCTGTTCCCAGCCTTCAGACCTTTGGACATGCTCTGCCCAGGACTCTCTCCCCACCATGCAGGTCCAGTGAGTGTCCCTTTGCAGAGGTGCTTCCGACCCTCCAGTCAGACTGGGCCCCATGGCCGTCCTCTCTCCTGCACTCCAGCTTCACACTGTTTTGTCTGCACAACACTGATGGCTGCCTGATTTCCCCTTATTTGTCCACTTCTTTACTCTCTCTCCATCAGAATGTCAGCTTGGTGAGGCAGGGCCTTGGTCTGCCTGCGCCCCCAGCACACAGGAGGTGCTCAATCAGTGCTCACAGAATGAAGGAGTATAGAGAGCTTTGGCATTTTTACCCATTCTGTCCGCTGCTGGGTCCCCTGTGCTTAGAATGGCAGCCAACACCTAGTAGGTGCTCAATAAACATTTGTTAAATGAACGAGCGAATGAGTGAATGAGTGAACAGAATGCAGCAGCTGACTCATGTTTCCTACTCCCAAACCTCAGGCACATTTGCTAGGTTTTCATCTTGGCCTTCCCAGAACCAAACTGTGGGTCTCCAACAGTGGGAACACCCTCTGCCCACCCCATCCCTGGAACACCATGTGCCGGGAGCAAGTCAGCTCTCCTCTCGCGGAGCCCCTACTCCTCCGCCTGTGAGCTGGGAAGCGGGGGTGTGGAGGAGGGGAGGTGCTGTGAAGACTCCAGGAGGTAAGGGCGTTGTAACAGGCACATCCCCCAGCCGTCTCAGAGCTCCACGTGCATCCTGAGTGTCCCGATGACCCCATGAAGGGGCTCTTGTGTCTCTCCAGTCTGCAGACGGGCAAGCTGAGGTTCAGAGGGGTGAAGTCACTTCCCCTAGGCCACAGCCAGGGACACGGCAAGCAGAAAGCAAAGGCACCGCTCTGTGGTCCCTGGGCCAGCATGTTCCACAAACAGCTGACCCCTTCCCGTGCTGACTCACCCGGTCCTCTGGCCCAGACAGGGTTCGGGGGGTAGGTGTGCTCCTGGTTGTGCGTGTGTGTGTGTGTGTGTGTGTACGTATGTATGTGTGCGTATGTATGTGTGTATGTGTGCGTGTGTGTGTCTCTGTCTCTCACATATGCACCCTCCACCCAGACCCACACCATTGGTCCCTCCCTGCTCCATAAAGAACCTCTCTAGGTAAGGTCTGGTGACTCACACCTGTAATCCCAGCACTTTGAGAGGCTGAGGCGGAGGATCGCTTGAGCCCAGGACTTAAAACCAGCCTAGGCAACATAGCAAGATCCCATCTCTACAAAAAAAAAAAAAAAAAAAAAAAAAAACCCTAAAACAAAAACTTCTCTGGGACTAGCACTTCCCCCAAGTATGCCTTGCCTGTTTCCGGAAAAATCTCTGGGGCTCGGTCAGCAGCCTCCCCATCCCGTCCACTCTGAGACCCTCCCCTGCCCAGCCTCAGCGGGCCCCTCTGCCCTCACCTGGACACAGCCTCACCTGTACACGTAGGGCCCACGCTCCTGCACCTGCGGCTTCTCGCCCTTCAGGATCTCGCTGGGGTTCATGACGTCAAAGAAGTAGACGGAGAGATAGAAGGGGACTGGGATCTCCTTCCACATGTTAAAGGACAGGCTGCTGGGGTCGATGCGCACGTTCTGCAGGGGAAGGGACAAGCACGCCTGTGAGGAGAGGGACGAGGGCCCCACGCCCCACCACGAGGCTCCAGAACAGCTGCCTGAGCCCAGCCAGGGAAGGGGCTCCTCGGCGGTGGCTCGGGGTAGGAGGTGGTGGGAAAGCCCTTCTCACGTGAGGCTGTCGCACCTGGAGCTTATGGAATTAAACAGGCAACCTATCCATGCTGTCATAATGCTTCTTAAAATACGTCCTGACAGCAATATGTGACACCAGTCAAGGGACTGTGGTAAACAGGGGCCTATGCACCATCTAAAGGGGGTGCTGGAGCTCAGGGTAGCGGATGTCTCAGGGCAGGGAGAGTCCCCTGCAGGAACATGGGTTCCATGTGGCCAGGTGAATCATTCATTCATTCAACAAGCACGCACTGAGCACTACCACGTGCCAGGCAGGTTCTAAGAGCTGGGGATGGGAGAGCGACCAGGACAGACCAAAAGCCCAGCTCTGTGGGGCTTTACCGTAGCGGGGGAAAGGCAGGCACTAAACAACTCAGGTAAAACGCATGCTACGTGACAGAGCACAGAGAAAACACAGCAGGGACTGGGGAGAGGTCGGGATTTGAGATAGAGTCATCACCTAAGTGAAATGTAGGCCAGGTGCCGTGGCTCATGCCTGTAATCCCAGAACTTTGGAAGGTCAAGGTAGGAGGATCTCCGGAGCCCAGGAGTTTGAGACCAGCCTGGGCAACACAGCAAGACCCTATCTCTATAAAGAATAATTTTATTTATTTATTTATTTGTATTTCTTTTTTTTTTTTTTTTGAGATGGAGTCTTACTCTGTTGCTCAGGCTGGAGTGCAGTGGCATGATCTTGGCTCACTGCAACCTCCGCCTCTGGGTTCAAGTGATTCTCCTGCTCCAGCCTCCTGGGTAGCTGGGACTACAGGTCCCCACCACCACGCCTGGCTAATTTTTGTATTTTTATTTGTTTTTGTTTTATTTTATTTTTTGAGAGGGAGTCTCACTCTGTTGCCCAGGTTGGAGTGCAGTGGTGCAATCTCGGCTCACTGAAACCTTCGCCTCCTGGGTTCAAGCAATTCTCCTCCCTTGGCCTCCCAAGTAGCTGGGACTACAAGTTCCCACCACCACACCTGGCTATTTTTTTTTTTTTTAGTAGAGGTGAGGTTTCACCATGTTAGCCAGGATGGTCTCCTGACCTCAAGTGATCCGCCTGCCTCGGCCTCTCAAAGTGCTGGGATTAAAGGCATGAGCCACCTTGCCCAGCCTATAAAAAATAATTTTTTAAAAATTAGCTGGGCATGGTGCTGCACACCTGTAGTCCCAGCTACTTGGGAGGCTGAGGTGGGAGGGTCACTTGAGCCAAGGAGGCACTTCAATAGTGAACACTTGGCAAATTTTGCCCAGCCCATCAGATTAGAGCTGATGTTGCAAAGCCAGGCGGCCAGGCGGCTGCATCACCTTCCACCCTCTTTTGAACATGGCCTTCTAAGACGAGGACAGCCGCCCCCATTGTCCCCAGTAGCCAGAACCAATACGCGGAGTCTCTATAGGAGGCAGACAGCTGAGCTGGCCCAGTCAGAGCCAGCCCCACGTCCCCTGGAAGGAGCAGACTTGGAGGCAGCCAGGCCCTGGGTCGCACTCCATGGGGCCACTTGGGCAAGTCAGCCCCTGTGAACCTCAAGTTTCTCATCTGTACGATGGAGCTGATGACACTGTGTCTAGTTTGACCTACGTGGCATGTAAATGAAGAAGCTGAATTCATTGTCAAGAAGCTGGAAGATGTAATGTAATATCTGGATTTCAGAGTTCTCTTGGAAAAACCAGGAGATCAGAGACTTGCCTTCAAGTGCCATAACTGTTTATTGATAAACGCGTCTTCCTACCTAGCCGCGAGCACCAGAAGGAGCATCTTATGACCTGAGCAGCCCATAGGTGTAAACGAAGGCGCATAAACTCAATATTAAAGAGGTAATAGAAGCAAGTATTTCCGGGGTGCGCCACGTGCCTGGTGATGCTGTTCACTGTGTTCTCATCCTCCTAACAGCACCATGACTCTTTGAGGCAGCCACCTCCACTATTATTACTCCCATGTTACAGATTAGGAAACTGAGGCACAACTAAGGCTGGAGAGAGATACAACCAATAGTTGGAGGGCACTGAGGAGTCCGGGAGGTCTTCCTGGAGGAAGTGGTATGTAAGCTGGCTCAAAGAGCAGTCCTGCCCCCTCAGTAACACCCTCCCCACCCCATGGCAGCTCCTGCCACCCCATGTGACAACAGCTCACAGGCACCAGCTTCAGCCCCTCCCAACTCTCAGGCCCCAATTGCCCAGCCCTTCCTTCAGTCCTGGCCTTCACCCAGCCTCCAAGCCCGTGCACTGCAGGTCCCTCTGTCTGGGACAGACCCTGCAGCCCTGGGGACCCTGCTCACCACAGGCCAGGCCCCTTCTCCAGCCTGGGGGACACATCCAGCTGCTGGTGCTCCCTCCATAGAAAACCCAGCATCAAAACCCAGAACCCTGGAAAATGTGTTCAGGGAGTAGAGCGCGAACTGTATGTTCTCACCACAGAAAACAGTGGGGGCAGGAGGGAACCGCAGCGGTGACAGGTGTGTTCAGCACCTGCATCCCAGGGGCGGGTTTGCCGGTGTGCACGCACCAGCCCATCAACCTGCATACATTAAATATGTGCCATTGTTTTATATCAATCACACCTTAATAAAACTGCTTTTTTAAAAAAGGCCCAGTGTGGTGGCTCACACCTGTAATCCCAGCACTTCGAGGGGCCGAGGCAGGCAGATCACTTGAGCCCAGGAGTTCAAGACCAGCCTGAGCATGGAGACCCCATCACTACAAAAAACACAAACATCAGTCATCCACGATGGCAGGTGCCTATAGTCCCAGTTGCTTGGGAGGCTGAGGTGGGAGGATGACTTGAGCCCAGGAAGCAGAGCTTGCAGTGATCTGTGATCACACCACTGCAGTCCCGCCTGGGTGACAGAGCAAGACTCCATCACACACACACACACACACACACACACACACACACAGCCTCAATTTCCCTTTGCGGCCTTCCTCTCCCACCCGGTTTCTCAGCAGAGTCTGCTGGGCTGGAGATGCCTTTCTCCTTTGGAATCTCACCATGCTTTCCTCCTCCCCTGGCCTGCTCAGCCTGGTTCTGAAGATGAATCAGGGCTAAACCAAGTCCTGGGATCTGGCCGCGTGTCCATGTCTCTCTCTCTCTCTCTATCTCCAACAGAAGAGGCTTTTGGGCCCTGGGTTTCAGTCCATTCATTCAACACTACCCAAAGGGAATCTTCGGAAACTAGCGCAGCCCTGTCCAACTGGGTGACCAGGGGTAGGTCGCTGACCTTCTCCCAGCCTCAGTTTCCTCAACCATACAATGGGCATAAGGAGAGTGTCGCCTCGTGGGCTGCTGTGAGGTTTGAATGAGTCCATGGAGGTAAAGTGCTTAGAACAAGGTCTGAAGACCCCGGGCACCGGAGGGTCAGCCCTGCAGTCATTAAGTGACCCTTCCTTCCCTGCCCCACCTCCACCTGGGTTAAGGGATGGACTCTGCCCTGCTTTTGATCAGCAGGAGGACTTTTTTCCACCACACTAGACCAGGCAGCTGATTAGATAACAGTGGTGGGGACACTGTGGCCTTTTGCCTAACATGGCTGATTCTGTGATTCTGTCCCCACCACCCCCAGGGTCAAAGACCATGGCCCTGGAACACAAAGTTGGGACAGAATGCCAAGGTAAGCCTTTGTTGGACGCCACTCCCTCCCATCTGGCGAAATAGACCGTTTGAGCCCAGGAAGGCTGCCTGGAGGAGGGGATATCTGAGCTGGGAATTTTAAAATGAGCTGGGGTTTGCTAGGAAAAGAAGACAGTGGAGGAGTGCCTGGCAGAAGACACAGCCTGTGCAAAGGCTGGGAAGCCTTTAAGAGAGTGACTTGCCTGAATGTTCACCAAAAACAAACATGGAATGATATGTCCATATTTGATAGATGGAAACTCAAATATTCATCAACACATAAACGAATTGCCACACATATCCACACAATGGAATGCTACTTGACAATCAAAAAGAACCAACCATGGATAAACGCCACAACAATGGGTGAGCTTCAGAAGCACTACCCCAAGTAAAAAAAAGAAAAGAAGAATCATACTACACAACACCATTTCCACGACATCAGGGAAAGGGAAAACTGTAGAGACGGAAGCCAGACCAGTGGCTGCCGGGGACCAGGATGGAGGACTGATATGAACTGGCCCAGCTATCTTGATTTTGGTTGACATATAGGTGAAGTATATATATCCAATACAAGCCATCAAATTAGGCCAGTCATGGTGGCTCACGCCTGTAATCCGAGGACTTTGGGAGGCCAAGCCAGGAGAATTTCTTGAGGCCAGCAGTTCAAGACCAACCTGGGCAACATGGTGAAACCCTGTCTCTACTAAAAATACAAAAAATATTAGCCAGGCATGGTGGTGCGCACCTGTGGTCCCAGCTACTCAGGAGACTGAGCTGGGAGGATCGCTTGAGCCCAGGAGTTCAAGGCTACAGTGAGCTGTGATCATGCCCCTGTACTCCAGTCTGGGCCACAAAGCAAGACCCTGTCTGGAAAAAAAAACAACAGCAACAAGAACACCCATGACATGCTATATTTACCACTATGGAACAACCTCCAGTATATTTTAAGTATAAATAAATAAATAAATAAATAAATAAATACTATTACTACCTTTAAAATATGCAATCATGTTGATCAAAAGGCAGATATGTGCATACACATATAATCCCATTTATGTGACGTTCTAGAAGAGGCAAGACTAACGTATCAATAGAAGCCAGAACAGGGGTCACCTGGGAGGATGGGGGATAAGGGGGTGAAAATTCTGTTTCCTGATCTGGTTGCTGGTTACCCGCGACTGTGTTTACTGAAAAATGTATGGTGTTGGCCAGGCGCGGTGGCTCAAGCCTGTAATCCCAGCACTTTGGGAGGCCGAGACGGGCGGATCACAAGGTCAGGAGATCGAGACCATGCTGGCTAACACGGTGAAACCGCGTCTCTACTAAAAAATACAAAAAAAACTAGCCGGGCGTGGTGGCGGGCGCCTGTAGTCCCAGTTACTGGGAGGCTGAGGCAGGAGAATGGCGTAAACCCGGGAGGCGGAGCTTGCAGTGGGCTGAGATCCGGCCAGTGCACTCCAGCCCCGGCGACAGAGCAAGACTCGGTCTCAAAAAAAAAAAAAAAAAAAAAATGTATGGTGTTGTTCCCTTTATATGTGGGCTTTTCTATACGTATGCTACACTTCACTAAAACCCTTTTGAAACTAAAATGTGAAATTAAAAAAATAAAAGGTTAACTGCAAATGGTCAAAGGACTTGAAAAGATCTTTCTCTGAAGAAAATACACCAATGGCCAACAAGCTCATGAAAAGGTGCTTGACATCATGAAGGAAATGCAAATCAGAGTCACAACGGGCCACCCTGGGATGGCTAGAATTTTCTTCATGGAAAATAACAAGTGTTGGCAAGGGTGTGGGAACTGAAACCTTTGTGCATTGCCGGCGGAAGTGTAACGTGGAACAGCCACTGTGGAAACCAGTCTGACTGTTCCTCAAACAGTCAAACACGAAGTTACCGTATGACCCTGCAACTCCACTCCCCAGAACAGACCCAAAAAGAACTGAAAATGGGTGTTCAAACAACAACACATACAAGAATGTGCACAGCAGCACTGTTCACAATGGGCGAAAACGACCCAAGTGTCCGTCAACAGATGAGTGGCTGAACACGGGGTGATCTGTCCAGACAGCAGCATCTGACTCATTCAGAAAAGGGACTGCATGGGTTGGTTGTTTACTGTTGTGTAAAAAAGAAATATATTTAAAGAGCCAAAAATATAATTTTAAAGAAAGGAATGTGGCCGGGCGTGGTGGCTCACGCCTGTAATCCCAGCACTTTGGGAGGCTGAGGCAGGTGGATCACCTGAGGTCAGGAGTTCAAGACCAGCCTGGCCAACATGGTGAAACCCCACCTCTACTACTAAAAAAAAAAAAAAAAAAAAAAATTAGCTGGGCATGGTGGCAGCCACCTATAATCCCAGCTACTTGGAAGGCTGAGGCAGGAGAATCACTTGAACCTGGGAGACGGAGGTTGCAGTGAGAGCTGAGATCGTGCCACTGCACTAGAGCCTCGGTAACAGACCAAGACTCCATCTCAAAAAACAGAAAGAAAAGAATGCGACACTGACACATGCCACCACATGGACAAACCTCAAAAACATGACACAGAGTGAAAGAAGCCAGTCGAAAGGCCACACATAGTATCTGACCACACTTAGTGAAATGCCCAGAAGAGGCAAATCCAGAGACAGCAGATTGGTGGTTGCCGGGGCTAGGGGAGAAAGGAATGGCGGGTGACTGCTTAATGGGTGCGCGGTATGAGAATGCTTTGGAACTAGGTCGTGGTCATGGCTGCGCAACCTTGCAAATGCACTAAATGTCACTAAACTGTACATCTGTAAATGGTTTTGTTGAATTTTATGTTAGCTGGATCTTAATCACAACTTCAAAAAGAAAGATTAACTCCAAATTAAAATGAGATATCATTTCCCAGTAGATGAGCAAAAATTAGGACATCCAAGAAAACAACGACAGGCAAAGCTGTTTGGAAACAGGACGACTGTGCACCGCAGGGGTCAGGCCACCGGGGAGTCGCGGACAGTTTCTAACCGGGTCAGGTGTGAGCAAAGTCCCATAGTCTATGGGTCCCCTGTTCAGACACGGTGCAGAGCACCAGCTTCCCAGCTCCTGCCACGCTAGGGCCACGACCTGCACACCCACCTGAAGCTTCACGAAGGAACACTCACCTTCCCAGCATGATGCAACTTACGTTATGACTCTATTATTCACCCCTCTGATATTCTATCTTATTCCATTCTGTTTTCAAAATGCTGATCCCAGGCCAGGCGCGGTGGCTCATGCCTGTAATCCCAGCACTTTGGGAGGCCGGGGAGGGTGAATTGTGAGGTCAGGAGATCGAGACCATCCTGGCTAACACAGTGAAACCCTGTCTCTACTAAAAATACAAAAAATTAGCTGGGCATGGTGGCACGTCCTGTAGTCCCAGCTACTTGGGCGGCTGAGGCAGGAGAATCGCTTGAACCCAGGAGGTGGAGGTTGCAGCGAGCCAAAATGCGCCACTGCACTCCAGCCTGGAGAGACAGAGCAAGATTCCGTCTCAAAAAAAAAAAAAAGCCGATCCCCACCCACTCCACTTTATTTCACAACCCACAATCTGATCACATCTGACAGTTTGAAAACTCTGCCCTAGAAAGATTCTCGTATGTGTGCAAGAGAGTGCCAGAAGAATTGTCAGACCTCAAAAAAAGAACAGAGGGCCAGACACAGGGCTCACGCCTATGATCGCAGGCCTTGGGAGGCCGAGGCGGGTGGATCACTTGAGGTCAGGAGTTCCAGACCAGCCTGGCCAAGGTGGTGAAACCCCGTCTCTACTAAAACTACAAAAATTACCCAAGCACAGTGACATGCAACTGTAGTCCCAGCTACTCGGGAGGCTGAGGTGGGAGAATTGCTTGAGCCCAGGAGGCGGAGGTTGCAGTGAGCCGAGATCACACCATTGCACTCCAGCCTGGGTGACAGAGTGAGATCCTGCCTTGAAAACAACAGGGAGCCCAGCCAGGTTCTCAGTCAGAGATAAGCTGGGCTTCTGTACACACGGTGGCTGCATGGTGAGTAAACGTCATCGACTTGGAGATATCTCAATGGCAGAATCTTGACAGAAAGACAAATACTGCAGGACAAATACTTTTAGATTTGTCTTTTAGAGATGAGGAATCTGAAGGCATTGAATACACAGAGTTGAATGGTGCTTCCGGCGCGGAGGCTGGGGAAGGTGGGGAGATGCAGGTCACACGGCACAAAGCTGCAGTCACATGGGGTGGGTGGTCTGGAGGTCAGATGCACAGCACGAGGACTGTTATTAATACTGTACTGTATACTGGAAGTAGATTTCAGGTGCTCTCACCACTAAAAACAAAGAGGTGGCTGGGCCTCATGCCTGTAATCCCAGCACTTTGGGAGGCCGAGGTGGGAGGATGGCTTGAGGTCAGGAGTTTGAGAACCACCTGGGCAACATAGGCAGCCCGTCTCTATAAAAAATACAAAAACTAGCCAGGCACAGTGGCACGCACCTGTGGTCCCAGCTACTCAGGAGGCTGAAGTGGGAGGATCACTTGAGCCTAAGAGTTCAAGGCTGCAGTGAGCCGTGATCACCCCACTGCACTCCAGCCTGGGTGACAGAGCAAGACCCTGTCTCAAAAAAGAAAAAAAACAAAAAGAGGTAACTATATGAGGAGATACATATGTTAATCTGCTTAACTGTAGTAATCATTTCACTATGTGTGTATATATAGCAAAACAGCATGTTGGATGCCTTAAATATATATAATTTTTATTATTTATTTATTTTGAGACAGAGTCTTGCTCAGTTGCCCAGGCTGGAGAGACTTGACCTCCCGATCGCCCCAGATCAAGCAATCCTCTCACCTCAGCCTCCTGAGTAGCTGGGACTACAAGGCACGCACCACCACACCCGGCTATTTTTTCTATTCTTTATTTTTTTGCTTTTAGTAGAGACAAGGTCTCACTATGTTGCCCAGGCTGGTCTTGAACTCCTGAGCTCAAGCGATCCACTCGCTTCAGCCTCCCAAAGTCCTGGGATTACAGATGTCAGCCACTGCACCTGGCCTCAATTTTTATTTTAAAAGAAAAAAAAAATCGAGTGAAGAAAAGGCTAAAGAAAGAAACAATTGACATTGGCCTCTGGATGTGAATTTTCCAAACACATGAAATAATACTCGATATTTTTTCTGAAGACAAACCCATGTGGAAATGTAGAAAACCATTCAGAGAAATGGAACCTGCAAACAATCTCAGGAGAGGGCCGGGGGCTGGGGATGTGGGAAGCTTTACCTGTCATTGTGAACATGTTATTTCTTGAAAATAACATACGAGCCACCATCTGAACATTGGCCAACAAGTCCCTCTACCTGATCTGGCCCCTGTGTTCTCTCTGGCCCCACATCCAGCCACTGTCTGCTACTCAGCCCAGCCCCACTGCCTCCTTGCTGTCCTGTCTAAGCGGCCATGCTTCTGCCCCAGGGTCTCTGCACCTGCTGTTCCCTCCTAACCACGTGATCAAATCCCTCACACCTTCGCATCTCTAATCACATGCCCCCTTCTCAAAAGGCTCATCCGACCTGCCCCAAAACTCCTGATCTCCCGACCTGCTGTGTCGTTTCCATGCTGAGTATGGCCATCAAGCGTGTGGTACAACCAGCTTATCCGGTTTATCGTCCATCTGTCTCCCCTGCCAGGCCATAAACCCACAAGGGCAAGATCCTCAGCTTCTTTGTTTGGTGATGTGTCCTCAGGGCCTGGGACAGTGCTTGGCACCTTGCAGGAGCTCTGTAAATATTTTCTGAGTGAATGAGCAAACGTGAGACCAGAAACCATATAATCAACGTGGAAATGCCTACCGGGTGGTAACGCTAGTCCTCCTTTGTGTGTTTTAAACTTAAGAAGGGATTTTTTTTTGTTTTTTTTTAATACACAGAGAATACCGCCTGTTTAGGCCAAGGCAACAGCTCGGTAAATGTGTGATGGATGAGATGAAGATTTCATAGACATTAATTTTTAGCTCTCTCTTCCCACCACCCACAGCACTTTCCCCTGTACCTGGAGAGGCCCCTGACCTCCAAACCTAAAACCCCACTCGCCCGGGTGCCGCCTCCTCCGTGAAGCCCGCTGGAATGACCTCGGCCTACAGTGAGCCTGCTCTGACCTCACTGGGGTTGCAGTTCATCCCCTGCACAATCACCCGCCCATGCTAGATGCTATGCTAGGAATTTAAAGACACAAGGATGAACACGATGGGGCCCCTGCCCTGAGACGCCCCTGCCCTGAGACACCAGGGGAGCAGAACTGCATGGACAATCTGTCCAGCACTGTTCAGGTAGCAAAACACTTCCACCTACTTCACCTCTTAAATTCTCAATGACTCATGTCACAGAAGCAGACACTGAGGCTCCAAAGCCAAATGCCTGACCAAGGTCACAGGAGCAGGGACAGACAGAGCCCCAGGCTCCATGTCCACGTCTAGGCCTGGGCCCTCACACCTCTCTCCTACACCATTCCCGCTGGGCTCCTTGCACGGGAGCTTCACAAATGAATCATTAACTTGACCTGGCCACTGAATTGCAGGCCTAATTCCTCCTGTGAGAAGAGAAAACAGGCTTCCAAGAAAGACACCTCTGACCACATGAGCCAAGAGGCCAATTTGCCCAGACAAAGTCTAGTTCTAGGGCAAGGCCAGGCCCTGCCCACTCTGGACCAGCCAGTCAGTCGCTGACTACACCCTGAATCCCAGGGCCCCAGGCATCCCCAGCCCCGCGGGGCCTATGAATGCAGGAATGACGACGACCCAGGCTAATCCAATCTGGGACCTGGGAACACCACACCCTTGGCTCACGTTCCAACTTCTTTTGATTTTTAAAGGACTAAGGTAAGAAGACTAAAATAAAAGGTTTTTACAAGAAACCCACGCGTGTGAGTTGCTTAAGCAAAGAGGTTGAGTCATTCCTGAGTCCTCCATTTCCCTCCCACCTAGCACCCATCCATCAGCAAGGCTGGGCTGCTCTCGCTTTAAAGCATGCCTCAAATCCATCCACTTCTCTCCAGCACCATCCTGGCCCCCATCCTGGCTTGTGTGGACGGGTGCCGTAGTCTCCTCACTGTTGTCCTGCCTCTGCTCTTGCCCCCTGCCCCATTCTCCCCACAGAATCTGAGTTATCCTTTGAAGATTAAAGTCAGAGCATGTCATTCTTCTGCTCAAACCTCCCCTATGCCTTCCTATTTGTCTCAGAATCTAAATTCCTGACAGTGACCGATGAGGTCTTGCACAACCCAGCTCCCTGTAGTCACTCTAGTCTCCTCCCCTGTTCCTATCTGCCTCGCTCACTCTGCTCCAGCCACACTGGCCTTGCTGTGCTCCTGAGCCACCAGGCAAGTTTCTGCCACAGGGCCTTTGCACTGACTCTTTGCTCCTCCAGGGCCAATCCTTCCCCTGATGCCCACAAAAGTGAGCCCCTCACTTCTCAAGTCTAAAGTCACCTTCTCAGTGAGACCTTCCCTGAGCACTCTTCAATCCCTCAACCGTCTCTTTTGAGCCCCCACTGTATGGCAGGCTCTGCTGTAGGCCTAGGCACTTCAATAGTGAACAAAATGGACGAAAAGACCATTCTTCCTAAAGCAGCCCTTCCCCTATCACATTGTATTCACCACCCTCTTTTATCTCCCTGACATTATCAATATCTGAAATTCCTATGTATTTGTTGGTAAGTCCCCCTTCCTGCTGCCTGGAATTCAGTCACAATGGAGGGAGCTAGAGCAGCCATTTTGAATAGTGAGACCCCCTTAAGAATGGAAGCCACACATGAAGAAGGGTGGAGCAGAATAGGAGATAGGAGAAAGGATCCCTGTGATTTCCTGGAGCCACACACCAGCCCTGGGTGACTTAGTCATCAGAGAAATGTCCACTGGACTCACAGTGACATCCCATGCCATACACCAGAATGGCTAAAATGAAAAAGACTGACAATAACAAGTGTTGGCGAGGATGTGGAGCAGCCAGAGTGCTCACACATTGCTGGTGGAAGTGTGCATTGGTGCAATCACTGTGGAATATACTTTTTCTACCAAAGCTGGACATTCACCCTACAATATAGCAATCCCACCCCCGTATTTATCGCAGAGAAACGAAAGCATGCAACCACACAAAGATTATCCACAAATGCTCATAGCAGCCGTACCCGTAACAGCCCCAAACTGGAAACAACACAAATGTCTACAAGCAAGTGAATGCATGACAAATGGGGACACACTCATACCATGGAATGCTACCCAGCGACAAAAGGGAATGACCAACTGAGACACACAATGACAGGGTAAATCCCACACAGGGACCACATGCATGAGTCCAGCTATGTGACGTCCCGGGGGATAGCAAAACCAACCCATGGGGATAGAGGTGGGGGCAGCAGGACCTCAGGGGTGGATACTGACAGGGAGGGGTGTGGGGAAGCCGTTTACACTCGGTACAGGGGGTCATTATAAGCATGCATACCTAGGTAAAAATCCAACAACCTCTAACCGAAATTGTGCACTTTTCTTTATGTATTTGATACTTCAATTTTTTAAAGGAAAAAAATTAAAGCCAAAAAAAAACCTTTTTTTTTTTTCAGACAGTCTCACTCTGTCACCCAGGCTGGAGTGCAGTGGTGTGATCTCAGCTCACTGCAACCGCTGTCTGCCAGGTTCCAGTAATTCTCCTGCCTCAGCATCCCGAATAGCTGGGACTACAGACACGTGCCACCACGCCCAGCTGATGTTTTGTTGTTGTTGTTGTTGTTGTTGTTGTTGTTTTTAGACGGAGTTTTGCTCTGTCGCCCAGGCTGGAGTGCAGTGGTGTGATCTCGGCTCACTGCAACCTCCGCCTCCCGGGTTCAACCGATTTTCCTGCCCCAGCCTCCCAAGTAGCTGGAATTACAGGTGCCTGCCACCACACCCAGCTAATTTTTGTATTTATTTTTTAGTAGAGACGGGGTTTCACCATGTTGGCCAGGCTGGTCTCAAACTCCTGACCTCAGGTGATCCACCCGCCTCAGCCTCCCAAAGTGCTGGGATTACAGGCATGAGCCACCGCACCTGGCCTGATTTTTGTACTTTTGACGGAGATGGGGTTTTACCATGCTGGCAGGCTGAGATCTCCAACTCCTGACCTCAGGTGATCAGCCCACCTCGGCCTCCCAAAGTGCTGGGATTACAGGCGTGAGCCACCATGCCTTTAGGTCAGCAAAAAATTCTTGATCCAGAGATGGGTACTCTTCAGATGTTCCACACACCCTCAAGTGGTGTCTCTAATAAGAGAGCACCTGCAGCCACCAAGGCCCAATCAGGGTCGCAGTCCCCCGTCAAGTCCGATTTCTGAAGCAGAGCAGCAAGGCCAGCCAGGAGACCGCCGGGGGCCCTGGAGAGACATGAGAGGCCTAGGGTCCCCTCCTCACTAGCAAAGGGACTCTGACCACTCCCTGTCCCCTCAACCCCCTGCCCATCCTCCACCTACCAGCAGGCACCTGATACAACTTCCTGTGCCTCAGTTTCTTTACCTGTAACAAGGAATAAAGAATAGGACCCATGCAGCAGGGACAGGTCATGTGGACATAATGTGCTGAGAACGGCCCTTCGCCGCTGCGATCTTCCTTCCAAAACCCGAAACTAGGGTCTAATCAATAGAAGAACAACAGACAAATCCCGGCAGACGGGCGTCCCGCCAAATCCCTAGCCGGTGGTCATCAACGCAATCCAGGCCATCCCAAGCCAGGAAAGTCTGAGAACCCGCAGAGACCAGAAGAGCCTAAGGCAACGTGAGGGACAAACGTGATTTGGGGCCCTGGGTGGGGTCCTGAGACAGAAAAGGATACGAACGAAACCCGAATCCTGTCTGGATGTTAGTTATTACTGATGTATCAACACTGGTTCATTCATAGCAATAAATGTATCCCATTCCATTAAGATGTTAATAGCAGGGGACACTGGCCGTGGGATATGTGGGAACTCAGCACTATCTTCCCAATTTTTCTGAAAGTCAAACTGTTCTAGGCCGGGCGCAGTGGCTCACGCCTGTGGAATCCCAGCACTTTGGGAGGCCAAGGCAGGTGGATCACTTAAGGTCAGGAGTTGGAGATCAGCCTGGCCAACATAGTGAAATCCCATCTCTACTAAAATTACAAAAAATAGCCAGGTGCGGTGTCAGGCACCTGTGGTCCCAGCTACTTGGGAGTCTGAGGAAGGAGAATCACTTGAACCTGGGAGGCGGAGGTTGTAGTGAGCCAAGATTGTGCCACCACACTCCAACCTGGGCGACAGAGTGGGACTTGGTCTCAAAAAAAAAAAGTTCTAAAACATAAAGTTATTTTAAAACAAGCAGGCTCTGTCGCAGCAATACAGGGAGGGCCAAATCAGTGCCTCACCGAATCATATTACAGCTTCAAGCAAAAGGAAAAATGTGCACTTCATATTTGTATTTTTCCAGTACATTAAAGTCTTTTTTAAAAAACATTGAAAATGTCAAAAGTCCATATATTAAAACTTACAACATTATTTTAAGTTTAAATATTTTATTTAAGCCCGCCCAAACCAGACTATACTATCATGTTACTGGCCTGGCTTTAATGGAAGCATTTCCATTGTATTAGCTTCCCACTGCTGCTGTAAGAATTGACAGTTGACACTGGCTCAGACCAATACAAAGTTATTATCTTACTATCTTACAGGTTTGCGGGGGAGAAGTCCAAACTGGGACTCCCGCTGAGATGGGATGAAAGTCACGGTGCAGACAGGGTGCTTCCTTCCACAGGCTCAGGGAGGAATCCATTTCCTTCCCTTTCCCAGCTTCTAAGAGGCCTCCACATTCCTTGTCTCCTGTCCCCTCATCACTCCAACCCCTGCTTGTGCAGTCACATCTCCTACTCTGACCCTCCTGCCTCCCTCTGATAAAGATCCTTGTGAAAGCATCGTGGCCCCTTGGACAATTCAGGTTCATCTCCCATCTCAAGATCCTTAACTTTTTTTTTTTTTTTGAGACAGGGTCTCACTCTGTTGCCCAGGCTGGAATGCAGTGGCATAATCACGGCTTACTGCAGCCTCGAACTCCCAGGCTCAAGCAGTCCTCCTTCCTCAGCCTCCCACATAACTGGGACCACAGTCACACACCACCACGCCTGGTTAATTTTTAAATTTTTTGTAGAGATGGGGTCTCACTATGTTGCCTGAGCTGGTCTTAAACTCCTGGGCTCAAGAAATCTCCCACCTTGGCCTCCCAAAGTGCTGGGATTACAGGTGTGAGCCATCATGCCTGGTGTAAGATCCTCAACTTAATCACACCTACAAAGCCACTTTTGCCGAGGAAGGTCACATATTCACAGTCCTGGGGATTAGATGCCAGCATCTTTTGGGGACATTGTTCAGCCTGCCACACCCACCCAGAGACCCCAGAGCATCTTCCCACACAGCCACCCCTACAGGGAACACCCCTGCACCAGGGAGTGTGACATTTGTGACATTTGCCCCATGCACCCTTTCCTCCCCACCCCCCCACAGCCCTATCTTGGCCAGAAGGCAGGTTTCGCTACAGACAAGGTGGACCCGGCAGGAAACCCAGTGTCCTCTTTAATGGGAAGCTCCACGCCCAGGATGCTCACACGTCCCCCCGCTGTTGAACCCTGCTGTGTTTCAGCCTGAGCTGTCCTAAGAGAAACCCTGGCCAGGGATGACCTGTGGAGCAGGACACTCTCCTGTGGCTGCTTTCAAGCAGCTTAACGGGGGCACTTTGTTCTTGCAGCTGAGATCTGAAAACCAAGCCCTTCGAGGCTGCGGACATGCCCACACTGCCTGCACTGCCTCCTCGTGACTCCTGAGACCGCCTACCAGTGACACGAGGGTGTCCCCAAACATGAACCGAGGCTCGCCCTGAAAAGGGCGAAGCCAGCTTCATCCTCAGCCACATGGGAGGAAGAATGCAGGCAACAGCCAGCAGGGGCCTGAGGGGCCCTGCAAGGCCAGAGCCCCCTCCCCTGCGGTACATCAGAGCCAGAGGGCTTGTCAAAAGCAGGCCTCCAAAGCCAGTGAGCTCCCAAGGGACACACAGGGGGACAGGGAGGCAGCCAGAGGTCAGAGCCACTCCAGGGTCCTCAGGTTCCCAGACACTTCCAGGCGGGTACAGGACCAGAAACAGACGTCACCAGTGCTGGTCCCTTTTGCTGGTCCCTGAGCCACACCCCCCGAGGCCCCAAAAGGGGCCCAACCAACAAGGGGCTGAGGGTCTGGGCAGAACCTCCCACTCCAGGCATGAGGCCTTGGGCAATTTCTGAACATTCGAGCAGGTCCACCTTTCAAAACTCATTACTGCCCTACAGAATGACTTCTGGTGTGAGCACAGTACTGTGGTCATGTTCGGGGATTTTCTTTTGCTTTGTCGTCGTGGTGGTGTTTACCAGGTACCCGTTCAAGCAGCGGTTCTTGAAGTGTGGTCCCTGGCTGAGCATGGTGGCTCACGCCTGTAATCTCAGCACTTTGGAAGGCCAAGATGGGAGGATCCCTTGAGCCCAGGAGTTCAACAGCCTGGGCAACATAGCAAGATCTCATCTCTACGACAAAATTTTTTTACAATAGCCAGGCATGGTGGCATGTACTTGTAGTCCCAGCTACTTGGGAGGCTGAGGCAGGAGGATTGCTTGGGCCCAGGAGGTCGAGGCTGCAGTGAGCTGTGATCACACCACTACACTCCAGGCTGCACAACAGAGCAAGACCCTATTCCCCCCAGGAAAAAAAGATGGTCCCTGAACCAGCAGCATCAGCATCACCTGGGAACTCGATAAAAAAACAGGTTCCTAGGCTCCGTGCCAGGTCTGCCGACTCAGACACTCAGGCGCTGGGGCCTGGTGATCTGTGTTTTAGCGAGCCCTCCAGCGTCCGGACTCCAATGCACCATGAAGAGCCATGGTTGTATTAGAGACACTGATAGATGAGGCAATGTCTGACATGAGCCCCGGAACAATGTGGAAAAGGGGGAACTGTATGGAGGCACGTGCAGAAGGCAGGACTTGATATCTCCTCAGCAAGTTACAGGGCGCATGACCATCACACCGGTCTGTTTTTATGTATGTTTTAATTTTTTTTTTTTAAAGACAGTCTTGCTCTGTCACCCTGGCTGGAGTGCACTGGTGCAGTCCTAGCTCACTGTAGCCTTGAACTCCTGGGCTCAAACCATCCTCCTGCCTCAGCCTCCTTGTAGCTGGGACCACAGCAGCTTCCGTCACTATACTCAGCTAATTTTTTTATTTTTTGTAGATTTTATTTTTTGTAGGGGTCTCGCTATGTTGCCCAGGCTGGTCTGAAACTCCTGGCCTCAAGTAATTCTCCTGCTTCCACCTCCCAAAGAGCTGGGATTACGAACGTGAGACACTGCACCCAGCCCTTGAAATTTTTCATAAGTTTTTTTTAATTCACTCAAAATTTCTTATACACCCCATCCTCCCCACCCCCACTAAAAAAAAACACAGACTAGGTCTTATCTCTTCCTGAACCAGATGCCACAAACTGGGCCCATGGGCCAGATTTGACCAGTAGATGGGTTTTGGATCACATGATATTTCAAAATATTTGAGTCTGTCGACAGTATCTTAAACCAGCAGGCAAATTCCAGCCTTTTGGCTTCTTTTGGGAACCTGCGTGACGTCCAGTTCCAGGCCTGCATGCCCCGTGGCCCAGCCTGCTGGAGCAGAGCAGCAGCCGCTTCACAGACGGGGTGTGCCCTCCAGCGTGCAACAGGCCCCACCACGCCCCATCACCTCATGCCAGGGCCCTTCCCCCATATATGTTCCTGCAGAGTTTGCAATCCCTGTCCTGTAGTAACACATGATGAGAACGCGGCATTCATTCATTCATTCACTCGATCATTCATTCATTCCAATCCTGCCTGAGCACCTAAAGCGGGCGATCAGTGCTACAGGGGTAAAGTTAATCCAACAGGATTCCTGCCCTCGTGGACTAAGCAGCAAGCGGGGAAAAGGACATGCAATTCACACGTGACTCAGGTACACAGTAGGAAGAGCTCAGGGACGTCACACATATTCACTGGCACGCACTGGCAAGCACCAGAGTTCTCGCGCATGCGTCACTGGCCAGAGTGTCCGTCAATACACCCGCCTCGGAGAGCCACTGGGCAGAATCTACTGAGGCAGAGCCGATGTTCTGAACTGCTGAACGCATCTGGAAACCACCACCTCCCATCTCTCAGGAAGCACAACAGTAAACGCCTGCATTAGAGAAGCCACTGGAGGCAAGTTTTATGCTGTTTCTAGCTCAAAGCATCCCATCTAAAGCAATGCTTTCATTTATTTAAACCTAACAATTAGGCCGGGTGTGGTGGCTCACACCTGTAATCCCAGGACTTTGGAATGCCAAGGCAGGAGGATCGCTTGAGCCCAGGAGGTCGAGACCAGCCTGCGCAACACAGTGAGTCCCATCTCTACAAAATATTTTTTTAAAATTTGCCAAGTGTGGGCCTGGCGTGGT
The DNA here is from genome assembly GCF_002776525.5 of Piliocolobus tephrosceles. Taxonomy (NCBI): domain Eukaryota; kingdom Metazoa; phylum Chordata; class Mammalia; order Primates; family Cercopithecidae; genus Piliocolobus; species Piliocolobus tephrosceles. The sequence continues at coordinate 122,678,112 of NC_045443.1, forward strand.
GGCTCACGCCTGTAACCCCAGCACTTTGGGAGGCCGAGGCAGTCAGATCACAAGGTCAGGAGATCAAGACCATGCAGGCTAACACGGTGAAACTCCATCTCTTCTAAAAATACAAAAAAAATTAGCTGGGTTTGGTGGCGGGCGCCTGTAGTTCCAGTTACTCAGGAGGCTAGGCAGGAGAATGGTGTGAACCTGGGCAGCGGAGCTTGCAGTGAGCCGAGATCACGCCACTGCACTCCAGCCTGGGCGACAGAGTGAGACTCTGTCTCAAACAAAAAAAAAAAATTTGCCAAGTGTGGTAGTGTATGCCTGTAGACACAGGTACGTGGAAGGCTGAGGCAGGAAGATCCCTTGAGCCCAGGAGATCGAGGCTGCAGTGAGCCATGATCGTGCCACTGTACTCCAGCCTGGGTGACAGAGCAAGACCCTGTCTCAAAATAAAATAAAATAAAACAGAATAAAGTTAACAATTCGTCTGTGAAGCAGGTAGTTATTCTCCATTTTACTGATGAAGAAGGTGAAGTACAGGGAGATTAAACCACTTGCTTACCCAGGAGCACAAACCCGATGGTGGCACAGAGTCTCAACCTCGGGTCTGACACCAAAGCCTGGGCACTGCCTTGGTAAAGGCCCAGCACAGGCGTGGCAAGTAAGGAGCTCGGAACAGCAAAGAGAATGCTGGAAGACGCACACAGTCCTGGTCCCTGGGTGCAGAGACAAATCAAGCACAACCTCTCCTTCCTCGCCAAATCAGGGCCTCATCCTGCTCCCCAGTTGCACCTCCATGATGGGAACTCCAGGCAGCCCACCTCCACTTGCTTTTTTGGACAAGAACAGTTTCCACCAGGGCTGATCCCAGCCCCACTGTTCCACACAAGTCAGACGGTGACTATGCCTTCTTTCAAACACCCCAACCTCAATAAAGCTGGCTGTTTTCAAGCAAAAGTATTATTCCTATCTATTCTTAGCAAGGTTTCAACAAGCTACGGCCTGTGGACCAAATCCAGCCTGATGTCTATTTCTACTCACCCCACAAGCTAACAATCGTTTTACCTTTTGAAATGGAAAGAAGGGAAAGAAAGGAAAGAAAGAAAAGAAAGAAAGAAAGTCAGCCAACCGGGTGCAGTGCTGCACGCCTATAATTCCAGCACTTTGGGAGACCAAGGTGGGAGGATCACTTGAGGCCAGGAGTTCAAGACCAGCCTGGGCAACACAGTGAGGGCCCCCCCATACCCGCCCACCAATCTAAAAAAAAAAAAAAAATTAGCCAGTCATGGTGGCACATGCCTGTTGTCCCAGCTACTCAGGAGAGTAAGGTAAGAGGATAACAAGCCCAGGAGGTCTAGGCTGCAATGAGCCATGATGGTGCCCTTGCACCCCAGCCTGGGTGACACAGTGAGACCCTGTCTCCAAAAAATATATTAAAAATAAATAAATAAATAATTGAAAGAAAAATGCCATTTCATGACATGTGAAAGTTATATGAAATTCACATTTCAGTGTTCATAAACGCAGTGGCACTGGCCCACAGCAGCCACCTCGACTTGTATCTGTATCATCAATGGCAGTCTCAGCATTACAGCAGCAGGGCTGAGTAGCTGAGAGACAACCCGTGCAGCCTGCAGAGCTGAACATACTGACTATCTGTCTCTGTACAGAAAAGCACGCCAACCCCAGCCTAGACCACACAGAAATTCAGGGAGGGCCGTCCCTTGCCAGGCCAGCTTCATGGGTGAAGCCGGATCTGGCCATCAGGGAGAGGGCCAGGGCTGCAGACCTAGTTCTGGCCTCCGCTCAGTCAGCCCCTCCCACCCGGTCCCCTGATGTGCCACACGGAGACGTGAGTGCCTCCCCATCCTCCCCGGTAGCAGTGCAGAGAGAATGAGATGACCTAGGACATGTGTCTGTTGTAAAGAGGGCACCCGGGTGTAAACATGCCTCAGGGAACTATTGTTATAGGAGCCTCCCTGAGCTCACCACTGGCTCCAGTTCAAGAACACATCATGAAGCCAACCAAAGACTTGTAAAATAGGGCAACGGTGGTTTGGGCCTGGAGGAATCAGAATCTCAGAGCTGCCTGCTTCAAAGGCTAAGTCTCTTGCAACAGGCTCAGCATGTTGGAATTCGACCCTGGCCAACAAGCTGGGCCGTCTGGTCTACCATCTACAAACCAACAGCCCGATCCATTCAAGCAGGAGGGGCCGGTACCATTTCTCCCTCCAGGTTAAACCTTGCCACAGTTCTTTTTTAATTTTAATTGGGGTAAACATAAAATTTACCAACTTAGCCTTTTTGTTTGTTTGTTTTTTGAGATGGAGTCTCACTCTGTCACCCAGGCTGGAGTGCGGTGGTGCAATCTCGGCTCACTGCAAACTCTGCCTCCCGAGTTCAAACAATTCTCTGCCTCAGCCTCCCGAGTAGCTGGGATTACAGGCGCCCACCACTATGCCAGGCTAATTTTTGTATTTTTAGTAGAGACGGGGTTTCACCATCTTGGCCAGGGTGGTCTTGAACTCCTGACCTCATGATACACCCACCTCGGGCTCCAAAAGTGCTGGGATTACAGGCTTGAGCCACCACGCGCCCAGCCCAACTTAGCCATTTTTAAGTATACAGTTCAGTGGTATTAAGGACATTTGCAATGTTGTGCAATCATCAACAACATCCATCCAAAGAACTCTTTCATCTTGCAAAACTGAAACCCTGTACCCACTGAATAAGAGCTCCCCACCCCTTCTCCCCCCAGCCCCTGGCACCCACCATTCTCCTTCCTGTCTCTGTGAATCTGGCTACTCTAGGGAGCTCATGCAAATGGAATCGTACGGTATTTGTCCTGTCATGGCTGGTTTATTTCACTCGCATAACTTCCTCAAGGCCCGTGCATGTTGCAGCATGCATCAGAACATCCTTCCTTTTCCAGGCTGAATCCTATTCCAACGTGTGGATGGGCCCCAGCTCATTACCCACCACCCACCAGTGGACACTGGGGTTGCTCCCACCATTTGGTCATCGTGAACAGAGCTGCAATGAACACGGTGGCCAGATTCCTCTTCAAGTTCCCACTTTCCATTTCTTTAATACCCAGAAGTGGGGTTGCCCCACCATGTGGTAATTCTATGTTAAATTTTGGGGGGCCTCCACACAGCAGCTGCACCATTCTACATTCCCACCAGCAGCACACACGGGCCCTGATTTCTCCGCACCCTCACCAATACGCGAGATTTTCTGCTTTCTCAAGTGGCCATCCTAACGGGTATGAGTGTGTCTCACTGATTCTCATTTGCCCAACGATGAGCGAGTGCCGCTGAGCACACTTCCATGTCCCCGTTGGCTATCTGCATGTCTTTTTTTTTTTTGAGACGGAGTCTCGCTCTCTCCCCCAGGCTAGAGTGTAGCGGCACGATCTCAGCTCACTGCAACCTCCACCTCCTGGGTCCAAACAATTCTCCTGCCTCAGCCTCCTGAGTAGCTGGGACTACAGGTGTCTGCCACCACACCTGGCTAATTTTTGTATTTTTAGTAGAAACAGGGTTTCACCATCTTGGTCAAGCTGGTCTCGAACTCCTGACCTTGTGATCCACCCACCTCGGCCTCCCACAGTGCTGGGATTACAGGTGTGAGCTAGGTGCCCAGCCGCCTGCATGTCTTCTTTGCAAGTGCTTGGCCGGTGTTTTAATGGGGTTGTCTGGCTTTTGTTGTTGAGTTGTCCTAGCATGATTTTAGGACCAGAGTTAAGGCCCAAACTCCATCTGCTCCCAACCTCCCTCCCCTGATCTTCTCATCTTGGAAAACAGCTCCACCATCTACCAAGCTCCTCAAAAGGGAAGTCTAAGAACCACCCTTGATTCCTCTCCTTCCCTCGCACCCCAGTCCACTGACCAAACTTGTTGACTCTCCCTGAAAAAAAAAGAAAAACTCGAATCTGTTCCCTTCTTTCCATTTCGAAAACTACCCCCACCCTGGCTCAAATCACCATCCTCTCTGCCTCCCCACTTCCAGCCTGGCCCCCAACACCCTCTTCTCCCGAGAGCAGCCAGAGGGCTCTTCAAGACTGAGTCAGGCCAGGTGTGGCGGCTCACACCTGTAATCCCAGCCCTTTGGGAGGCTGGGGCAGGTGCATCACCTGAGGTCAGGAGTTCAAGACCAGCCTGCCCAACATGGTGAAACCCCATCTCTACTAAAAATACAAAAATTAGCCGGGTGTGGTGGCACACACCTGTAATCCCAGCTACTTGGGAGACTGAGGCAGGAGAACTGCTTGAAGGTGGAAGTTGCAGTGAGCTGAGACACTACACTCCAGCTTGGGCGACAGAGCAAGACTCTGTCTCCAAAAAAAAAAAAAAGATTGAGTCAGATCATCGCTCTTCCCTGCTTAGAACCCTCCAAAGAATTGAAAACCAAATCTGAACTCCTCCAGGTGTCCTGCAAGGCCCCGCATGCCGTCCCCCTCACCCCCTCCACTCACTCCTCCCAACCCCACTGGCCTGCTCCCTCTTCCTCCGACACAGCAGGCTCCTTCCCACCTCCGGTCTTTACACCTGCTGTGCTCTCTGCGGGCTGCTCTCCAGATCATGTAGCCCCTCCTCTGAGAGGCCCTCCTGACCCCCACATCAGAAGGAGTCCCCTCCCCCGCCATTGCTCATGTCAGCTCACCTGCCTTGTCCCCTTCCTAGCTCTTCTCACCACCCTGGCCCTTCCATGCGCTTCTCCGTGGCCCGTCCCTCCTGCTAAAGCGTCGCTGCTGCGAGCAGGACCAGGTCTCTTTTGTCCACAGCTGTAGCTCCAACACTTGGCACAAGGCCTGGCCTACAATTCGCAAGCAGTAAACATGGGCCGAAAGGATAAGTACCCTTCCCTGCCACTTCAGCCCTGTGGGTCCCTCCTCATCCTCCCTCAGTCCTGTGTGTCCCATTCGGCTGGTTCATAAACAGCTGCCCGGAGCGGATTCTCCACTGGGGTTTGTCCCATCTGTAAAATGAGGGTTGGAAATCTGTCCAAACAGCCGGGGATGAATGCAAAGCGCTCCATGCCCCGTGTCACTCCCGGCCAGGGGCAAAAGGGCACCATGCCAGTGTTGCATCTGGCCCAGGCAGTCACCTGTCCAGGGGAAACAGGCCTCTAAGGCTCCAACGGCCTCATGCACTGGGGTTCATCATCAACACAAGCCGAGAAAGCCCCAGGAAAGCTGGAGACGCTGCCGGAAATGCAAAGCTGCTCATTCTTGCATCTGTCCCAGCTAAGGGGGTTCAAGGAAGCTCTTCCCCACATACTTCCCAGGGTGGAAGGGGACCTCCTATCTCAGCGGGGCTCTGCCCCTGGCCCCAGCATTCCAGTCCCTGTCTCTTCTCCCTGCCCCCACCAAGGACACAGATGCCCAGGCCTGCTGGCAGCTCCATCACACTTATCTGCACTCCCAGGCCACAGATCACAGCGGTCAGGGCCAGAGGGAGCGTGGAGGTCACATCAACCCTGACTCTGGTGTCTTGCAGGAGAAGGGGGAGAGGGTTGTCTGCCCCAAGGACAGACTCTGCCCCACAGCCATGGCTCCCACCAGCATCGCCTGACCGTCCCAGCACAGCCACCTCCTGCCCCCCGCCTCCCCAGGTCAGCATGGGATCGTCTCCGCTGGTTCAAGTCTCCCTTGGCATACCACACACCACCATCATCACCACCACAAACGCCGCATGGCTCTCTCTACCAGCACCACTCCCTGAACCCTCATGACAGCTCAGCGAAGTAGATGTTAATGCTATCCCACCTTACAGATGGGGAAACTGAGGCTCAGGGAGGCTAGGGCACTGCCCGAACCCACAACAATCTGGGAGGTCAACACTAACATCATCAACATTACAGATGGAGAAATTGAGGCTCAGAGAAGAGCCTCAATTTCTTGAAATCTGAACCTCTTCAAGATGCCCTCCTGACCACCCTATCCAAAGGGGTTTCCTCACCAGCAGTCCCTCGATATCAACTCCGGCCAGCATCACAATGGCTTAATGGGTTAAGCTATTGTCTGGGGTCATGAAAATCTGTGAACACTAATCCTACCTTACAGATGGGGAAACTGAGGCTCAATGTGGTTAGGGTACTGTCAGAGACAATGGCTAGAATCTGGACCTGTTTTCTTTTTTTTTGAGACAGTCTCGCTCTGTCACCCAGGCTGGAGTGCAGTGGCCCAATCTCAGCTCACAGCCTCTGCCTCTCAGGTTCAAGCAATTCTACTGCCTCAGCTTCCCAAGTAGCTGGGATTACAGGTGAGTGCCACGTGTAATCGCCCAGCTGGTTTTTGTATTTTTAGCGAGACAGGGTTTCACCACGTTGGCCAGGCTGGTCTCAAACTCCTGACCTCAAGCAATCCACCTGTCTCAGCCTCCCAAAGTACTGGGATTACAGGTGTGAGCCACCGCACCCAGACCGGGTCTGTTTGCTTAGCCTCCACTCTATACTGCTGTGTACACTGAGATAATAATCACAGTAATAAGTGGTATTTTTCATTCTTGTCATTATTACCTCACTTGACAAGGTAGAAAGCCCAAGTGCTGTGACGGGTGAGGAAACTGAAGCAAGAGGTTTATAATAGGCCTAAGGCCTTAAGTGGCCTCTGAATGCCACGGGACACCGGATGGCCCAGATTCCCTCTGTGAACTCCTCCATCACCCAGGACCTCAGATGGCCTCTAGGAACTTACTCCAAATTTACACACACACAAAGGCTGGCAATGAATGTCACCAATGTCCCTAACACAGCCATCTCACCACCCATGATGGCAGCTGAATCGGCCCCAGGCAGCATCGACACACGTCCCATCCACCAACCCACCTGCCCCTGCAGCAGCAGCTCTTGAAGCAAGGGCCACCACCAGCCTCATTTTACAAGGAGGGAGCCAAGGCACAGAGAAGCCCACTCACTTGCCCACAACCACACAGCTGGAGAGCACCATGCGGAGGAGGATGAGCTCAGCTCAGGGGACGGCACCACCGACAGCTGCCACACAGCTCTCCCAACCGTCACCAGAGCCTCAACATCTAGATTTGGATGTAAAATCCGCCCCTCTGGTTTTTGGGGGGTTGTTTGTTTTGTTTTTGTCGCCCAGGCTGGAGTGCAGTGGCGTGATCTTGGCTCACCGTAACCTCCACCTACCAGGTTCAAGCGATTCTCCTGCCTCAGTCTCCCGAGTAGCTGCGATTACAGGTGCCCACCACCATGCCCGGCTAATTTTTGTATTTTTTAGGAGATATGGGGTTTCACCATGTTGGCCAGGCTGGTCTTGAACTCCCGACCTCAAGTAATCCACCCGCCTCAGCCTCCCAAAGTGCTGGGATTACAGGCGTGAGCCACCGTGCTAGGCCAAAATCTGCCGATCTTTAATGCTGGCAAACAATTTAGGTTTTCTTAGCAGCAGCGTGGGGCAAACAAAACACATTGCCAGCCAAGCCTGGGCCCATGGGCAGCCAGGGTACAATGCCCGGATGGTAGCAGGGAGCACAGATTCTGATGGAGATATGGCTTCCCTCCATCACCTGCTGTGTGACCTCGGGCAGGTATCTGAACCTCTCTGAGCCCATGTGGTGTCTGGCACACAGTGAGCACTTGATCAATGCCAGCTATTGTTAACACCATCCTTCCCGTAAGGGGTTGAATGGTGGTCCCCAAAGATATGGCCGCTTGGAATCTGTGAATGTAACCAAAAAAGGGGCTTTTCTGCAGATGTTATAATTAAGTTAAAGGTCTAGAGATCAGGCTGTCCTGGATTAGTGTAGGTCCTAAATCCAATGACAAAAATGTCCTTATAAGAGATGACACACAGCTATTGAGGAGGCTGAAGTAGGAGGATCACTTGAGCCCAGGGGGTCGAGGCTGCAGTGAGCTGTGATCACGCCACTGCACTCCAGCCTGGGCAACAGAGCGAGATTCCCCTCTCTAAAAATATAAAACAAAAGAGAGAGAAAGAAGACACAGAGGAGAAGGCCAGGTGATGATGGAGGCAGAATTTGGAGTGATACAGCCACAAACCACAAAACAGCTACAGTCACAGAAGCTGCAGGAGACAAGGAGAGAGCCTCCCCTACACCCTCTGGAGGCAGTGTGTTCCCAGTGACGCCTTGATTCCAGACTGCTGGCCTCCAGGACTGCAGGAGAATCCATGCCTGATATTTGAAGCCACCACGTCAGCGGTCACCTGTTACAGCAGCCCAGGAAGCTCATCCACCCCGAGAAAGCCCTGAAAGACATGAGGGTGTTTCCAGCACAGCAAGGTCTTACCCGAAAGGACCCCCGGACCCCAATGTCCTAGAGGTGTGCCCCACAACCCCATGTGCCCCTCTTCACTGCTCTGGACTTTGGGAAACACAGCCCTATCTTTTGCAGGGTCCTATTTGCAAAGCCTGCTGGGAGACAGAGGCCCAGGGCTGGGATGAGGATGGGTTCCGTGTGGGAACGAGAGATGCCAAGATCCACCTAGGTGCCCCAGCCAAGAAGCAGAAAAGCATGGGAATCGTGCGCCCATGTGGGGCGTGTGCCAGGGACGGGAAGGATACGGGTGTGGGTCCCCCTGTGTGGACGCAAACACGTTTATTGCAGGAAGGAAAAACAAGGAACTGTTAACCCAAGTCACCTCTGGAGCAAAGACCAGCTGGGCCCAGGGGAGCAGTGGCGTGCTGTGATCTTTCCAGAAGGCTGACTCTTTTTTGTACACTTTCAATTTGTTTGATCATATCCCTATTTTACCTTCCTTATTTTTAATGCTAGCCAGGGCTTTCTGGGTAAGAGCTGGGCACACCCAGTGAGAGGCAACGTGACCATCCACAGCTGCTCTCCTTGGCCTCCAGTTTGTTTTGTTTTTTGTGTCTTACTTTCTGTGGAGATGGGGGGGATCTTGAACTCCTGGCCTCAGGCGATCCTCCCACCTCTGCCTCACTGAGTGCTGGGATTACAGGCATGAGCCCCCTACTGCACCTGGCCTTGACCTCTGGTTTGTGAGATGAAAGAAATTGGCCCCATGTGCAGAGGTGGAAATTGGCTTTCAGGAGAAGAGTGAGTTTCCACAGGACCCAAGTAGTGGGACCTGGATTTGAGCCCAGAGTTCTGCAGATCTGAGGATTGCACACCCGCGCACACAGTGCTGGTCAGAAGCATGTACCCCCCCAAATTCATTCCCACGTAGAACCTCAGAATGTGGCCTTATTTAAAAATAGGGTCTCTGCAGATGTTACCAAGTTAAGGATCGCAAGATGAGATCATCCTGGATTGAGGAAGGGCCCTATATCCACGCTGGAGGCCCTCCAAGCCCAAGCTGGGGGGTCTAGCCCCAGTTTGCTCTGTGACCCTCCAACAAGGCCCTCAAAATCTCTGAGCCTCAGACCTCCACCTGAGGACTTACGAAAGGAAGAAGACCCAAATTCGCACCTAAAAAAAGCACATGGGAACAATGCTGCACCACGTACACCCACTGGGACCCCAGACATTCTCGAAGGCTAAACCGTCTCAGGTGCTGGAGAGGATGTGAGAGCTGGGAGGGTGAACAGCAGTGGTCATTCTGGAAGGCATGTTGGGTGAAACGATCTCCCCCTCTGCCCCACAGCAGTTCCACTCCGGCGCATCCCCAGGAAATTCTGCAGAAGCACAAGGCAGCAGGTTCCAGCATATTTGCCGTTTGTGGAGGCAGGAGTCAGACATAACCAAGGTACCCCCGTTACTAAGGGAATAAACACAACGGGATGAATATTAATTAGGGGGTCCAGGCAGCAGCGGGAAGCAGTGAGCCCGATACATGCACAGGAACACGGACAGATTTTAAACAGGGCAGCACAAGGAATGTTGACACGAGTTACCGTGCGTGGCACGGAGAAGCCGCCCTCTCCTCAGACGTGACCGGCCATGTGAGGGGGGCCTCCCTGTGCCACCCCCAGCTCAAAGCACTTCCACCTTTAGCTCCCTCAGTCCTCACTGAATCCTATAGGAAGGCATGGTTTTAGCCCATTTTATAGGTACCCTACTATTATAAGTTGAACTGTGTCCCCCCAAAATTCCCATGTCGCAGCCCTAACCCTCGGTGGGTGCATCAGAATGTGACTGTATTGTGGGGGGCAGGGCCTTTAAATCGGTGATTACGTTAAAATGAGGCCAGTGGGGTGAGCCCTAATCCAATCTGACTGACGCCCTTAGAAGAGGAGATTAGGACACGCAGAGAGCCATTAGGGATGTGCGCACACAGGGAGAAGGTGGTGTCTATGAGGCTGGGAGAGGGGTCTCCAGAGAAGCCAGCCCTACCGACATCCTGATCTTGGACTTCCAGCCTCCAGAACTGCACAGGAATACATGGTCTTTCGCACATGCACCTGTTATGGACCTTCCTTCCTTCCTTCCTTCCTCTCTCTTTTTCTTTTCTTTCTTTCTTTTCTCCCTTTCTCTCTTTTCTTCCTTTCTTTTCTTTCTTTTTTTTTTTGAAACAGAGTCCTACTCTGTCGCCCAGACTGGAGTGCAGTGGCACAATCTCAGCTCACTGCAACTTCCGCCTCCCATGCAGACTCAGACACCCACCAGAGACCAGAGACTCGTGGAGCCTGTCCATGGTCACACAGCAGCAGGAGGCAGGGCCGGGATCTGGACCCACCCCTGCAGGCTCTGGAATCTGTGCTATGGCCCAGGACGGCACGAGGTCCAAGGACACACTCAGGTTTACAGACGCAGCTACACAGAGGGCAGGCGCAGGGGCAGGGAGGACTGAAGAGCCAGAGGGGTGAGGGGAAGGAGGGAATAAAAGGAGACCACTGAAAGCAGAAGACAAGCGAGTTCCCAAACATGTGCGCTCCCAGCAGTACCGCTCCCAGCAGCCACCAGCCCAGACGCCCACCCACAGAGGTGCAGAAAAGCAGCATGCAGTCCGTCTGCACCGTGGAGCCCTGCTCAGCCACAAAAAGGAACGCAGCACTCCACATGCCACACCACAATGAACCCCAAAAACATGACACTAAGCAGAAGAAGCCGGGCACTTAAGGCCACACATCACATGATTTCATTTATAAATGTCCAGGGCTGGGAACGGTGGCTCAGGCCTGTAATCCCAACACTTTGGGACGGAGGCGGGTAGATCACCTGAGGTCAGGAGTTCGAGACCAGTCTGGCCAACATGATAAAACCCCTGTCTCTACTAAAAATACAAAAAAATTAGCTGGGTGTGGTGGCGGGCACCTGTAATCCCAGCTACTCGGAGGCTGAGGCAGGAGAATCGCTTGAACCCGGGAGGCCGGAGGTTGCAGTAAACCGAGATTGCGCCACTGCACTCCAGCCTGTGCGACAGAGCAGGACTCTGTTGAAAGAAATAAAGAGAGAAAGAGAGAAAAAGAGAGAGAGGAAGGGAGGGAGGGGGGGGGGGGAGGAAGGGAGGAAGGAAGGAAGGAAGGAAGGAAGGAAGGAAGGAAAGAAGGAAAGAAAGAAAGAAAGAAAGAAAGAAAGAAAGAAAGAAAGAAAGAAAGAAAGAAAGAAAGAAAGCAGAAAAGAAAGATCCATAACAGGTGCATCTATAGCGACAGAAAGAAAATGAGTGGTTGCCAGGGGTTGGGGAGCTGCAAGGAGCGGAGAATGGGCAATTCTACTTGGGAGGGAAGGAAATGTTTTGAAACTAGGTAGAAGTGGTGGTTTCACTGAATTGTTCAATTTACAAGGATTAATTACATGTTATGTGAATTTCACCTCAATAAATTATTAAATGAAAAACAAATGATGGGATTGGAAACTGCTGCAACCACTTTGGACAAGAGCTTGGCCCTTCTCCATGCATGTGGAGACATGCACGCCATGACCAGCCCCCCTACTCCAAACGTCGGGCCCTAGAGGGATTCAGGCACATGTCCCTTGCAGGCAGGGACACGAGTGTGTCATAACCCAGAAGTGGACACAGTCGCCGGCATCAGGGTTAAAACAGATGAACTGGCTGGGTGCGGTGGCTCACGCCTGTAATCCCAGCTGGGTACGGTGGCTCACGCCTGTAATCCCAGCACTTTGGGAGGCTGAGGCAGGCAGATCATGAGGTCAAGAGGTTGAGACTATCCTGGCCAATATGAAACCCCATCTCTACTAAAAATACAAAAATTAGCTGGGCGTGGTGGTGCATGCCTATAATCCTAGGTACTTGGGAGGCTGAGGCAGGAGAATTGCTTGAACCCGGGAGGCAGAGGTGGGAGTGAGCAGAGATCACGCCACTGCACTCCAGCCTGGCCCTAGAGCAAGACTCCATCTCAAAAAAAAAAAAAAAGACAGATGAACTGTGACACTAGCTTCTTCTGATTAGCATCATGAACTATGATATGACATGGCCATGAAAATGGAGTGCAGCTTATCACAACAATGTGGATGGATCCCACAAATACAATATGAAGTAACACCAGCAAGACTAAATCAAACAAAACTACAGAATGCAGAATGTTTACTTGCATTCAAGTAAAGTCCAAAACCAGACCAAACTAATCCCGGTGTTTAGGGATGGGTATGAGGGAGTGACACTACCAAAAGCAAAGCAAGCCGGGACCAAACACAGTTTCTTCTGCAGGGGCTTCGGGGCAGATAAGCTTTCACTCTTCTTCACGTGGGGTGATCGCACGCATGTTCATCTTAGTTACATATTTGATTGCATGTGTCTTACACTTTCCTCAAAGTGAGCAATATTTCACAAAAAAACAGAAATCAAAGACTCTGAGTGGAAAGTGCAAAGCGAGGGGTTGCAGCTGGTGGAGTCCGGGAGCCTGGGAACAGACAGTCGAAGGAAATCCCAAGGACAGGGGAGACTTGGCTGTTCCCAGAGCTGCCAAGGGATCCTGGCTGCAATGGGCTCTCAGCCAAGTAAGGTCAGCACGACCTCCACCTGCCTGCCAGGAGGCCAGACACGGCCAAGATGAGCCGGCACAAGAATTTCCACCGGGTTCTGAGGCCTGGGCATCTGGGCTGGTGGCTGCCGGGAGGTCCAGGTAGGGAGAGGCAAAAGAGGAAAAGCCCTCACCTGCCACTCCATCCAGCCTCCCGTTTCCACCTGACCAGTCGTAAGACCCCAGGGTTTCCACAATCTTTCTGGCCCAGGGGACGAGGCAGGGATCAGATCCGCCATCCCTTCCCATGTGATGGCACCGGGGTGGGCATAGGCTGGCCGAAGGCCGCTGAAGGATGGACACATCACTGCTCAAAGGCAAGGAACGAGAGCCAGGAATTTTAGAAAGCAGGTGGAGGAAGGGGCCAGGAGGAATCGCAGGCTTCTTCAACCCAGGAGGTTCAAACTCGCACTGTAACTGCCAGGCTGGGAGCTGGGGGAGGGTCCAGGCACCCACCCCAGCTCATCAGAAACACTCTGCTCCAATCTGATTCACACAATGAGGCTTTTGTGTGGGAGACTGTGGGAAGAACATGTGCACTCCTGAGAAAGCAATCAGACAAATCCAAATCAAGGGCCGTCCTGCCAAAAGCACCCGCCTGGCCCCTTTACAGATGCCAGTGTCCTGAAAGACCGAGCAAAAAGAAAAGGGCTGGAGAGCAGGCCTGGATCAAAGAGGAAAAACACATAAGGCAACCAGATGCAGGATGCAACCTTGGATTCAAAAAAAAATTTTTTTTTTTTTTTTGAGACGGAGACTCACTCTGTCGCCCAGGCTGGAGTGCAGTGGCGCGATCTTGGCTCACTGCAACCTCCCGCCTCCTGGGTTCAAGCGGCCTGCCTCAGCCTCCCAAGTAGCTGGGACTATAGTTGCGCACCACCATGCCTGGCTACTTTTTGTATTTTTAGTAGAGACAGGGTTTCACCATGTTGGCCAGGATGGTCTCAATCTCTTGACCTCGTGGTCCACGCGCCTCGGCCTTCCGAAGTGCTATGATTACAGGCATGAGCCACCATGCCCGGCCAATTCAAAATTTTTTAATGAACAACTACCACAAAAAGTGTTACTGGGAATCTGAACGCAGACTGAGTGTCAGATTAAAGGTGTGGATCCTCGTGGCCTTCCTCAGTGGGGTCATGGTCTGCGGTCATGGAGAAGGAAGTCCTTGTCCTCAGGATGTACCCAAAAGGCTCAGAAACGAGAGAGAGAGAGAGAACGTACATGCAGCAACTTGTACTTTTCTTGCCATTTTTACAAAATAAAACTTTTGAAAATAGAACCTTGGGTGATGGGGTGGTGGAAGAACACACTGAGCTGCTTTATTTTAAAAGCTGGTGCCTCCCTCATGAGAACGGCAGAACGAGCCGTGGTACATCCGCACCATGGAACGTTTCCAGGCATCTAGAGAATCAGAGCGTGATCATCACCAGAAAATCCCGGTTGACTGAGGAAAACATGGACAAGCGATGACAGCGTGAGAAACCCACGGCACAGCAAAGCGTGCATAGTATGGTCCCATTTCAGCAAACTGCTGACAGATGGATCCCTCTCTGTGTCTGTGTCTATCAGGTTAAGATGTTGGAAACAGCAAGCCCTTATGTGACACTTGCCAAGTTGCTATTCGAAGTGTCTGACATGAGCCAATTCTGCCACCTTAAAAGCCCTATGTAGGACATGCTTTTATTAACTTCATTTTACAGAAAAGTAAAAAAGGCACAGAGAGGGTGAGTCACTTGCCTGAGGCACCCAACTGGGAAGTGGCCAAGCCAGGATTGGAACCTGGGCCGCCTGCCTCCAAAGTCCGTACACTGGGGCCCACCTGAGCTGCTGGAAACTGAAGCCCTGCCAAAGGCTGGAGAGAAGCCTGGGACTGATGCTGGGATACACTGCAGGGTACACCCGGTGGCTAGGATTCCAGATCCACTCCTCCACAGCTGCATCTGGGCAGCTCATCCCTCCCACCCCTACCTCATCCTTCCTCTGCCCACAGCACACCCCTGCAGCCTCTCACCTCGGGTGGACAAAGCCTAAACTTTGGCACACCAGCCCTGACATCTCTCCCACTTTTTAAAAAACGGCTCGTCCCAGTCCTGCCGCCAGGATGTGAACAGGCAGGGGTATCAATGGCACCTTGGGAACTTCCCGCCTGAAGGACATTCGTCAATGACTTCCTCCTGCACCCACCTAGGCCCCTTCCACCCCTGCTGCCCGGGCCCCCCTGGCCTCCATCCAGCTAGCCTGGGACAATCGGCCCCACCCAGCACTCGCTGCTAACTATCTCCGTGGCCTTGAGTATCCTACAGAATTTGGTTCCCAAAAGAAAAATAAAAGATGGAACTGAGCTTCGGAACCCAAGTCAGTCCAGATCTAATAATCTGACAGCTGATGAAACTTTCCCCGTTAAAGCGATTAGGCCAGGTACAGTGACTCATGAGTGTAATCCCGGCACTTTGTAAGGCCGAGGTGGGAGGATTGCTTAAGGCCAGGAGTTCAAGGCCAGCCTGGGCAACATAGCAAGACCCCTGTCTCTACAAAAAAATGTAAAAATTAGCTGGGCATGGTGCACACCTGTAGTCCCAGTTATTCAGGAGGCCAACGTAGGAGGATCGATTGAGCCTAAGTGGTTGAAGCTGCAATGAGCCATAATCATATCACTGCATTCCAGCTTGGGTGACAGAGTGAGACCCTGTCTCAAAAAATCTAAATAAATAAATAATAAAGGTCGGGCACTGTGGCATATGCCTATAATCCCAGCACTTTGGTAGGCCGAGGTGGGTGGATCATTTGAGGTCAGGAGTTCCAGACTAGCCTGGCCAACCTGGCGAAACCCCGCCTCTACTAAAAATACAAAAATTAGCCAGGCGTGGTGGTGGGCACCTGTAATCCCAACTACTCAGGAGGATGAGGCAGGAGAATCTCTTGAACCCAGGAGGTGGAGGTTGCTGTGAACCAAGATCATGCCACTACACTCCAGCCCGGATGACAGACCGAGACCATGTCTTAAAAAAATAAATAAGTAGGCCGGGCGTGGTGGCTCACACCTGTGATCCCAGCACTTTGGGAAGTCAAGGTGGGTGGATCACCTGAGGTCAGGAGTTCGAGACCAGCCTGGCCAACATGGAGAAACCCCGTCCCTACTAAAAATACAAAATTAGTTGGGCATAGTGGTGCATGCCTGTAATCCCAGCTACTTGGGAGGCTGAGGCAGGAGAATTGCTTGAACCTGGGAGGCAAAGGTTGCAGTGAGCTGAGATCGCACCATTGCACTCCAGCCTGGGCAACAAGAGAGAAACTCCGTCTCAAAATAAACAAATACATAAATAATAAATAAACAGCTAGTAAGCTACTACCTCCTCAAGAGGCCTTGGTAAACAAAATAATCAGCCAAACAAAATCATTTCTAATACTGTAACAGCCAAAGACAGTGAAAGGCAATGCGGGGATGAAGTGGGAAGCTACTTGGGGGCAAAGGAGCCCAGCCCCATTTTTGCTGCCTATGGCTCTCTCATCTCCCTGCCAACAGCCCCTCCTTTTTACCTTTAGGGAACCACCCCACCCTTACATGAGTCTGTATGGGCAAGAACAACTTCCCTCCCTGGCTCCAAATGGCCAGGCGACCCAAGGCTGACCAATCACAGCAGTCCATTACTCGAGCCACAGCAATTGGTCCAAGGATGCACATGTGATCCCAGCCCAGCCAATCACAGCCAATGAGCATTGACTCCCTAACCTGTCCCAGTCACTGAGAAAATTATTTAATTCTCCTTCAATATCCCTCAGGAAGATTCCCTTCCAGGAGCTTCTGGGAATTGCAAAGCAGTCAGTTTCTGCCTGACGTGGTGCAGATGCCATTTATTTTCTAAGCATCAGAGGAAGCCACTGGCAAGTGAGACTGAGACATACATACAAAAACACAGGAATCTAACTCTAGAATCGCATTCAGCCTGTCCGGATGCCCTGTCGCGGGACTCAGGAGGAACAGCAGGGTCACAAGAAACTCACTCCCTACACTGACACTAACCAAGTCTACTTAGGAGCGTCACTGCTGTTTTCCTTTTTTTTAATTGAGTGCATATAGATGATTTTGCATAAATGACATGCTTATGGGCCACACCTCCACATTCCTGCACAGAGCAAAATCACCAGCAGAATGGACCTCGGTCTCCTGACTCAGCCTCGCACAGTCCTGCTAACAAGAACAAAGTGAAACATAAAGGACTCCATTCCTTTTTCTTTTTTTTTTTTTTTTTTTGAAATGGAATTTCGCTGTCACCCAGGCTGGAGTGCAGTGGCGCAATCTCAGCTCACTGCAACCTCCACCTCCTGAGTTCCTGAGTTCAAACAGTCCTCCGCCTCAGCCTCCCAAGCAGTTTGGGACTACAGGTGTGTGCCACCATGCCCAGCTAATTTTTGTGTTTTTAGTAGAGATGAGGTTTCACCATGTTGGCCAGGCTGGTCTCGAACTCCTGACCTCAAGTGATCCACCCACCTCAGCCTCCTAGAGTGCTGGGATTACAGGCATGACACTGCGCCTGGCCCATAAATGGTTCCATTCTAAATAATGAACCTCGGTTTAAATGCTCAGGGAGAGAAACACTCCCAACCCCAGCCCCATCCAAGAGATCTGATGGGACCAAGATGCCAACAGGAGGATCCCTGCTTCCTCCTGGAGGCAGGAGGTGGCCCCAGAAACAGCCTCCACGCTTTCTGTGGCCCCTCCACCAGGACGGGTGCTGTCTCTTTATCCACCATCCACAGACAGCCTTGATGACATCTTTATACCCCCATGTCCCTTCCTTCTGGCCACTCCACCTTCATGCTGGGGCAGGAAAGGGGTCAATCAGAAGCCACCAAAGCTCAGACAGGGAAACACCCCAGCACTGGAACCAGGCAGAAGTCACCGAAATCCAGATGGAGTGTGTTAAGACTCAGGCCTACAATCTGTGGAGGCATCCCAGGGATCCAGGCTTCGGGATGCTCCCCAGGGCATATGACCTCGCTTACCCCTCGCTACAGCTCGAGGAGGGAGGCCCAGGGAAACAAACCCAGCAGGGTTATGCAACTCACCCACAGCCACAGAGATAGGCAGTGCAAGAGCCACTGCTAAACTCAGGGAACCTGGCTCCAAAGTCCACGCTGTGGAGGACCCCCACTGGGGCCTCTCTCTGCCTCAGCCCAAGGTCCTACCCTAAGCGGTCCTCTGACATGGACAAAGGTCTCCAACTATGGAATGCAGCCATGAACGAGACAGATACAGTCTCTGTCCTCATGGAACTCACACAAGTGGATGAGATAATTTCAGAGACTGTTAAGGGCTCAGAAGGGAATAGCATGGAGTGTTTATAACACAGATGGCACAAGCCAGGCATGGTGGCTCACGCCTGTAATCCTAGCACTTTGGGAAGCTGAGACAGATGGATCACCTGAGGTCAGGAGTTCGAGACCAGCTTGACTAACACGGTAAGACCCCATCTCTACTAAAAATACAAAATTAGCTGGGCATGGTGGCGCATGCCTGTAATCCCAGCTACTCAAGTGGCAAAGCTGGAGAGTCACTTGAACCAGGGAGGAGGAGGTTGCAGTGAGCCAAGATGGGGCCATTGCCCTCCAGCCTAAAAACCACACAGATGGCACAGACAGTGGACGTGGGGGGCAACTGTCCATTGAGTGTGGTGGGCAGTCAGGCGGTGTCTTCTTCAAAAGGTTACATTTAAGCTTCAAAAGTTTACATTTAAACATAAAAGAGGAACCAAGCATAAGAGCCAGGGGGACAAAAAGACGGTCCAGGCAGAAGGAAAAGCAAGTCCAAAAGCCCTGAGCCAGGACAGCGCGTGACGTGTTGGAGGAAAAGGAAGGCCTGTGAGGTTGCAGTGGGGTGAGAATGCTGAGTTGAGATGGGCAGGGCCCGTGAAAATGAGGCCTACAGCTTTGATACCAAATGCAGGAAGATTTTATTCAGCTTCGTGAAATGATCCGATTTGCATAGGGTTGTTTTGTTTTGTTTTGTTTTGTTTTGTTTTGTTTTGTTTTGTTTTGGAGATGGAGTCTTGCTCTGTCTCCCAGGCTGGAGTGCAATGGTGCAATCTCGGCTCACTGCAACCTCCGCGTAGCTGGAATTACAGGCACACGCCACCATGCCTGGCTAATTTTTGTATTTTTAGTAGAGACGCGGTTTCACCATGTTGGCCAGGCTGGTCTTGAACTCCTGACCTCAGGTGATCCACCCACTTTGGCCTGCCCAAGTGCTGGGATTACAGGCATGAGCCACTGCGCCCGGCCCAATTTGCATGTTTTAAAGAGCATCCTGGCTTTGATGGGGAGAAGCGACAACAGTGTGGTATGAATCAGCAGAGCGAACAGCCCCATGAGGACCCTCCAGCACCCACTGGGAAACAACGGTGGCAGCTCAGTCTGGGGCGGTGGCTGTGGCAGGTGGAGGAGTAGGTCCCATCCCCCGGCACAGGACCACAACCTGCGACTGGTCACGAACCATCCTTTGAAACAACCCTTGTCTTTTAAACATCCTTTCAATAAATATTTGAGAACCTGAGATTATGTGCTAGGCATGGTTCCAGGGGCTTCAGTCATGGCAACAAACAACACAAAGGTCTCTGCTGTCATGGTCTGACATTCTCATGGGAAGAAATAGACAATAAACAATCAACATGATACACAGGGAAGTTCCAGGGTATCTCAGTGGCTGACAGGGCCACAGAGAAGCAGAGCAGGTAAGAAGGGCTGGGAGCACAGGGGGAGGAGGGGGAATCTGCATGATGCACAAACAGAGTTGGGGGGTCTCCGTGAGCAAGTCAGAGCTGAACAGAGACCTACAGGAGACGAGAGGGCTTGTGTCACGAGAGAGCTAAGGTGACTGGGCCTGTGGGGCCGAGGAATGGCCAGGAGGTCATTGTGCAAGGGAAAAGGGAACGGGGACGTCGCCAGAAAAGTGGCAGGGGTGGATTGCACAGGTCCTGGGCTGGGTTAGGACCTGGCTGTGGCTCCTAGGGGATGGGTCTGGCCATGTCAGGGCTTTGAGCGGAGGAGGTGAGCTAAGTGCGGTTTTGATGGGCTCCTGTGGCTGTTTATTGAGAAACCCCACTGGGGAGCACCGGTGAACACAGAGAGGCCAGTGAGGAGGCGGATGCAGGAATCCAGGGGAAAGGTGATGGTGCCTTGGACCAGAGGTGATGGCGCCTCAGGCGTGGTAAGAAGCAGTTGGAACCTGAGTATATTTAGATGAAGCCATACAACTTTCTGACACGTTCGTTGAAGGAAGTGGAGAGAACAGTCAAGGCTCAGTGCAAGATGTTGGCCCAGGCAACTGGAAGATGGTCGGGCGGGAGGCTCCTGATGGAGTGGGAAGCTGGTGGGAGCCACAGGTGTGGCCAGGGGTGATGAGGAGCCAGCCGGGACAAGCATGAGCTGCCTTTGACCCCGAGTTGAGATATGGATGCCATTGGATGCTCAGGGGTGGGATTCAGCGGAAAGGTCTGGGCCCAGGGATACCAATTTGGGAGTAGTCAGGACAGAGATGCCATTCAGACGTGAGGCTGGAGGAGCTCACCCCAGGGATGAGGGATGAGGACGCACAGAAAGGATGCCCAGGGCTCCACCAGTAGGAGGCAGGAGGCCAAGGAAATGAGGAGGCATCAGCAGGCAAGATGAGAGCAGCCAGGAAGGCAGGAGGAAAACCCAGATAATGGAGATTTAAAGAGCCTCAAGGGTCCTTCTAGAAGGTTCCAGAGAAGGTGGAAGGAACTTCACGCAAAATGTCAGGAAGCGAACAAGGTCAGGCCCCTCCTGTTCCTTCCTCCTCCCCAGCACAGGCAATCAGTGAACAGGAAGAAACAATGGAGTGGAGGGAAAGAAAACAAGAAAATTAAGACGGCCATGCCTTGGGCCACGAGGCTTCCTGGAACCCTGGGCCTGGGGAGCTTCTGAGCAGGCGGAGTGGCTCCATATCTCACCCAGGCTTTGGGAGGAAAATCGCCCGACACCTGCAGGGAGCCAGCCCCCGGGCCGTGTAAGGGGGCCAGCGGAGCCCAAAGTCACATTCAAACAAGGGGAGGCAGACAAGGTGAATAAAAGGGATTGTTTTGTTTTGTGTTTTTGATTTTTGACCAAGCCCTAGTGTTGAATTCTCCGCACAATTAATGTGTTTGTGGTATCAGAGCTGCTAGCACCTCCGGAGCAGGAGGCCTGGACGGAACACTCCTCCACAGACTCCTCCAGGCCCAAGACGTAAACCACAGACTCTCTGGGCTCAGCCTCGCGGGGAGTGGCTTATGGCCTCAGGGGCCTCTCTTTTGCTGACCACAGACATGGAATCACCCTCTGGACACTGGGGAACCTCCACGCAGGACCCACGGATGACAGTGCCAACAAGCCTGCAGCAAATCGCCACTGGGACCAAGACTCATCCAGGAAAAACACCTTCATGGAGCAAGCCCTCCACGGGAGGGGGGACTCACTTCCATCGCATTTGCTAGAAACCGAAAGCCAGGGTATGGCGATTCCAGGTGGCTGAGCTTCACCACGTTCTAATTGATCAGGGTGCATCTCCCGGTGGAGGCACAGCAAGTACCGGCCATTCCAGGAAGGGACAGGGAATATTTCCTGGAAACCCCGGGTGCCGGGCCTGGCCCTGGAAAGGCCAGACAACAGCGGGACACATCAACCTGTATGTGCAGACATCAACACACACGGACGTGCATAAACACGCGTGTTCATGTGTGTCCGTGTGCGTGTACAGACACGCCATGTGCGCCTGCGTCAACACATGTGGGCACATACCAACACAGGTGTCGGCACACACATCATCATGTGGTCACACATCAAGGCAGGCGTGTGCGTGCCTACACAGGTGTGTGTCACTGTTTTCACCATCAACACGTATGTACACGCACCAACACACGTGTGTGCAAACACACACTCATGAAGACAGGGAGAGGCAAATCTACCAGGAGCAAATAAACTAGACTCAGGCAAACTAAAAATAGCCCCTGTTTTTCAGCCGTGGCCAGGGAGTAAGCTGAAGTTGTCTCTCACATGCCAGAAGGAGTAGGAAGTTCAATGGCAGGAAAGAGGAAGAAAAACAAAACAGAACTGGCACACACCTGTGATCCGAGCTCTCCTCTGAGGAGCCACCTCCCCACCCGTGACCAGTGATCAGTTCCAGGGCTTTGTCCCACGCGTCCAGACATGGGGGTCCTACAGGAAACGCCCGGTAGCTAGAGACACTGGACCTCCCTCATTGGGAGCCCTGGGCTAGGAAGAGATGGCCTCCCCGGGAGCCTCACTTGGTGCCTGTGATTGAAGAACACGTCCCTGGTCTCAGACTCCCCCCAGAAGGGAGAGGCCAGGGTGCACTCTGCACCAGCAATGTTTGGCGGGGTGATTATCAAGACAAAGGCCTCGAAGGGACCCTGCTGTTCCCTGGCGATACACAGAAAAGGAAGGGGCAGCCCAGGAAGACATTATTAAGAAGGACCCCCCCACCGCCCACCTTAAGCATGCAGTCGACCTGCTCAGACACCTGGAGAACCGGGAGGACGCGGTCTGCAGAGGCCGCCGGGACCGGCTGTGGAGTCGAGCCCCCCAACTTGAAATCCTGATTCAACCACTTGGAGCTGTGTGACACGGCGCAAGTTACTTTCCGGCTCTTTGCATCCATTTCCCTCAATAAAACAAGACACAATAGTACCTATTTTAGATACTAAAAGAAATAATGCACTTAAACACTTAGAACAGTGTCCAGCCACAACGAGTGCCCATTGACTGTTATCTCTCATGAACCCCCACCTTTTAACTGATTGACAAAGATTTCCCAAAAGGCACAAACTCAAGGACAGTCGGTGCCGTCCCTGGCTGGCCCTGGTGCCTGGGCTCCCTGAGGCTCACTGTGTGGCTCTGGCTGAGGGAGGCAGGGGTGAGACAAAGAGCCTGAGGCCAGGGCTAGGGGTCGCACATACCTCATTCATTCTGTAACCCAACTGGTGAAGGGTTGGCAAGGAGCTCAGGTGCTGCTATGGCCCTCAGGGACGCTGCAG
Source organism: Piliocolobus tephrosceles (assembly GCF_002776525.5). Lineage (NCBI taxonomy): Eukaryota > Metazoa > Chordata > Mammalia > Primates > Cercopithecidae > Piliocolobus > Piliocolobus tephrosceles. The sequence goes on from NC_045443.1 coordinate 122,701,021, forward strand.
TGACAGTGACGGGAAAGCCCCTGCCTCAGCAGACACAGGGGTATCAGGAAAAAAGCATGCAGGCAAAGATGACCTAAGGTTTTTGCCTCTACCCCTGGGGAAACAAACGGAGGTGCCGTTTATTGAGACAGGGACCATAGGCGGGGGCAGCCCAGCAGCGGGATAAAGCAGCCGAGGTTGAGTCCAACTAGAAAACCAACTTAAAGACAGCAGAGGGGACCCAGGTTCTCTCCTGGACATGGAAGAAGGCCAAGAGGCCTATCATTGAAGATGGTGGCCTTGGAGGAAGGCCCACGTCCACCAGCTGGGCCTTCCTTGGAGGACCAGAGACACACGGGAACTTGGATGTGTGCTCCCCAGGACTTGAACCGGGCCTTCGTTACTCACCCACATACTTAAGCACAGCTGCACGCCAGGCTCAGATCCAGGGAATGGGAGCAAGAGTCCCCGTTCTCACGGCATCTGCCTCTGGGACAGAGACAGACACCTTCATACACACACACACACACACGTGCACGCATGCGCGCACACACACACACACACACACACCAGTGAGGTCACTTGGGGCAAATTACTCTCTTCATCTTGTCTCCTTAACGGACACTGATGACAATAAGTCGTATGTCACGACCCTCTGCAGGGACTAAACGAGACGATTTTCACAAAGGTGCTTCACACCCTGCCTGGTACACAGTAAGCCGCCCATGAGTGGATGTCGTGAAGTTCACAATCGCGGCCCTTAGTGTGTCCATCCAAACACCTGTCTCCAATCCTCCCCACTGGTGGAAGGGAGAAGAAATGAGTTGCACTTCCCCAAAGCCTCTCCAAGCAACCTCGACCACGGGGCCCCTTTGCAGTGTGCCTCCTCGGTCCGTGTGGCGCATTCATCTGGCCAGTCTTTGGGGAAAGCTATGTATCTATTCATTTGTAATTTCTTTTTTAAGAGATGGGATTTCACTCTGTTGCCCAGGTTGGAGTACAGTGGCACAAACACAGCTCACTACAGCCTCGAGCTCCTGGGCTCAAGAGATCCTCCCACCTCAGCCTCTCGAGTAGCTAGGACTATAGGTGCAAGCCACCATGTGCCAGCTTAGTTTTTTTTATTATTATTATTTTTGTAGAGATGGGGTCTTACTATGTTGCCCAGGATAGTCTTGAACTCATGGGTTCAAGTGACCGTCCCACCTCAGCCCCGTAAAGTGCTGGGATTGCAAGCGTGAGCCACCATGCTCGGCCTCGTAATTTTTAATCAAACACGTAGCATGTGGATACATTTTCTTTGTTGAAACAAAAAATAGGAGCATTACAGATAAAATATTAGGTTTCCTTTGTCCACACCCCCAGTGTCCTGCCTTCTCTCATGAGAGTATCCACTTTGGTTAGTCTCACCTCTCCCAAACTTCAACATTTACGTATTCTAATATTAAGCCATTGAAAATAATGGCAGGGCACGGTGGCTCACACCTACAATCCCAGTGCTTTGGAAGGCCAAGGCAGGAGGATCACTTAAGGCCAGGAGTACGAGACCAGCCTGGGTAACACAGTGAGACCTTGTCTCTACAAAAATAAAAATAAAAACTGAAAGAAAATATAGAATAGTGTTTGGTGGGTTTTGTTTTTTAACATAAATAGTACCAGAGCTTTTTTCAATTAGTAATTAGTAAAAAAGTAATTACTTTTTTTGATTAGTAATTAGCTTTTTTCAATTATGGCCTACCCATGCTGAGACATATATCTAAGTTTCTTCATTTTTTTTTTTTTTTTTGAGACGGAGTCTCACTCCATCACCCAGACTGGAAGGCAGTGGTGCGATCTTGGTTCACTGAAACCTCAGCCTCCCAGGTTCAAGCTATTCTCCTGCTTCAGCCTCCCGAGTAGCTGGGATTATAGGCATGCACTACCATGTCCAGCTAATTTTTGTATTTTTTAGTAGAGATGCGGTTTAGCCATGTTGGCCAGGCTGGTCTCAAACTCCTGACCTCGGGTGATCTGGTGAATAACGAAGACATGGTTCAGATCCCTGGGGGCACACATCCAGGTTTTGTGACAAGGACAAAGACATGAAATGTGGACAAGAAGTCATTCTTAAGAAATTCAGTCTAGGCCGGGCGCGGTGGCTCAAGCCTGTAATCCCAGCACTTTGGGAGGCCGAGACGGGCGGATCACGAGGTCAGGAGATCGAGACCATCCTGGCGGTCAGGAGATCGAGACCATCCTGGCTAATACGGTGAAACCCCGTCTCTACTAAAAATACAAAAAAAAAACTAGCTGGGCGAGGTGGCGGGCACCTGTAGTCCCAGCTACTCCGGAGGCTGAGGCAGGAGAATGGCGTAAACCCGGGAGGCAGAGCTTGCAGTGAGCTGAGATCCGGCCACTGCACTCCAACCCCGGGCGACAGAGCAAGACTCCGTCTCAAAAAAAAAAAAAAGAAATTCAGTCTAAAGAAGCAGGCCAAGGGGGAAAAGATGTCAACTAGTGTGACAATATCCACATCTTCACTCCAGCTCATCATTGAAGATGGAGGCCTTGGAAGATGACCATCCCTTTTTTGCAACCCAGTGAGGGGCCTCTCCCCATGTCCACCAGCTGGGCCTTCCTTGGAGGACCAGAGACACACGGGAACTTGGCTACCAAAAAATGGTAATGATAAATCAGTAATCACCAGTGATGGCAGAGATAGGGGAAGTGGCATAGTCCCATACCTTGTGAGTGGATGTAGCAACAGAGCTGCGCAGAGAGCAATTTGGCCATAATCTTCAAAACTCAAACTGAGCACACCTGCTCCCAAGGCCCCACTTCTAGAAATCCACCCTATGGAAATGTTCATGAACCACACGAAGAGGGATGTGTCGCGATATTGCTGTCATTTGTGACAGAGAAAATGATCAGTCAGTGGAGAAACAGGTAAACAAGTCTATAACCACTCAAAGGAATACCAGCAGTGATGAAGGAAAACGCGGGGTACATTTATTGCTGAGACATGGAAAATTTTTCAGATAATATCTTTGAATTGAAAAGCAAATTGCAAGATAATTACACATGTTCAAGTTCATTTGCACTTAGTTCAAGTTATGTAAAATATATGTATTGATATGTATACATACAGGCTCTTGGTACACAGAAAAGGGTCTAGAAAGATCCACACCAATGATGGTGATAATAGCTGAGGAGGAGAATAAAATGGGGGAAACTTTCTCTTCTTCCTCCATTTGAACTCTTTTTACGAGCAAGTATTCATATATTTTATATAAAGTCGTCCCTCAGTGTCAGAGGGGAATTGGTTCCAGGACCCCCATAGATACCAAGACCTGCAGACGCTCAAGTCCCCAACATAAAATGCTGTGATATTTGCATATCACCTATGCACATCCTCCCGTATTCTTTAAATCATCTCTATGTTACTTATAATACCTAATACGATGTAAATGCTATGTCAATAGTTGTTATACAGTATTGTTTTTATGTCTTTTTTGTTGTTGTATTGTTATTTGGGGGGATTTTTTCTGAATACTTTCAATCTGCAGTTGATTGAATCCATGGATGCAGAACCTGCAGACACAGAGGGCCAACTGTAGGGACTTCTGTCACTAACCAAAAAGCATATTTAAAAAAAAATCAAAGCACAAGGCCTCCCATTCAAGTTGCACACAGACTCATGCAGCCAAAGAAAACACCAGCGGGCAGTCCTTGCTTATACGCGTGTCTCTCCCACCCTGTCCCCTGAACACAGGCTCTCTTCTTCCACGCTAAGGCACTTGGCCGTTGCTCCAGCCTAGGCGGTTCCAGAAGTGGTCGTCTTGGGCTGGGCGTGTCTTCCTGCCTTCACGCCACTCGGCCCCAGACCAATAGCCTTTGGGATATCCACAGAAGGATGCTGGGAGGCTTCTGCTCAACTTTAAGCCAGATGCTCCTAGCTCCAGGACAATTGAGGACAATGTGGTTTTCCTCTTTAGAAGCCCGGGAGAGGAGTGGGGAAATTTGGTGGTGCATGCACGTGTGGTACACGCGCACACACACACACGCACACACATCCTACTGACATCCTTAACCTGATGACATCCTGAGAAAGAAAACACCTTGAAATGAGCCCCCGAATAACTGAGTTGGTGAGACTCTTTACCTGGCATAAATCCCACCACCCCCACACTCCCAAAGCAAAAGACTAGGTGCTCACTCACAGCACAGGGTCACATGCTCGCACTGCCTGAGTGACAGCCCCTCTAGGGACCCTGCATACACACTGTGGGGTCCTGGCACTGCAGCAGCCACAAGGCCGTCACTGACACACACGTTTCAGTATGAGTAGGCCACAGAAATAAAACTCCCAAAGTGTAGCAGAGAAAGACTCTGAGCTGTCATGGGGAGGAAGAGGCCATTCTGTTGCTTTTCCTGCCATCCCCAGAGACAATGTCACCCTCCACCGGGACCTCTATGCAATCAGACTACAGGCTTTGACAAGATAAGATTTGAGAAATCAAAAATAGACACAACATGGCCAAGATGCCCTAGACAACTGCTCACCCAGAGACCTTGAGAGAGGCCACATGTTGCTCCATATTTAAAGCCAGCTAGCTGGGTCCCAAGAAGTGGCAGCCAGATCTAAGCAGACGTATGCTTCATTCATTCACTCATTCATTCACTCTGTAAATGAGGGAACAGACATGAAATGTGGACAAGGAGCCGTTCTTAAGAAACTCAGTCTACAGAGGCAGGCCAAGGGGGAAAAGATGCCCATTAGCGTGACAATGTCCACATCTTCACCCCAGCTCAGCATCTGGCTGGAACTTTGATAACAGTGAGCCCCAGTTTCCCCTTCCCTCCACTGCAGGTGCTGGCTCCAGGGCTTCAAAACTCTAAATGACTTTTAGCTCAAATGTGATACTCTGCAATCTCCAAGTCCCTCCCTAACTCCAGGCTCATTCAAACATTGGCACCCAGGGCAGAGTCTGTCCATCTGCAGACCAGCTGACCGCCTAATCTGTCTCCCTGGTTGAAAGGGCAATAGTGTGGATCAGAGGAAAGACCTCAGGCTGCGTGCACTCAGAGGACCTTGGGCTGGTGCCTGTCTCTGCATGAATCTGGGGAGAAAAGCGGCTTATAGTTTCCAGACTGAATCATGAAGGCAGTGAGCAGGAAGAACAGGGTCGCGCATTCTACCTCCTGGAAAGGGTTCTTATGGGGGCATTCTGGGCAGCGGAGGATGCTCAGCTGAGCACCTACCATGTGAGCTGGGCACCCACGTGGGCCTCACAGAAGAATCCTGTCCTCCCGGGCTCACAGGATACAAGCAAAGTGCAGCTCTAATTTTACCAGACCCTGCTACCGGCTTCTGTGAAAGCAGGCGTCGCACTCCGGGGCTCCTTCGGGCGGCACCACGGAAGCAACCCGTCCACACTCCTGATTTGTCGTGGGCGCCCAGACCCTTTGGCGGGGGGGGGGGTCAGGCCTCTGGGTGGGCTCCCATCCAGGGCTCCCCAACCCTGGCCTGCGCCTCCAACAAAGCCCCTGGGTTCCCCTTTTGCCCCCCAGCCTCAGTCTTGGGAGGTGAGGGTGGCGGAGAGGCGGGCAGCGGCCCCCTCCCGATGCACCTGGCCTCCCTCGTGCTCTGCGGCCCGGGCGCCGATCCCGTTGCGGTCGCCCACCCACCGCAATGCTTATGCGCGTGTCTCTCCCGCCCTGTCCCCTGAACACAGGCTCTCTTCTTCCATGCTAAGGCACTTGGCCGCAATGCGCGGGTCCTCCTCGGCGCCCAGAGCTCAACAGCCCGGGTCCGTGCGCGGACACCGCCGGGGGCTCCCTCACCCACCTTGAGGACCTGCTGCTTGATGAGCGAGGGCACCATCACGATCATGACAGCGCCCAGCACCGCGCACAGCAACCCCGCGACGCCCAGCGCCGCGGCAGCCCAGCGCGCTTTGGCCGGGCCGCCCATGTCTGCGCGCCTGGGGCCCACCAGAGGTTCGCAGGGCTCCGCGCCGGGCAGGAGACGGGGAAGGCGACAGAAACGACACAGGCGGGGACTCCGGGCACTCGGGCCGCAGAGACACGGTGGATCCGGGACGGCAGCGCACGCAGGAGCAGCCCAGCAGGTGGCCAGTGGTTTTATGCCCCATAGCCGGCGCCGCCAGACCGCCCCCGGGCCTCCTTGGGCTCCAGAATTCCGGCGGCAGGGGCGGGGCCTGAGCGGTCCGGGGGCGGGGGAGAGGCGGAGCCGGGGCGGGGACGGGGCGGGGCGCTGATCGGACGGGCAGGGGGCGGAGCCATGGCCGCCAAGACACGCCCCGCTATGCTGTAGCTGACCCCACGGCCTCGCTTCCGTTTTGGGGCGGGAGCGGAGGAGGCCTCGTGGCCGCTGTGCCAAAATGTCTATGGGGCCTGAGTCCCTCACCCTCTTGCTCCCTTCCCCTTCCTCCTCCCCTTCCCCCACCTATGTCTCCCCTCCTCCCAGCTCTCCCCTCTGAGCCTCTCACCCTTCCCTTTCCCTCCTCCTCCCCTTCCTGTATCGGGACCATCATCAAGGTTGGTCACAGTGATTAGGACTTCGCCAGCCCACCCAGGAACTCCAAAGCCCTTACAACGATCCACATGCCCCGCCACCACCCCATGGACCCTCATCTCCCCAGTCCATCTCCAGCCTCACTGTCCCTGGAAGAAGCCCCGCAGGCTTCAACCCCAGGGCCTTCATACACCCTGCACAGGCAATTCTGTTCTCCCAGGTATCTGCCTGGCTCTATCCTTCATAACGTTGGTGCCACCATCACCCTATGACTGAGCACCCGCTGGCAGGTTCACATTCATTTGCATCCTTGCATTCTGACCATGTGCTCCAACTGGGATGCCAGCCCCTGAGGCGGGGCCCCCCACTCATCCTCAACTCTAGAACATGGCCTGGCAGGGAATGCCTGTTCACAGTAAATATCCTAGAATGAATGACTGAGGAGTCTTCTAGGTGCCGGCCCCTGTCCTTAGTGCTTTGCACACAATGGCTCCATTTTACAGATAAGAAAACTGGGTGGTGGCTCACGCCTGTAATCCCAGCATTTTGGGAAGCTGAGGCAGGTGGATCACCTGAGGTTGGGAGTTGGAGACTAGCCTGACCAACATGAAGAAACCCCGTCTCTACTAAAAATACAAAATTAGCCAGGCGTAGTGACGCATGCCTGTAATCCCAGCTATTCGGGAGGCTGAGGCAGGAGAATCGCTTGAACCCGGGAGGCGGAGGTTGCGGTTAGCCAAGATAGCACCATTGCACTCCAGCCTGGGCAACAAGAGCGAAACTCCACCTCAAAAAAAAAAAAAAAAGAAAGAAAAGAAAACTGACGCACAGGGAAGCTTAGTTAACCCAAACCGAGTTCCCGGTTTCTAATGAAGAGGGAAATCAATGATAAGCACGTGAGCAAATGAGTGAAGGATAATTGCAGGCAAGTGCTCCAAGAAAACAGAACAGGCCCGGTGCATGGTGGCCCACAACTGTAATCCCAGCACTTTGGAAGGTCCAGGTGAGGGATCGCTTGAGGCCACTAGTTGGAGACCAGCCTGGGCAACATAGTGAGACCAGCCTCTACAGAAAATTAAAAGATTAGCCAGGCATAGTGGCATGCGCCTGTGGTCCCATCCACTCAGGGGGCTGAGGCAGAAGGATCCCTTGAGTCCCGGAGTTCAAGGCTGCAGTGAGCCCTGATCTTACCACCACACTCCAGCCTGGGTGACAAGAAGACCCTGGGAAAAAGAAAAGAAAAAAAGAAAGGAGAGAGAGGGAGGAAAAGAAAACAGAAGAGGGTGCACAGCAGCGGGCTGGCACTAAGTGGCAGTTGCCCTTAGATGGGTGAGTGTGTCCCTGAAGCCCTCCACACCCCCCTGAAGTCCTCCCCCACACCCCACCTGGCCTGCCTTCTGGTCCTGCAACGCTGGCCCCACCTTGAGTTTTGGGCCCCTCACGTAGGCCAGTCCCCTCATTTTCTGAATGAAGTTATTGAGAGGACAAGAGACTTCTGGGTTACACAGGGACAGGAGGGTGGTGTCCCCAGCACCTGGGTAAGGCAGGCTCAGTCCTTGAATGCTCTGAGGGAGACTCTCTAAACCTCTAACTGAACCCCAGAAGAAAGCAGCCTTCTCCCAGGGCCATCCTTAAGCAACATGTCTTGGCCTGAAGCAATATTTACGGAGCATCTGCTGTGTTCTGGTTAGACAGCTTTACCTGGCACTGCCTTCCTCTAAGGAGGCCGAATATGGTCCAGTGCCCCAAGGGGCAGGGCCCAACTCCTGAGGGAGGCCAGAGTGGCTAGGGTGAGGCTATGGTGGCCCAGGGGCACAGGTTCAGAGAAATCCAGGGTCTGGGGTTTCCCACATTGGAGTCCTAGGGCAAGTGGTGTGGACCTTTCTGTGCCTCAGTCTCCTCATCTATGAAACGGGGATTAGAAGAGCCGCTTTCCAAGGGCTACCGTGAGGATTAAACAAGTCAAAAACCGTGCCAGTGCTTAGAACAGTGCCTGGAATGTGTCAGTGCAACTGAGCTGGGGGCTGTCATTGTTATTTCCAGGACCTACATGACCTGACTCCTGCCCATCTCTCTGCCTCCATCTCCTGCCGTCTCCCTCCTTGTTTCTGTTCGTTGAGCGTCCCCAGCTTTTTCTTGTGTCAGGACCTTTGCACTTACAGTTTCTCTGTCTAGGATACACTTCCCCTAGATCCTTCCATGGCTCCCCACTCTCCTCTTTCGGGCTCAGCTGAAACCTGCTCCTCAGAGAAGCCTTTGCCGTTGCATCTGTCGAGAAGAGGAGTCCTAGCCCACTCTGTCAGGCCACCTTGTTTTGTGTGAAATGGTCTCATCTGTTTACTTGTTCATCTCCTCCAACTCCCGAGAGACAGAAGCTGACCCTGTTTCGCTTATCGATGTATCTCCAGCACCTGAAAAAATGCCTGGCACATGGCAGGTACTTAATAAATACTTCACTCAATCAGCTAATTAACTCATTTGTTAATCAATCAAGTAACTGATCAATTGATTAATTAATATCACTTCATTGAATTCCTTAAGGCCTTCAACAGCCTTCAGCTGTGCAGTTGCCTTTTCTTAAATGACTTTTGTAGTTCTCAGAAATTAGCCAGTTAACTAAAATCTGTGGTCTGCCTGGCCCTGACACCCTCCCCCACTTCCTTGATACTGACCTGCCTTGACCCTCTCACTCAGTCTAACTCTGATTCATGACCAAGTCTTCAAGGTCCAAATGTACGTGGTGCTTACCCAAGAAGGCTGCAAGGCCATGGTTGGAGAGCCCTCATGTCACGCCATGCTGTCACTCAACGAGAGAGAAGGGCAGAGATGACAGGGTGCTAGGACACGTGAGCCACCTTGGCCTTGCTGAGGGGAGTCACTTCCGGTGGCAGGGAGGGCAGCTTAAGGAGGGAAAAAAAGACTTCATCATGTTTGAGGGAGAGGTCTTGCCCTGGGAAAGTCAAAGATACAGAAGAAAAGAAAGAGTACTGGTAACAAAACATGATCAACATGGTGTCACGGGGCTCCTGGAAAATCAAGTCAGATGCTTTTCCTCCTCTGCTCAGCATCCTCTCATGATCAAAGATGGAGAATGAGTGCAGGCAAAGACCTGGAGGGGTTGGAAGCCTCATGAGATGCTCGTGGGATTGTAAAATGGTGCAGCCTCAAAAGGTAAACATAGGGGTCCCCTAAGACCCAGCAGTTCCACTCCTGGGTGTGTGCCCAGGAGAAAGGAAAGCGCGTGTCCACATGGAAGCCTGGATGCAAATGTTCACAGCAGCCAAGCAGTGAAAACAACCCCCACCCCCATCAGCTGGTGAACAGGCAAATAAAATGTGGCATAACCACACACTGGAATATGACTCAGCATGAAAGGGAATGAAGTGCTGACGCATGCTACACCATGGATGAACCTTGAAAACACTGATAAGTGAAAGAAGCCAGACACAAAGGCCACATATATGATTCCGCTTATATAAAAATGTCCAGAGTAGGTAGATCTATGCAGACAAAAAGTAGACCAGTGGTTGCCAGGGGCTGGGGAAAATGAGGAGTGACTGTTACAGGTTTGGGTTTCATTTTGGAGTGGTGAAAATGTTCCAAAAGTGATGGTAAAAGTGGTGGTATTGATGGTTGCACAACTCTGTGAATATACAAAAAGCCATCAAATTGCACACTTTACTTTTATTTTTTAAGAGACAGGGTCTCGCTCTGTCACCCAGGCTGGAGTGCAGTGGTGTAATCTCCCTAAAGCCTTGAAGTCCTGGGTTCAAACCCAAACCATCCTCCCGCCTCAGCCTCCTGACTAGCTTGGGTGACAAGTATATGCCACCATGCACACCTGTTTTCATTTTTGTTGGGACAGGGTCTCGCTTTGTTGCCCAGGCTGCTCTCAAAATCCTGGTCATCCTCCCACCCTGGCCTCCCAAAGTGCTGGGATTACAAGTGTGAGCCATCATGCCTGGCCAAATTATATACTCTAAATGGGTGAATGTATGATATACAAATTATATCTCAATAAAAACTGTTATTTTAAAGAAACGGCCAAGCATGGTGGCTCATGCCTATAATCCCAGTGCTTTTGGAGGCTGAGGCAGGAGGATCCCTTGAGGCCAGGAGTTCGAGACCAGCCTGGGCAACATAGCCAGACCCCATCTATATAAAAAAATAAAAAATTAGCCAGGTAAGGTGGCACGCACCTCTAGTTTCAGCTACTGAGGAGGCTGAGGTGGGAGAATCATGTGAGCCCAGGAAGTCGAGGCTGCGGTGAGTGAGTTATGATTGTGCCACTGCATTTTAGCCTGGGCAACACAGTGAGACCCTGTCTCTCGAGAAAACAAAAAGAAAGAAACCTTTCCGTGGCTCCCACCTCATTCACCGTAAAAGTCAAAGCCCTCACCATGGCCCACAAGATCACCATATCTCATACTAGAGAGACAAAGTCAAAACACACCCAGATCGGCACATCTCCCTGACCTCATCCCCCTCCCTCCCCTTGCCCACTCTGCTCCAGCCACACCCGCCTCCCTGGAGCTCCTCCACCTGCTGCCCGGCTCGTGCCCCAGAACCTTTGCACTCCCTGGTCCCCTCCTGGAATGCTCCTCTCCCTAACACCCAGGAGGCTTACCCTCCCTTCCTTCAGGTCCATGCTCCAATGTCATCTTCTCAGCAATGACTGCCTTCCTGCCCACCCTTGGAAAGTTACAAACCACCCACATGACCCTCCCTATCCCCCTTGGCTGCTTCATTTCTCTGTGTGCACCGACCGCCCTCCAGGGCAGGTGTTTGCTTGTTTGATTGTCTTCCTTCCTCTTCTAGGATAGAAAAAGCTCCATTGGGCAGGAACCTGCCTGTTTCGTCCATTGCTGTGCCCCCAGCTCCTGAACATCACGTGGCCCACAGTAGGCCCCTGGTCAGTGTGTGTGGACGAACCACATCTACCAGAGTCCAAGGTAAAAGCTTGCCTCTGCTGCCGGGCCATGCTGCTGCCTGGCGTGGTGGCCTGGGGCAAGTTGCTCAGCCTCTCTGTGCCCCGGCTCCCTTATCAGTGGCTCGGGAATGGTCTGAGTCATGCCTGCACCCTAGGGTGGTCATGAGGATTCTATGGGCTCATCCTGGTCATATGCTTCCCGAGGTGACTGTGTGAGGTGGAGCCAACACCCCCCGCAGGCAGCCGCATGCCCTGTGCCCCACCCCAGCCTGGGAAGAATCACTCTCGTCCCCAGGGGCAACAGAACACACTGCATGGAAGTTGAAGGGCTTCCTTAAAGGAGGCACAGCTGGCTCCTGGCGGAGCAGGGAGCAGAGACGTGAACCAGTGACTTGGCACGAACATTACCACTACGCTGTTTGCTGAGGGAAAGGAAAAAGAGGAAGAAAGTGAAGGAAAGTGAAGAGACGGGGGAGAGAAAGGACAAAGTAAAAAGCAAAGGAAGAGGAAACCTTATTTTTTTTTTTCTTTTGAGATGGAGACTCGCTCTGTGGCCCAGGCTGGAATGCAGTGGTGCGATCTCGGCTCACTGCAACCTCTGCCTCCCGGATTCAAGCAATAATTCTCCCTGTCTCAGCCTCCCGAGAAGATGGGATTACAGGTACATGCCACACGCCCGGCTAATTTATTTTTATTTATTTTTTTTTTTTCTGAGGAGGAGTCTTACTCTGTTCCCCAGGGTAGAGTGCAATGGTGTGATCTTGGCTCACTGCAGTCTTCTCCTTCTAGGTTCAAGCGATTCTCCCACCTCAGCCTCCCAAGTAGCTGGGATTACAGGCACCTGCCATCATGCCTGGATAATTTTTGTATTTTTGTGGAGACGTGATTTCACCGTGTTGGCCAGGCTGGCCTTGAACTCCTGACCTCAGGTGGTCCGCCCCCCTTGGCCCCCCAAAGTTCTGGGATTACAGGTGTGAGCCACTGCACCCAGCCAATTTTTGTATTTTTAATGGAGATTCGGTTTTACTATGTTGGCCAGGCTGGTCTCAAACTCCTGGGCTCAAGTGATCCACCTGCCACAGCCTTCCAAAGTGCTGGGATTACAGGCGTGAGCCACTGCACCTGGCCAGGAAAGCATTTTAGCCACATTTGCCACCTGGATCGCTGCTGGTGAGGGAGGAAAGAGAGCTCACGTGTGCCTGCTGGATTCATTCAGTTCACATTGAGCTCCTACTCTATGCTGGGCACTGTGTTCGGGACTTGGGGACCCAGCAGGGACCATAAGCAAGCCCCTGGCCTCGCAAGTCCTGCATGTTAATAGACAAGCGATAACAATGCGTGATAAACATCATCATTGGTGACTTTATAAAACGTTAGCGCTGTGGGCCCGGCATGGTGGCTCATACCTGTAATCTCAGCACTTTAAGAGGCCGAGGCAGGTGCTTTGCTTGAGCTCAGGAGTTCGAGGCCAGCCTGGCCAACATAGCAAAACCCTGTCACTACAATAAATACAAAAAAAAAAGTAACTGGGCATGGTGGCACGCACCTGTAGTCCCAGACACTCAGGAGGCTGAGGTGGGAGGATCACTTAAGCTCAGGAGGCAGGGGTTGCAGTGATCCAAGATGTCACCACTGCACTCCAGCCTGGACGACAGAGCAAGACCCCATCTCAAAAAACAAAGCAAAACGATATTAGAGCTGTGCAATCCAATACAGTAGCCACCGGCCTTATGTGGCTATGGGCCACTTGACACGGGGCTAGTCTGACATGAGATATGCCGTGTCATATACATCCCAGACTTCAAAGGCTTTGTATGAAAACAGCATAAAATGTCTCAACATTCTTATATTGATCACACATTGAAATGACACTATCTGAATATCAAGGGTTGAATAATATATACAAGTTAAATTAATTTCACCTGTTTCTTTTTACTTTTTAAAATGTGACCCCTAAAATTCTTTTATCTTTTTTTCTTCTTTCAGAACAGGGTCCTCTGTCATAAAATGTTTCAAATTGTGTGTGTGGTTTGTGCACGCTGCGTTTCCATGGGACAGGCAGTTAGAGGGTGATGCATGCTTTAGTGGGAGAAACTCAATAGTGTAAATGCTACGGGGGGAGAGGGGTTGCTATTTAAATGGGGTGTTTGGAGGCAGCCTCAGTGAGAAGGTGACATTTGGGCAAAGCCCTGCAGGAAGTGCAGGAACATGTGGAGATCCAGGGAAGACCATTCCAGGCAGAGGGAACAGCCAGGGCAACAGCTCTGAGGCCGGAGGTGCCTGCGTAGATTTTCATCAGAATGCGAATCTCTCATGCTGTGGCAAGTGACTTTTTAGGAACTGTTTCTCTTCAGTAAGTCAAAATGCACCCTGCAATATTGTGAATACCAGAGAAGGTCTCCAGAGCCCCCAAACAGCCCCCTCCAGAAACTCAGCCTCCGCCCCTGGACTTTAGCCCCTGTGCTAGAGTCTGAATGCGTCCCCTGAAATTTGTACGTTGAAACCGAATTACCATGTGATGGTATTAGGAGGTGGGGCTTTTGGGAAGTGATGAGGTCATGGCGGAAGAGGCCTAATTGATGGGATTAGGGCCCTTACACACGAGGCTCCAGAGACCTGCCTCTCCCCTTCCACCAGGCAAGGACGCAGAGAGAAGTTGCCATCCGTGAACCAGGACGCAGGGCCTCACCGCCACCAAATCTGCTGGCACCTTGATCTCGGACTTCCCAGCCTCCAGAACTGTGAGAAATAGGTGTCCATTGTCTGTGAGCTGCCCCAGTCTATGGTACTCTGTTTAAGAAGCCTGAACAGACTGAGAGAGGCCCTGTAAATCCTGTCTTCCTTCAAAATCACACCTTTCTGAGTCCCCGACCACTGACTTCCCTCAGGAGCCTTTCCTTTCTGACTCAGGGATAGCAATCAATCCTCACCTTTGTCCCTGGCCTTTGGGGACTCTGATATGTCCTCTCTGACAAGGACTAATCCTCCAACACAGACGTGCTTTCCAGGACAAAGGTGCAAGTGTGTGGGGAGGACCCAGCTGGCAGCCGTGAGCTAAGAGGCCGCTCCATGGGCCAGGTCACCAGAGACGTTTCTATCAGCTCCCACTCTCAACAGCAGCTGGAGAAAGGAGGATGACTCCTATCCCAGGACCCAGAAGGTTCCTCTGAGACCACCTGGTCCTATCCTAACTACCAGAGAAGGGATGGACATGCTCAATCATTCATTCATTCATGTGGCAAATACTTGCTGAGCACTCACTATGCATCAGGCCTACTGTGTGCTAGGGCCTGGGGGGAGATGGGGAAGAAGGCAGGCCGGTCCTCTCTGCCCTGGCCTTACTTTTTTTGAGACGGGGTCTGGTTCTGACACCCAAGCTGGAGTGCAAAGCTCACTGCAGCCTCTATCCCCTAGGCTCAAGCCATCCCCCTACCCTCAACCTCCTACAGGCGTGTGCCACTACACCAGCTTTTTTTTTTTTTTTTTTAAGACAAGAGTCTTGCTGTATTGCCCAGGCTGGAGTGCAGTGGCGTGATCTCAGCTCACTGCAACCTCCCCCTCCTGGGTTCCAGCGATTCTCTTGCCTCAGCCTCCCTCCCAAGTAGCTGGGACTACAGGTGCCTGCCACCACTCCCAGCTAATTTTTGTATTTTTTAGTAGAAATGGGGTTTCACCATGTTGGCCAGGCTGATCTCGAACTCCTGACCTCAAATGATCCACCCACCTCGGCCTCCCAAAGTGCTGGGATTACAGGTGTGAGCCACCACACCCAGCCAAGCTAATAAGTTTTTAATTTTTATCTTTTTTAATAGAGAATGGGGGGGGGGGTCCCACTATGTTGTCCAGGCTGGTTTCGAACTTCTGGACTCAGGCGATCCTCCCTCCTCGACCTCCCAAAGTGCTGGGATTATCGGTGTGAACCACCATGTCTGGTCTGCCCAGGCCTTTTTAGTAAGGGGGAGAGAGAGAGAGAGAGATTTATAAATATATTGATAAGCATATTTAAAGGAAATAAATAGATAATGGTTATAGATGGTGCTAAGTGCTAATGAGAGAAATAAAAAGGGAATGCCACAGGGAGATGGGGGGCTGGAGAGGGGAGACCAGAAGGGTAAGAGCTGGGGAGGACATTTCTGGCAGATGAACCGGCAAGTGCAGAGGCCTGTGTCAGGGATGCGCTCACTCTGCCCAACGCACAGATAATCAGGGACCACTGCGCCTTAGACGGTGCAGTCACCCCAGTTTATACCTCTTGCCCCAGTAGTATCATTAACAGCACCTCGAAGTCACTGCATGTTGGGGTGGCCTGTGACACCCCAACTGCACTGAACTGAAACACACAGGCTGGCTGCAGCTCTCGAGCAAAGGTCACGGTCCCTGGAAGGCAGCCCTCTCTCGACTCCTCTCTCCTCCCGGGTTCCAGGCGACACTCCCTGCCCTCCTCCCCTCAGCCCAGGCGTGGGAGCAGCTTCACTCTTCGTTTTGTTTTCCCTGCAGCTTTGTATATATCCTCGAAGTCTCCGATTTCGAGTGTTCTCTCCACTTCCTGCTCAGACCACTGCAGGAACTGATTCTGTGGTGGGAAAGGGATCAGAGGAGAGAAAGAGAGGCTTAGAGGCAGCGTCCAACTGTTGGGGTAGAAGCCTGGAGGTAACAGCCGGCACAGTGGCTCATGCGTGTAATCCCAGCACTTTGGGAGGCCATGGCGGGAGGATGGCTTGAGGCCAGGAGTTCAAGACCAGCCTGAGCAACATGGTGAAATCCCCTCTCTACTAAAAATATACAAAATTAGCCGGGCTTGGTGGCATGTGCCTATAGTCCCAGCTACTCGGGAGGCTGAGGCAGGAGAATCGCTTGAGCCCAGAAAGTAGAGGCTGCAGTGAGACATGATCGTGCCACTGCACTCCAGCCTGGACAACAAGAGTGAAACCCTGACTCAAAAATAAAGAAAAAAAAGTAGGCTGTCTTTAGAAAAAAAAAAGAAGAAGCTTGACTAACAGTTAAAAACAGCAAGTCTGGAGTGAGACAGTCCAGGTTCAAAGCCCTGCTCTCCTATGGACACGTTACTTAACTACCTGGGCCTCGATTGTCCCACCTGTAAAATGGGACTAATAAGACCCACCTCAGAGGTGCTGAATAAGTGAATTGCTTGAACCTGGGAGGTGGAGACTGCAGTGAGCCGAGATCATGGCACTGCGCTCCAGCCTGGGTGACAGCAAGACTCTGTCTCAAAAAACGAAAAACAACAACAAAAAATTTAACATAGAATTACCATGTGATGCATCAATCTCACTTCTGGGTATAAAAGAAATGAAACCGGGGACTTGAAGAGGAATCTGAACACCTGTGTTCATTGCAGCGCTGTTCACGATGGCCCAACGGTGGGAGCAACCCGAGTGTCCCCTGATGGGTGGTGGGTAATAAGTTGGGGCCCATCCACACATTGGAATAGGATTCAGCCTGGAAAAGGAAGGACATTCTGACACACATTGCAACATGCACGGGCCTTGAGGAAGTTATGCGAGTGAAATAAACCAGCCACAACAGGACAAATACCGTACGATTCCATTTGCATGAGCTCCCTAGAGTAGCCAGATTAACAGAGACAGAACGGAGAATGGTGGGTGCCAGGGGCTGGGGGAGAGGTGGTGGGGTATTACTGATCAATGCATATGCAGTTTCCATTTTGCAAGATGAAAGAGTGCCAGGAGGGATGGTGGTGATGGTTACACCACGGTGTGGATGTCCTTAATGCCACTGAAATGTATACTTAGAAATGGTTAAGATGGGCCGGGCGCGGTGGCTCAAGCCTGTAATCCCAGCACTTTGGGAGGCCGAGACGGGTGGATCACGAGGTCAGGAGATCGAGACCATCCTGGCTAACACGGTGAAACCCCGTCTCTACTAAAAAAAATACAAAAAACTAGCCGGGCGAGGTGGTGGGCGCCTGTAGTCCCAGCTACTCGGGAGGCTGAGGCAGGAGAATGGCATGAACCCGAGAGGAGGAGCTTGCAGTGAGCTGAGATCCGGCCACTGCACTCCAGCCTGGGTGACAGAGCAAGACTCCGTCTCAAAAAAAAAAAAAAAAAGAAAGAAAGAAATGGTTAAGATGGTAAAAACAAACAAACCACACAACAAAAGGCTGAGCCAGAGAGAGGATAGGAGCCTCCCACAAAGTGCAAGTTTGGGGTCAAGAAATCTGTTAGGAGGCTTGAGGGGACCTGAGCAACACGGAGCAGCTTTGATCTGTCTTTGATCAGGGAGGCAGAGATAAGATGTGAGTGGGGCAGGCTCAGGGAGGACAGCAGGTCCACCGGGCCCTCTGGAGTGTTCTCTGAGCCTCCAGACAGGGAATGAGGGGACTCAGGGCCCCCACACTGTCGCCAAGCCCACTCCTGGGGACTTCGTAACTTCTCCACCCTGTCCTGAGCCAGAGAGAAAAGTGCTGGCAAGTGTGACAGGAGCCCGTGTCAGCTTCCCTGAGCAACACAGACGCAGACCCAGGGTCTGTCTCAGAAAGGAGTCCCCACCACACAGGGAGGAGGGATCAGAGCCGACCAAGAGGGTATTTGGGAGATTCACAATCGGGGCGACAGAGCCTGGATTTCTAGACAAGTTGCTCAACTCCTCCAGGCCGTGGGTGCCCCTCTGAGCCCCAGGTGTCCCCTCTGAGCCCCAGCTGCTCCTCTCAGCCCACGGTATCCCCTCTGAGCCTTGGGTGTCTCTCTGAGCCCTGGGCCCCCTCTGTACAGTGGGAAAGAGAGGTGTACCAAGGGTGGAACAGTGGATACAGCCCCCAGTCTATTCAAACTCCGTTCGCTATTTCTTATCACTGTGCACCAGTAACTCTAAAAAATGTCAACGATAAAACATTCCTCCTGAAACAATCTTTTATTGGTCTAAGTCTGAACCGGGAGTTGGCAAACTACAGCCCGAAGGCCAAACCCCATCCCCAGTCTGTTTTTGTAAATAAAGTTTTACTGGAACCCAGAGACACCTAATCATATAGTTTATAACTGCGTCCAGGCTACAATGGCAGAGTTGAGTAATTTTAACAGAGGCCTTGTAGCGCAGAAAGTTAAAATAGTTATTATCTGTCGCTTTACAGAAAGAGTTTGCCAATCCTTGGACTAAACAATTGCTGTGGTTGAGTTTTAATAATACATATGTGAGTTTCAGATTAGCACAATCGTCTTACTTTCCTTTTAATAAATATTGTATTCCTCATGGAGTTGAGTTCAGAGAACTCCGTGTGCCCCTACACACACACAGACACACACACTGACACACACAGATACACAAACACATG
>NC_045443.1:122719765-122729867 GCF_002776525.5 Piliocolobus tephrosceles
ATTGACACAGACAACACACACAGACACACACATTGACACACACAGACAACACACAGACACACAATGACACACACAGACACACAAACACACACATTGACACAGACACACACTGACACACACAGACACACACATTGACACACAGACACACAAACACATGCAGAGACACAAACACACACACAGACACACACACAGTATTTTACTGAACTTGAATAACTATCTCTTTTTTTCTTTATTTCTACACAGCAGGGATATAAGAATAAATATTATATTAGGCTGGTCACAGTGGCTCATGCCTTTAATCTCAGCACTTTGGGAGGCTGAGGCAGGAGGATAACTTGAGCCCAGGAGTTTAAGACCAACCCTGGCAACACAGCGAGACCCTGTCTCAAAAATAATTTTTTCTAATTTAAAAGAAAGGAGAAGTGGGGGGTGGTTCATGGATATAAAAATAATCATTTAAGTCCTGGCGAGGTGGCTCACGCCTGTAATCCCAGCACTTTGGGAGGCTGAGGCAGGCAGATCACGAGGTCAGGAGATCGAGACCATCCTGGCAAACACGGTGAAACCCCGTCTCTACTAAAAAATACAAAAAATTAGCCGGGCGTGGTGGTGGCGCCTGTAGTCCCAGCTACTCGGGAGGCTGAGGCAGGAGAATGATGTGAACCCGGGAGGCGGAGCTTGCAGTGATCAGAGATCCGGCCACTGCACTCTGACCTGGGCGACAGAATGAGACTCGTCTCAAAAAAAAAAATCATAATAATAATAATCATTTAAAAGAATGACTAAAACCTACTGTTTGCACAACAGGGTGACCAGAGTCAATAATAACTTAATTGTACATAGTAAAATAACTAAAAGAGTAGAATTGGAGGCCGGGCGCGGTGGCTCACGCCTGTAATCCCAGCACTTTGGGAGGCCGAGGCGGGTGGATCACAAGGTCAGGAGTTCAAGACCAGGCTTGCCAACATGGTGAAACCACGTCTCTACTAAAAATACAAAAATTGGCCAGGTATGGTGGTGGGCGCCTGTAATCCCAGCTACTAGGGAGGCTGAGGCAGGAGAATCACCTGAACCTGGGCGGCACATGTTGCAGTGAGCCGAGATCACCCCACTGCACTCCAGCCTGGGTGACAGAGCGAAACTCCATCTCAAAAAAAGACAGCATAATTGGATTGTTTGTAACACAAAGGATGAATGCTTGAGGGAATGGACACCGCATTCTCCATGACATGATTACTGCACTTTGCTTGCCCATATCAAAACATGTACCCCATAAATAGATACACCTACTACATATCCACAGAAATTTTGAAAATTAAAAAGATGATCCATTCAGAGGTCAAATACGAGATACATGCTGATGGGGACAAGTAATATCTCGGAGGGTTTTTGTGAGGATGAAATTAAGCAAAGGTGATGATAGATACCATTGGTTGCCTTTCCGAAATTCACTTTTCTCACCCCTTCTTTCTTGAAGGCAGAGGATCTGTCTGCTTCCCGGCGGCCACAGATGCTCAAAGAGGGGGACCTCGTTCCCCCATGCGGAGGAAATCCTGATTATTCTCAGCCATCTTGGCAATACAGTTCCTCTCACTATGACTGGCTTAGGGGTGGACATATGAGCAAATGCTGGTCAAAAACACGAGCAATCCCAGCACTTTGGGAGGCCGAGACGGGCGGATCACGAGGTCAGGAGATCGAGACCATCCTGGCTAACCCGGTGAAACCCCGTCTCTACCAAAAAATACAAAAAACTAGCTGGGCCAGGTGGCAGGCGCCTGTAGTTGCAGCTACTCGGGAGGCTGAGGCAGGAGAATAGCATAAACCCGGGAGGCAGAGCTTGCAGTGAGCTGAGATCCAGCCACTGCACTCCAGCCTGAGCAACAGAGCAAGACTCCATCTCAAAAAATAAAAAATAAAAATAAAAATAAAGAACACGAGCGGGGGTGAGCTAGGGGAATTCTTGGAAAGGTTTCATTGCTGATAAAAATGGACCAATGAAGAGATGCTTCCTGCACGTATCCTGTTGGATGAGATGCCCAGACAGAGGCAGCCACTGTGCCCTGCAGAAAATGCCAGAGCAGAGAGATGCAGAGAACCTGGCTCTTCTGGGATCCCCTTGACTACTGAAACTGAGAGCCGGCTGGGCGTGGTGGCTCACGCATGTAATCCCAGCACTTTGGGAGGCCGTGGCAAAAGGATTGCTTGAGGCCAGTAGTTCAAGACCAACCTGGCCAACATAGTGAGACCCTGTCTGTATTTTAAAAGTAAAAATGGCCGGGCACGGTGGCTCAAGCCTGTAATCCCAGCACTTTGGGAGGCCGAGACGGGCAGATCACGAGGTCAGGAGATCGAGACCATCCTGGCGAACACGGTGAAACCCCGTCTCTACTAAAAAATACAAAAAAACTAGCCTGGCGAGGTGGCGGGCGCCTGTAATCCCAGCCACTTGGGAGGCTGAGGCAGGAGAATGGCGTGAACCCGGGAGGCGGAGCTTGCAGTGAGCTGAGATCGCACCACTGCACTCCAGCCCGGGCGACAGAGCGAGACTCCGTCTCAAAAAAAAAAAAAAAAAAAGTAAAAATATAAATAAATAAAATTTAAAAAGAAATTGAGAACGCCAGGCCCAGTGGCTCATACAAGTAATCCCAGCACTTTGGGAGGCCAAGGTGGAAGTATTGCTTGAGGCCAGTAGTTCAAATCCAGTCTGGCCAATATAGTGAGACCCTGTCTCTATTTTAAAACTAAAAAGGCTGGGCACAGTGTCTCATGCCTGTAATCCTAGCACTTTGGGAGGCCAAGACAGGTGAGGTCAGGAGTTCGCGACCAGTCTAGCCAACATGGCTAAACCCCATCTCTATTAAAAATACAAAAATTAGCTGGGCGTGGTGGCACATGCCTGTAATCCCAGCTACTCAGGAGGCTGAGACAAGAGAATCACTTGAACCAGGGAGGTGGAGGTTGCAGTGAGCCAAGATCGCACCATTGCACTGCAGCCTGGGTGACAGAGTGAGACCCTGTCTCAAAAAAAAAAAAAATGAAACCGAGAACCCCAAAGCTGCCCTGCCTCAGGACTTCCCCTTATATGGAAATAATAAATATCTTTATTGTTAAACCACTTGGGTGCTTTCTAGGAGTTTCAGCCAAAAGCAGTCTCAATGGTTTCAGATATAAACCCAGCGGAAAAATAGCCGGCAGCCACAATCAACAGCTTTATTGACTTTGTCCTTCAGTGAGTATTCACGGACTGCCCCCAGTGCGCCAGGACCGGGGACTGCAGCTCATGGAAAGGGGTTTCTTTCCTAGAGGCACACTCCAGGGGCTGTAGCAAGTCCAGGAATAAGCCACCAAAACAGCTTCAGATAATGTTCAATGCTGGCAAGAAACAAAACCCAGCGGTTTGAGAGAGAGCGAGTGAGGGTTTGGGTTCTCTGGGAAGGTGACATTTAACGGAGAACTGGATGAAGACCCAACCATGGGAAGACCCAGAGAGAGTATTCCAGGCGGAGGGCATAGCACACGCAAAGGCCCTGAGGTAGGAGTGAACTTTGTGCGTCGGAGGAACTGAACCATGGAATGTAAGAGCATCACGATTGTGGCAGCAGCTTTCAAGAAAGCATCTCAAAACAAACAAAAGGTCCACAATCCCAATTTCTTGCCTCCTTTTTTTTTTTTTTAGATGCAGCCTCAAACTCCTGGGCTCAGGTAATCCTTCCTGGTAGCTGAGACAACAGGCACCTGCCACCATACCTGGCTCTGTCAGACTGTGACTGACTGGGCACTTCTTATGGGCAAGGGGGCACGCTAATCACCTTCTCAAAAAGATCACACACCAGTGGGACAAAGAGAGTCCTCTCACACCAATGAGTCTGCCGTGACACCTGAGAAAACGCTCCCAGGGAGAGGAATCCGCCTCGGTGAGGGCGCATTCCAGGGGCACAGAGCGGACCTTTTTCAAAGCCAGTGGATTGTGTTACTTCCTGCTTGAACTCTGTTGGTTTCCTGTTGCATAAACTCCAGGTCCTCCCCGGGCCGCCTTCCTCTGCCTCCCTCTCCACTCTCTGGAATGCAGCCACCCTCGCTTCCTTCAGTTTTTCCTATGGGGTCAGCCCGTGCCCACCGCAGGACCCAGCACAGGCTCTGAGCCCCGCTTCAAACGCTCTTCTTGTTTAAAAGGGCGCCGTGGAGGCTTTTTCAAGAGGCAGCTCCAGCCTCACCTCCTCATAGAGGCCTTCCTCAAACAGCCCTTCTAAAGTAACACTCTTCTCTGGCACAGTGGCTCACACCTGTAATCGCAGCACTTTGGGAGGCTGAGGCGGGCAGATCACTTAAGTTCAGGAGTTCGAGACCCGCCTGGCCAATATGGTGAAACGCCATCTCTACTACAAATACAAAAATTAGCCAGGTGCGGCGTGCACCTGTAATCCCAACTACTCAGGAGGCTGAGGCAGGAGAATCACTTGAACCCAGGAGGCAGAGGTTGCAGTGAGGCGAGGTCGCACCACTGCACTCCAGCCTGGGCGACAGAGTGGGACTCTGTCTCAAAAAAAAAAAAAAAAAAAAGAAAGAAAAAATTAACTGGGCATGATAGGTGTGTCTGTAGTTCCAGCTGCTCTGGAGGCTGAGGCGGGAGGATTGCTTGAGCCTGGGAGTTCAAGGCTGCAGTGAACCATGATTGTGCCACTGTACTCCAGTCTGGCCAACAGAGTGGCCCTGTTAATTAATTAGAGACCGTGTCTCTAATTAATTAATGCTCTTTAGTCCTGTTTTATTTTCATTGTCATCCTGTTTTATTTTCATCACACCCTGACATCGTCTCTCCTGACTTTTCACCACTTGTTTCCTCCCTGTTTCTGCAGAGAAACACCACAAGGGTGAAAACCTTACCTGGCCTCACAGCTGAATCCCCAGCACCAGCACAGGGCCCGGTGCATGCAAGGGGCATGATGGCTTGTGGAATGAATGAATGAATGAATGAATGAGGGACCTAACCCCACTGGAGGAAGTCAGGAAAGGCTTGCTGAAGAAGTGGTATCTGAAGTGGCATTGATGGGTGAGAAGGAGTTCGGCTGTTCACCCCGACTTTGGCCAATGATTAGAACTCCCTGGGGGCCAGTGCTGTGGCCTGCACTCAGCGGTCTCCCAGGGTCTGGGTCGGGCACAGGGGTTGGTGTGTGTTGAAACTCCCTGTGTGATTCTCATATGCACACTAGGCTGAGAGCCGTTCATCAGGGGTCTTGGTTCTCCAGGTGTTCTCCGGGGCAGCAGCACCAGGCCACCTGGGAATGTGATAGAAATGCAGGTTTTCAGGCCAGGTGTGGTGGCTCACGCCTGTAATTCCAGCACTTTGGGAGGCCAAGGCTGGAGGATAACTTCAGCCCAGGAGTTTGAGACCAGCCTGGGCAACATAGTGAGATACCATCTCTTCAAAAAAAAATTGTTTTAATTAGCCAGTCATGGTGGCAAGTGCCCGTAGCCCCGGCTACTCAGGAGGCTGAGGTGGGAGGATCTCTTGAGCCTGGGAGGTCAAGGCTGCAGTGAGCCATATCCACACCACTGCACTCCAGCCTGAGCAATACAGCAATAGCCTGTCTCAAAAAAAAAAAAAGAAATAAAGGAAGAAAGAAAGAGAAAGAGAAAGAAAGGAAGGGAGGGAGGGAGGGAGGGAGGGAGGGAGGGAAGGAAGGAAGGAAGGAAGGAAGGAAGGAAGGAAGGAAGGAAGGAAGGAAGGAAGGAAGTCAGGCAAGCAGATTCTGAGTCCTCACCCCAGACCTGTGACTCAGACACTGGGGAGTAAGGCCCAGGAATCTGCATTTTCACAAACCCTTCAGGGGCTTCTGACTCACTCTGGAGTGACGGGTGGAACAGAATCTTCCAGAAAGACAAATGCTTTCAGCCATGCCTGGTGTCAGAGGCAGGAGCTCCCACACTTACGGGCTGCCTGGCTCCTCACCAAGACAGGTGCTAGACTGTCTCTGAGACTATCTTTTCCCTTGAGGCAGCTGAGAGCTGGAGCAGCTTCAGATGCCTCCAGATCCGGGGACCTTGAACTTCAACTCGAACTTGGCTCTAAAGTGTCACCCTCAGCGACAGTTAACGCAGTTGTACCCTGGCTCCATGAGTGGGTGGACAGGGGGCCTTGCTCGCTCCTTCCTCCCCAACTCTGCCCCACGGGGAAGAGAGAGAGGTTTGTCAGGTGAGAAGGACTTTGTTTCAACAGTGTATTTATGAGTCCCAAGAACTGAGGATAAAGTTTCTGAAATACTAGCTGGAGGATGTTCCTCTTTGAGAAAAAGAGAACAAGAACACCTCAGTTACCCAGCTTTGTTATTTATGTAACAATAGCAGGGCACTTGAGTTCTTTCTCTTTTCATCCTACTTCCACTCCCCACACTAACCTTTCTAATCACTAACATTTCTCTTGTTTTGATGTTTTTTGCATCCTTTCATTCTCCCCATCTGAGGTGGGTAGAATTGTGTCCCTCCAAGAAAAGATATGCCCAAGTCCTAGGCCCCTGGTCCCTGTGATTGCAGCCTTATTTGGAAATAGGGTCTTTGCAGATGCAATTAAATCAAGAGGAGGGCCTGCGGGATTCGGGCGGGCCCTGATCCAATAGGAAAGGGGTCATTATAAGAAGAGGGACATGGGCTGGACGCGGTGGCTCACGCCTGTAATCCCACACTTTGAGAGGCCGAGTCGGGCAGATCACCTGAGGTCAGGAGTTCGAGACCAGCCTGCCGAACATGGCGAAACCCCGTCTCTACTAAAAATACAACAAATTAGCTGGGCGTGGTGGCAGGTGCCTGTAATCGCAGCTACTCAGGAGGCTGAGGCAGGAGAATCATTAGAACCCGGGAGGCGGAGGTTGCAGTGAGCCAAGATCGCGCCATTGCACTCCAGCCTGGGCAACAAGAGTGAAACTGCTTCTCAAGAAAAAAAAGAAGAAGAAGAAGATCTTGTCACAGAGGCACATGCAAAATGTCATGTGCCATCAAGGCAGAGATTGCAGTGCTGTATCTGCAAGCCAAGAAATGCCGAGGGCGGCTGGCCCTCAGAGGTCGAAGGAGGCAGTGAAGGCTCCTCCCCACCCCAGGCTTCGGAGGGCTCTGCTGACACCTTCATTTCTGATTTCTGCCCTCCAGAAAGGTAAGAAATACATTTCTGTTGTTCTAAGCCACCCAGTTGGCGGCACTTTGTCCCGCAGCCCCACGGGACTGACGTACCCTCTCCACCCTCTTCCTTTAGCCCAGCGAGAGTTCTTGCGCTTGGGCAAACAGCAGAGCCACCTGGAGGTTTAGTGAAACCCAGAGGGCTGGCCCCACCCCTGGAGTGCCTGATCCAGTAGGTCTGGGTGGGCCTGGTAACTGCATTTTCAGCAAGTTTCCTGAACTCGCTGGTGCTGCTGGTCTGCGGACCACACTTTGAGAACTGCTGATCCAGATAACACCATCTCCTGCCTGGATGACAGCTCCAGTCCCCTAACTGGCCGGAACCCTCTCCCCTCCTCCCTTCCCTCTCCACCGGCAGGCAGGCTGAGCTTCCTAAAACACCTAGGAAATAGTCACTCCCCAATGTAGAACCTCCAGGGGCCTCTCACGCTCTGCAGGACAAAGTCCAAACACCTTCGAAGGCCACTGCAGTTGCCTGGTCTCAGCTGGGGTGCTCAACACAGACTCCCCACCCACCCCCAGGCACAGGAAGGAGGGAGAAAGAGATGCTTTCAAGAATCATTTTTGTTTTAATTTATCAAATAGTTGTGAATAGATAATAGTGTTAGTTTGCTAGGGTTGCCATACAAAGCACCACAAACCAGGCAGCTTAAGCAACAGAAAGCCGGGCGCAGTAGCTCATACCTGCAATCCCAGGTCTTGGGGAGGCCGAGGTGGGAGGATCACTTGAGTCCAGGAGTTCAAGAGCAGCCCGGGCAACATGGCGAAACCCCATCTCTACAAAAAATACAAAAATGACCCAGGTGTGGTGGTGCATGGCTGTACTCCAGCTACTTGGGAGGCTGAGGTGGGAGGATTACCTGAACCCAGGGAAGTTGAGGCTGCAGTGAGCAGAGATTGTGCCACTGCATTCCAGCCTGGGTGACAGAGTGAGACCCTATCTCAAAAAACTAAAGATATATAAATAAACAGAAAGTTGACTCTCTGGAAGTCTGGAGGCTGGAAGTCTGAGACGGGGATGTCTGCAGGGCCATGCTCCCTCTGAAGGCTCCGAGGCTCCTTCCTCACTCTTCCAGCTTCCAGGGGCCTGGCTGGCAATCCTTGGGGCTCCTGGGCTTGCAGATGCCTCTGAGGTCATGGGGCCATCATCCCTGAGTCTGACACCATCTTTCCCGTGTACATCTGTGTTCACAAGATGGCTCTGCTCTTACAAGGACACCAGTCCTGTTGGATTAGGGGCCAAGCTGCTCCAGCAGGATGTCATCTTAACTCAGCTGCAATGACCCTACTTCCAAATGAAGTCACATTCTGAGGTATCAGAGGACAGGGCTTCAGCCTATCTTTTTGGGAACACAATTCAACCCATGACAGATTTTATTTTTCTTTTGAGACAGGGTCTGGTTCTGTCACCCAGGCTGGAGTGCAGTGGCACAGTCGCAGCTCACTGCAGCCTTGACCTCCTGGGCTCCAGCAATCCTCCCGCCTCAGCCTCCCGAGTAGCTGGGACCACAGGGATGCACACCATGCCCAGCTTTTTTGTTTTTTGGGTCTTTTTTTAGATAGAGTTTCACTCTTGCTGCCCAGGCTGGAGTGCAGTGGCTCCATCTCAGCTCACTGCAACCTCCGCCTCCTGGGTTCAAGTGATTCTCCTGCCTCAGCCTCCCAAGTAGCTGGGATTACAGGCACCCACCACTACACCCGGCTAATTTTTGGTATTTTTAGTAGAGACAGGGTTTCACCCTGTCGGCCAGGCTGGTCTCAAACTCCTGACCTCAGGTGATCTGCCCGCCTCGGTCTCCCAAAGTGCTGGGATTACATGAACCACTGTGCCTGGCCTATTTTTTTTATTATTGTTTGTAGAGACAGGGTCTCCCTATGTTGCCCAGGCTGGTCTCCAGCTCCTGGGCTCAAGTGAACCTCCCACCTCTGCCTCCCAAAATGCTGGGATTATAGGTATGTGCCACTGCACCTGGCCCCATGGCAGATATTGATCATAATAATAGCTAATATTCATTAAGACTGAACTTCATGCATGGCAGTGTTCTAACTGTTTTACATTTTAACTCATTGAATCCCCACATTCACCTCTGGAGTTAGAACCAATATTATGTCTACTTTTCAGATGAGGAAACTGAGGCACAGAGAAATAAAGTAACTTGTTCAAGGTCACACAGGGACACAGGGAGGGAGTGACCAGGCCCGAATTTGAACCTGAGTTGTTAGATGCTGGAGTCCGAGCTTCACAAAATCCAAGAGAAACAGAAAGAACAGAAAGGCCTATTAGATGAAAGCGAGGCCCTCCCTCACCCCCGACACCTGTTCTCCTCTTGCAAAATTTGGGAAACGTTTGGTAATTAATGTTCTGCAAAAACAAAGAGTAGAGAGTACGAGATCATCAAAGCACTGTCAGACTGGCTTTTACCCACCTCACTGTGGAGTGGGCGGGTTATTTTGAATTCCAGCGGAGCGGTGGGGTCCTTCCTTATCTTCAGGGGATACGTTCCAAGATCCCTAGCGGACGCCTGAGACCTGAGATAGCACTGAACCTGGTATAGACTGTTTTTCCCCATGATAAAATTTAATTTATCATTTAGGCACAGTAAGAGATTAACAACAATAACTAATAATAAAATAGGCCATGCGCAGTAGCTCACGCCTCTAATCCCAACACTTTGGGAGGCCGAGGCAGGCAGATCACTTGAGGCCAGGAGTTCAAGACCAGTTTGGCCAACATAGCAAAACCTTGTCTCTACTAAAAATACAAAAATTAGCTGGGCTTAGTGACACATGCCTATAATCCCAGCTACTCAGGAGGCTGAGGCAGGAGAATAGCTTGAACCCAGGAGGCAGAGATTACAGTGAGCTGAGATCATGCCACTGCACTCCAGCCTGGGCAACAGAGTGAGACTCTGTCTCAAAATAAATAAATACA
>NC_045443.1:122730267-122751587 GCF_002776525.5 Piliocolobus tephrosceles
GATCTCTGTTCACTACAACCTCCACCTCCTGGGTTCAAGCGATCCTCGCGCCTCAATCTCCCAAGTAGCTGGGATTGTAGGCGCCTGCTACCACACCGGCTGATATTTCTTTATATTTTTAGTACAGACAGGGTTTTCCCATGTTGGCCGGGCTGGTCTCAAACTCCTGGCCTCAAGTGATCTACCTACCTTGGCCTCCCGAAGCGCTGAGATTACAGGCATGAGCTATCATGCCTGGTCTGATTTTTTTTTTTTTTAATTTTGTTGAGATGGGGTCTTGCTGTGTTTACCAGGGTGGTCTCGAATTCCTGGCCTCAAGCAATCCTCCCACCTCAGCCTGCCAAAGTGCTGGGATTACTGGTGTGAGCCACAGTGCCTGGCCCCCTCGTTATTTTTTATTTCTAGAATTTTCCTGGCAATTTTCCTTTATTCACATCTTTTGGTGAACTTGGGCACCATTTTCTCAAACCTCCCAAAATTTTGTGTTGGTATTTTAATTGGGATTGCATGGATTTCTAGTTAAATTTAGCAAGCTCTTGGCATCTTTCCAAAGCTGATTCTTCCTCTCTAAGAAGAAAGATTGTCTTCCCATGAATGTAAGTCTCTTTTTATATTTCAACAATAGTATAAATTTTTTAAAGGTTTTTATGTTTGTATCCTCCATATTCCTTGGGAAGTTTGTCGTTAAATATTTTATCATTACAGTTGCTATTGTCAACAAGATCTTTTCTTTCATTAGAAGTAAAGTGGCTGGGCGCGGTGGCTCACGCCTGTAATCCTAGCACTTTGGGAGGCTGAGGCAAGCGGATCATAAGGTCAAGAGATCGAGACCATCCTGGCCAATACGGCAAAACCCCGTCTCTACTAAAAATATAAAAATTAGCCGGGTGCAGTGCTGCACACCTGTAATCCCAGCTACTTGGGAGGCTGAGACAGGAGAATCACTTGAACTCAGGAGGCAGAGGTTGCAGTGAGCCAAGACTGTGCCCCTGCACTGCAGCCTGGGCAACAGAGCAAGACTCAGTGTCAAAAAAAAAAAGTAAAAATCAAAGTTGTATAAAAAGGGCCAGGTGCAGTGGCTCACTCCTGTAATCCCAGCACTTCAAGAGGCTGAGGTGGGCAAATCACCTGAGGTCAGGAGTTCGAGACCAGCCTGGCCAACATGGCGAAACCCTGTCTCTACTAAAAATACAAAAATTAGCTGGGCATGGTGGCGGGCACCTGTAGTCCCAGCTACTTGGGAGGCTGAGACAGGAGAATCACTTGAACCTGGGAGGCGGAGGTTGCAGTGAGCTGAGATCACACCACTATACTCCACCTGGGTGACAGAACAAGACTCTGTCTCAAAAAAAAAAGAAAAAAAAGTTGTATAAAAAGTTGAAAGCCACCTGTGTTAGGGTATACGTTAAGCTGCTAAGAGCCCCCAAAATACAGTGGCTCTAACAAAATTAGAAACATATTTCTCTCTCCCTTAACATTGCAGAGGTGGCTACTAGTCTAAGAAGGCAGGAGATTCATCTCCATGTGGTCACCCAAGGACCCAGGGACCCAGCATCCAGCTACTCCACCATCCCCAGGGACAGAGCTGGCTTCTCGAACCCTGTCCATGTTCCAGCTCAAAGAGAGTGGGAAAAGTTAGAAGGTCAGGAGCTTCCCTTCTAACCATGTGGCCTGGAAGTATTCCCATCACATCATCTACCTGTATCTTACAGGCCAGAACATAATCTCGAGGTCACACCTAGCTTCAGTGGAAGCTGGAAAACATCACCTCTAGCTGGGTGACATATGCCCCTCTAGAACTTTAGGACTCTAAAACTAAAAAGAAAAGAGGAATATGAGCCAGGCGTCATGCCTGTAATCCCAGCACTTTGGGAGGCCGAGGCAGGTGGATCACGAGGTCAGGAGTTCGAGATCAGCCTGGCCAAGATGGTGAAACCCCGTTTCTACTAAAAATAAAAAAATTAGCCGGGCATGGTGGCGGGTGCCTGTAATCCCAGCTACTCGGGAGGCTGAGGCAGAAAATTGCTTGAACCCGGGAGGCGGAGGTTGCAGTGAGCCAAGGTCACACTGCTGCACTCTAGCCTGGGCAACACAGTGAGACTCTGTCTCAAAAAAAAAGAAAAGAAAAAAGGAATATGGTAATTGGGGAGCAATTAAAAAATCTTCCCCACACTGTCCCACTTTTGGCCTTACCCTCATCAATAACTGGCACACTGTAGACACAAATTGCACATAGAAATTTTATGATGGGCAGCAGTTCTGGATTCTTCCTGTGGTCTCATTTCCATGTTCTTTGGCGTTTCTGAAAAATAAAGAACTGAAATTAGAGTTTTTTCCAGCATCGAGCTGACAGGAGGAACTGAGTTCTTATTAAGTGGAACAAAACAAGAACTCTTGTATTCCCACAGAGCAGACGCTAATGCTGTTCAGAGAAAATGGTGTTCTCCTTTAAAAAATGACCTCTTTGGGGCCAGGTTATGGTGGCACATGCCTGTAATCCCAGCACTTTGGGAGGTTGAGACGGGAGGATCACTTGAGCCCAGGAGTTTGAGACCAGCCTGGGCAACACAGTGAGACCCCTTCTCTACAAAAAATACAAAATACAAAAATAAGCCGGTGTGGTGGTGCCTGTGGTCCCAGCTACTCAGGAGGCTGAGGTGGGAGGATCACTTGAGCCCGGGAGGTAGAGGTTGCAGCGAGCTATGGTCACACCACTGCAATCCAGTCTGGGCAACAGAGCAAGACCCTCTATCAAAAGAACAACAACAACAAAAAGAAATAACCTCTCAAATCAAGACAGAGCTGGCTGGGCGCGGTGGCTCACACCTGTAATCCCAGCAATTTGGGAGGCCAAGGCGGGCGGATTACCTGAGGTCGGGATTTGAGACCAGCCTGGCCAACATGGTGAAACCCCATCTCTACTAAAAATACAAAATTAGCCGGGCGTAGTGGTGCATGCCTGTAATCCCAGCTACTCAGGAGGCTGAGGCAGGAGAATCACCTGAACCCGGGAGGCAGAGGTTGCGGTGAGCTGAGATCATGCCATTGCACTCCAGCCTGGGCAATAAAGAGTGAAACTCCGTCTTAAAAAAAAAAAAAAAAAAAAAAGAAAAGACAAAGACTTAAAAAACCTTCATGAAAGGAGGGCCGAGGAGCATGGCTGAGATCTTTCCCAGCATGTGGGCTGTGTTCCTCCCAGCAGTCTTTAGGAATTATCCACTCCAACTCCCTTGTCTTACCAATGGGGATACTGAGGCCCCCAGAGACCACTCATAGCCAAGGTTCATTATGCATAAAAACAAATTGCACAATTGTCTGTGGAAATGTTACGTTAGAAAACTCAAAGAAAATCACCGGAAAGCTATACAGCAAACTGGTAATAGAGTTTGTCTCTGGGGAGGGAAGTCAAGGCAGGGCAAGACTTACTTTTTGCCAAAACCCCTTTTATATACAGTGATGGCTTTCTTTTCTCTCTCTCTCTTTCTCTCTCTCTCTCCCTCTTTTTATTTTTACTTTTATTTTATTATTATTATTATTTTTTGAGATGGAGTCTCGCACTGTCGCCTGGGCTGGTGTACAGTGGCGCGATCTCAGCTCACTACAACCTCTGCCTCCCGGGTTCAAACAATTCTCCTGCCTCAGCCTCCTGAGTAGCTGAGACTACAGGCGTGCGCCACCATGCCCGGCTAATTTTTTGTATTTTTAGTGGAGACGGGGTTTCACTATGTTGGCCAGGCTGGTCTCAAACTCCTGACCTCGTGCCATTTAAAATGGCAAGAAGTTTATCGTGCTGGCTCATGCCTACAATCCCAGCATTTTGGGAGGCCAAGGTAGACATAGCACTTGATATGAGTTCGAGACCAGCCTGGGCAACATAGTAAGACTCTTCCTCAGGAAGACCCACCTCTGCCTCCCAAAGTGCTGAGATTACAGGCGTGAGCCACCGCACCCGGCCCTCTCGCCCTCTCTTGAGATAGGGACTGGCTCTGTCGCACAGGCTGGAGTGCAGTAGTGTGATCTTGGGTGTCAATGCAACCTCTGCCTCTCAGGTTCAAGAGATCCACCTCAGCCTCCCAGGTAGCTGGGACAACAGGTGTTCACCACCACATCTGGCTAATTTTTTAAAAAAAATTTGTAGAGACAGGGTCTTGCCATGTTGCCCAGACTAGATTCAAACTCCTGGACTCAAGTGATCCTCCTGCTTTGGCCTCTGATTACAGGCATTTGCCACAGGCTAATGCCTTTGATTATAGGCATTAGCCACTGTGCCTAGTCAGGGATGGTTTTAAAGCATTTATGAATTCTGTAATCCCAGCACTTTGGGAAACTGAGGTGGGTGGATCACTGAGGTCAGGAGTTCGAGACCAGCCTGGCCAACATGGTGAAACCCTGTCTCTACCAAAACTACAAAAAATCAGCTGGGAGTAGTGGCACACACCTGTAGTCTCAGTTACTTGTGAGGCTGAGGCAGGAGAATTGCTTAAACCTGGGAGGTGGAGGCTGCAGTGAGCCGAGATCACACCACTGCCCTCCAGTCTGGGCAACAGAGCAAGACTCCGTTTCAAAAAAAAAAAAAACTTGTGAATTCTTTAACATTTCTCCATAAAAAGGCAGAGCCTACTATGCATCAAAGGACACAATCAACAGAATTCCTTCCACGGAATGGGAGAAATCATTTGCAAATCATATATCTAACAAAGGATGAATATGCTAAAACTCATCAACAAATAACCCAATTTTTAAAATGGCAAAAAGTTGGCCGGGCGCGGTGGCTCAAGCCTGTAATCCCAGCACTTTGGGAGGCCGAGACGGGCGGATCACGAGGTCAGGAGATCGTAGACCATCCTGGCTAACACGGTGAAACCCCGTCTCTACTACAAAATACAAAAAACTAGCCGGGCGAGGTGGCAGCGCCTGTAGTCCCAGCTACCCAGGAGGCTGAGGCAGGAGAATGGCGTGAACCCGGGAGGCGGAGCTTGCAGTGAGCTGAGATCCGGCCACAGCACTCCAGCCTGGGCGACAGAGCGAGACTCCGTCTCAAAAAAAAAAAATAAATAAATAAATAAAATAAAATGGCAAAAAGTTTATCGTGATGGCTCATGCCTACAATCCCAGCACTTTGGGAGGCCAAGGTAGATATAGCACTTGATATGAGTTCGAGACCAGCCTGGGCAACATAGCAAGAATCCACCTTTCCAAAAAATGAAAAAATTAGCCAGGTGTGGTGGTGAGTGCTGTAGTCCCAGCTATAGGCTGAGGCAGGAGGATCACTTGAGCCTGGGAGACTGAAGCTGCAGTGAGCCGTGAGCAGTCACTGCACCCCAGCCTGGATGACAAACCAAGGCCCTATCTCAAAAAAAAAAAGCAACATGGCGGGGGTAGGTGTGGTGGCTCACGCCTCTCATCCCAGCACTATGGGAGGCTGAGGTGGGAAGATTGCTTGAGCTCAGGAGTTTGAGACCAGCCTGGCCAACATAGTGAAAGCCCCTTCTCTATAAAAATACAAAGAAAATTAGCTGGGTGTGGTGGTGTGTGCCTGTGGTCCCAGCTACCCAGGAGGCTGAAGTGGAGGTTGCAGTGAGCCAAGATCACACCACTGTACTCTAGCCTGGGCGACAGAGCGAGAACCTGACTCACAAAAAAAAAAAAAAAAAGAAAGAAAGAAAAAGCGGGAGGGGGCAAAAGACTTGAATAGTCATGTCTCCAAAGATGATATACAAATGGCCAATAAGCAAATGAAAAGATGAACATCCTCATAACCAGAAAAATACAAATTGAAACCACAGTAAAATACCATCTCACACCCGTCCAGAGGGCTACTTCCAAAAAACAAAAAATAGGCCGAGTGCAGTGGCTCACGCCTATAATCCCAGCACTTTGGGAGGCTAAGGTGGGAGGATCACTTGAGGCCAAGAGTTTGAGACCAGCCTGGGCAACATGGCAAGATGCCGTCTGTACCAAAAAAAATATAAAAATCAGCCAGGCATGGTGGCATGCACCTGTAGTCTCAACTTCTCTTGAGGCTGAGGCAGGAGGATCACTTGAGCCCGGGAGGTTGAAGCTGCAGTGAACCGAGATGGCGTCACTGCACTCCAGCCTGTGCAACAGAGCAAGACCCTGCCTCAAGAAAAAAAATTAAATTAAATTAAAAAGTAGCCGAACGCAATGGCTCACACCTACAATCCTAGCACTTTGGGAAGCCAAAGTGGGAGGATCACTCGAGCCCAGGGGTTGGACACCAGCCTGGCCAATGTGGTGAAACCCGTCTCTACTAAAAATACAAAAGTTAGCTGGGCATGATGGTGGGTGCCTATAATCCCAGCTACTCGGGGGGCTGAGGCAGGAGAATCACTTGAATCTGGAAGGCAGAGGCTTCAGTGAGCCCACATCATGCCACTGTACTCCAGCCTGGGCAACAGAGCAAGACCCTGCCTCAAGAAAAAAAAAAATTAATTAAAAAGTGGCATTTAGTATATTCACAGTGTTGTATAACCACCACTTCTACCTAGTTCCAGACATTTTTATCACCCCAAAATAAAACCCTGTACCCATTAAACACTGCCTCCTCATTCCCCCTCCTCCAGCCTCTGGCAGCCACTCATCTGCTTTCTGTCTCTGTGCGTCTGCCTGTTCTGGATACTTCCATAAACGAAGTCATACAATATGTAACTTTTTTGTCTCTTCTTGTATTTAAAAAAATCAACTATTGTTGACATTTGAAAACTTGTTTATGTTCCTACCCAACTACCATTCCTATTACTCCATCTTGAGAACTAATTAAGAATGTTTGAAGTTAGGAAGGATGCTTTGGGAAGTTAACAAGACTCAAAACTGTAACAGAAATAGCTCACCAAGATAGAAAAAGATATATTATTATTGATTCATTATTTAGTCTACACGTATTTATTGAGTACCTACTATCGTCAAGCACTGTTCTGGGCACTGGGATACAGCAGTGAAACAGACGAGGCCCCTGCTTGTGGAGAATGCTGGAGACTTAAGTAAATACCAGGGAGCCAAAAGGGCTAAGTAAAGAAGTAAAACAGATAGTAGGATCAGGCAGGACCTGACGGCAACCTTAGGTTGGGAGGCCAGGGAAGGCCTCTCTGAGTTAAACTAACCTGGAAATGACAAAATAGGCCTGACACTGAAAACTGGGAAAAGATTTGCAGGCAGAGGGAACAGTACGTGAAAATATCAAGAGCCCGGGAGACTGAGGCTGCATATCCTTTAACTGGTGGTCAAGGGAAGGGGAGGGAGCGAACGGCGCCCTCAGGGAGGACAGCAGTGTTTTCTGTAGCCACGATGCCAACAGTAGAGGGAAGCGACCTCTCCCTTGGTGTGGGTAAAGCTGAGAATTGGCAATATGTTTCTGGAGGATAGATTGGCAACAGTCAGAAAGTTTTAAAATTTGCAAACTGCTGGGTGTGGTGGCTCTTGTCTATAATCCCAACACTTTGGGAGGCTGATGTGTGGGTGGATTGCTTGAGCCCAGGAGTTTGAGACCAGCCTGGACAACATGGTGAGACCCTCATCTCTACAAAATAGTTAAAAATTAGCCAGGTGTGATGGTACGTGCTTGTGGTCCCAGCCACTAGGGAGGCTGAGGCTGGAGAGTCACTTGAGCCCAGGCCAGTTGAGGCTGCAGTGAGCTGTGATTGCACCACTGCACTCCAGCTTGGGGGACAGAGTGGGACCCTATCTCAAAAAAAAAAAAAAAAAAATATATATATATATATATATACACACACACACACATGCTCTGAACTAGCTCTGAGCTTCCATTTGTAGGATACTCAAGCGACAATGAAATGAGGACAATAAGGGAACGGCTAAGAAAGGAGCGGCTTAGACTCTGTCTGGGGTGGGGCCTGGGTTGGTCAAGGAGCTTTCTGTTAGCTACTGTAACAAATCATGAACATAGTGACTTAAAACAACACAAATTGATTATCTTCTTATTATCTTTCGTTTCTGGAGGTCAGAAGTCCAAAATGGTTCCACCTGGCTAAAGTCAAGGAGTCTGCAGGGCTGCATCCCTTCTGGAAGCTCTAGGGGACAATCTGTTTCTTCACCTTTTTCAGCTTCTAGAGGTCGCCTGCACTCCTCGGCTCATGGCCCCCTCCTCCACCCACAAAGCGCATCACTCCAGCCGCTGCCTCTGTCTCCACATCACCTTCTTCCCCAAGACTGACTCCTGTGTCCCTCTCATAAGGACCCTTGTGGTTACATCAACCCACCAGGTGAGCCCCAGGTCATCTCCCAATCTCAGCACCTTTGATTTAATCCCAAAACAACACAGTCACAGGTCCCAGAAAATTAGGATGCAGACATCTTTGGAGGGGCCATTGTTCAGCCTACCACAGAGGGCCTCTTTGATGGGTAAAATCTGAGTCAAAACCAAATAACTGAGAAAAAGTCACCCAGAGCACTCTGGGTAGGGGTGGGCAGCAAGTGCAAAGGGCCTGTGGTAGGAGCTGGTTTGGCAGTTGGAGTACAGACTGTGAGACAGACAGTGGCACCAGGGATGGGCCCAGGGCAGCTAGACCTTGTGGTCTGCAGTGAGGCATCATCTTTCCTTCTGCTCCGGCTGTGGTGAGTGTGATGAAAAACAAAATCAGAATCATGTAGAAGACAGAGATGGTGTGGGAGGAACAACAGATAGGACAGTCTTGGAGTCTCTCCAAGGAAATGACTTTGACTTCCGACCTGAGTGGTCAGGGGGGCAAGGATCGGGAGGCCCTGGTCCTGTAGGGCCTTGTAGCCTTCACAGAGGAAGTTGCATTTTTTGTGTGTGCATTGGGAAGAAGCAGTTGATGGGGTTTAAGCAGGGATGGGGCAGGAGTCGTGTGCAAGCTTTAAGGGAATCCCTGGCTGCTTTGCAGAGAGTGGCGGAGATTCAAGGATGAGCTGAAAGTCTCTATATTGAGAAGTTTTGCTCATCAAAATCAGAAAGGAAGGGGAAGAAAACAGTTTGGCAGTTCATCAACAAGTTTAACATACAGGGAGTCTCTCTGAACCTGTTCTGGTTCACGGTCTGCTTGATTGAAACAAACAAAAAAAAAGAATCAAGTTATATATACCATCACCATATGACCCAGCAATTCCACTCCTAGGTATACATCCAAGAGAACTGAAAACAGGCACTCAAATACCTGTCTGTGCCTGTTCATAGCAGCAGTATTCTTAACAGCAAAAAGCAAAACTACACATCACATCATACTCATTCATTTTTAACCATTTAAAAAACTATTTGGGAGACAACTCAAATACCCATCAATGGATGAGAAAACATGGTCTGTCCATACCATGGAATGTGATTCAGCCATAAAAAGAAATGAAATACTGGCTGGCCATGGTGGCTTACACCTCTAATCTCAGCACTTTGGGAGGCTGAAGCAGGAGGATCACTTGAGGTCAGGAGTTCAAGACCAGCCTGGCCAACATAGAGAGACCCCGTCTTAAAAAAAATTTTTTTAAAACACTGATACATACTACACCATGGATGGACCTTGAAAATATGATGCTGAGTGAGAGAAGTCAGGGCCAGGTACAATGGCTCACGCCTGTAATCCCAGCACTTTGGGAGGCTGAGGTGGGTGGATCACCTGAGATCAGGAGTTCGAGACTATCCTGACCAACATGGCGAAACCCCATCTCTACTAAAAATACAAAAAAATTAACCAGGCATGGTGGCAGGTGCCTGTAGTCCCAGCTACTCGGGTGGCTGAGGCAGGAGAATCACTTGAACCCAGGAGGCGGAGGCTGCAGTGAGCTGAGATCACACCACTACACTCCAGCCTGGGTGACAGAGCAAGACTCTGTCTCAAAAAAAAAAAAAAAAGAAAAGAAAAGTGAGAGAAGCCAGAAACAAAACGCCACACAGTGCAAGATTCCATTGATAGGAAATCTCCAGAGTAAGCATATCCATAGACAGAACACAGAGGGGCTCATGCCTCTTATCTCTGCACTTTGGGAGGCTGAGGCAGGAGGATTGTTCGAGGCCAGGGATTTGAGGCTGCAGTGAGCTATGATTGCACCACTACACTCCAGCCCAGATGACAGATCAAGACCCTGTCTAAAAAACAAAAGAAAAAGAGACAGAAAACAGATTGGTATTTGCCAGGGACTGGGGAGGGGGAAATAGGAGATGACTCCTAATGGGTGCAGGGGTTTCCTTTGGGGGTGAAGGAATGTTCTGGAACTAGATGGAGGAGGTGGTTGCATAACATTGTCCTAAATGCAACTGAACTGTACACTTCAAAATGGTTAAAATGGTGATTTTTTTTTAAATGATGAGTTCTATGTTATGGGTATTTTATCACAATTTTTAAAGGACGGATGAGATGGAGGGGTGCAGGGAGGGAGTGGGGAACGGTGGCGCCGCCTGCGGGTACCACACTCCATGCCCACTTCCCTTAGGTGATGCCAGCACCCAGCTAGGAGTGAGTCACCTCCCCACTCCCCCTTGTGGCTGCCTTGTGTTTTTTGTGGCGGCCTTGGAGAGAACTGGGGCGCCAAGACAGCCTGCATATGCTTGAGAGATGCTCTGGCTTCTGGGCCATGGACTCTCAATTTAGGTTCGGTAACATTTCACCAGGGCCCTTGCCAGCCCCTAATTCAGCATGGTGCCCGTGAGCACCCACAGAAACCTCCCCACGCTGGGAGGGGGCACTGCTCTACCTCCTGGGAACATTTTAGAAGCCCCCCAAATGGAAGACTGAACAATTGCTTCCTGTTTCTGCCTGCTTTGTAAATACTTTCCCATGTCTTACCACCGTGCCCGTAGTTTTTAACCATTCTATCCATTTGTATGTGTGACACTAAGGGCATTCACACTGCTGTGCAACCATTGCCGCCATTCATCTCCAGAAGGGTTTCATCTTCCCAAACTGAAACTTGGTCTCCATTTTCATCTGGCAAAACTACAACTCCATACCCATTAACAAATTTCCTGCTTAGAAAAAAGTGCAGTTTGCTATCAGCACTCATTTAATTTCACATAAACACACTCTTTGAGGCTGAAGCAAATGTGACTGATTTTCAATGTGAAAATAAAATATAAAAAGTGTTCTTGGTTGGGTGCAGTGGCTCACGCCTGTAATCCCAGCACTTTGGGAGCCTGAGACTGGTGGATAGATTGAGGTCAGGAGTTCAAGACCAGCCTGACCAATATGGTGAAACCCCGTCTCTACTCAATATACAAAAATTAGCCAGGTATGGTGGCAGGCACCTGTAATCCCAGCAACTCAGGAGGCTAAGGCAGGAGAATTGCTTGAACCTGGGAGGTAGAGGTTGCAGTGAGCCGAGACTGTGCCGCTGAACTCCAGCCTGCGTAGCAGAACGAAGTGCTAGGATTATAGGCGTGAGCCACTGTGCCTGGCCTACACTGGTGGACTTTTAGGGTTGTTTTTTAGAGTTGTTTCCTGATTTCGGCTGTGAGCATGGGCACACCATAATTCTTTCTTTTTCTTTTTTTTTTTTTTTTTTTGGAGACGGAGTCATGCTCTGTCTCTCAGACTGGAGTGCAGTGGTGTGATCTCAACTCACTGCAACCCCCGCCTCCCGGGTTCAAGCAATTCTCCTGCCTCAGCCTCCTGAGTAGCTGGGATTACAGGTGCCCGCCATCATGCCCAGCTAATTTTTGTATTTTTAGTAGAGACCAGGTTTCACCATGTTGGCAGGTTGTTCTCAAACTCCTGACCTTGTGATCAGCCCACCTTGGCCTTCCAAAGTTCTGGGATTACAGGTGTGAGCCACTGCACCCGGCTATAATTCTTTTCAATGTTACACACTTCAGCTAAGTCGCCAGGGTTGTCCCTCTGTGGCTGCATGAATCTTAGATTCCAGGAGCAAATCAGTACATCAGCCACTGAGGTTGGGCAAGTGAAAAAGGACAGCCCTGCCGGCTGGGTGCAGTAGCTCACACCTGTCATCCCAGCACTTTGGGAGGCCGAGACAGGAGGATCACTTGAGCCCGGGAGTTCCAGATCAACCCAGGCAACATAGCAAGACCCCATCTCTACAGTCCCTTATTTGTTAAATGAACAAATAAACTAACTGCACAGTTAAATGAACAAACTGCACAATTACTTTATAACAAAATTACCTTTGAGAAACATTATAATTTTGTAAACAGTGACAGCCAGGCCCTCTTGCAGCTTGTCATAGCTTCTGCCGTTCCACATCCAATTCCATCTTTCTCTCTGCATCCACCATAGCTAATAATTAGCAACACGAACTCAGTGCAAACGACAGATGAGGCAATCATTACAAACATTAGACGCCCTCCTGGAGGGCAAAGTCCCCACGTCCCCAGCTGAGATCCCAAGGGCTTCAAGAAGTGTTTTCCACATGGAAAGTGACTTTGTCAAGTGAAATAATCAATGAGGTCCTTATTGTGTGAGGGAACACAGAACAATTTTTAAGGTAAAACTGTCACCGGGCACGATGGCTCATACCTGTAATCCTAGCACTTTGGGAGGCCGAGTCGGGTGGATCACCTGAGGTTAGGAGTTCAAGACCAGCCTGACCAACAAGGAGAAGCCCCATCTCTTCTAAAACTACAAAATTAGTTGGGCATGGTGGTGGGCGCCTGTAATCCCAGCTACTCTGGAGGCTGAGGCAGGAGAATCACTTGAATCCGGAGGCAGAGGTTGCAGTGAGCCGAGATCATGCCATTGCACTCCAGCTTGGGCAACAAGAGTGAAACTCCATCCCAAAAAAAAAAAAAAAAAAACTATCATGAGATACTTTAAATCACCTAGCAGATAAATAGGCAAAGATCAGAGTGTGAGAAGCTCCTTGTGTTGTTAGGGTGTGGGGAAGCAGGCACTGCTGACTGCTGTTGGTAGAAGGGTAAATTTGTGTAACCTCTTTGGAGGGGAATTTGACAAAGCCTGTCTAAATTTAAAATGCATATGGCCTTTGACCCAGCAAGTTTGCTTTGAGAAGTTATATTTCAGATATATATGCACACAAAAGCAAAAATCTACGGATAAATATAGCCAGCCGGATGCAGTGGCTCACATCTATAATCCCAGCACTTTGGGAGGCTGAGGTGCGCCAATCACTTGAGCTCCGGAGTTTGAGACCAGCCAGGGCATCAGAGTGCTACTCCATCTCTACGAAAAATACAAAAATTTAGCCAGGCATGGTGGTGCATGCCTATAGTCCCATCTACTTGGAAGGCTAAGGCAGGAGGAGCACTTGAGCCCGGGAGGTCGAGGCTACAGTGAGCTGTGATCATGCCACAGCTCTCCAGCCTGGGCGACAGAGCAAGACTTTGTCTCAAAAAATAATAATAACAATAACAAATAAAATACTTGTGCTCACTTTGGCAGCACATATGCTAAAACTGGAATGATACAGAGTAGTTTAGCATGGCCCCTGTTTAAATTTTTAAAAAAGAAATAGCCTTGACTGAGTGATGTGGTTCATGCCTATTATCCCAGCACTTAGGGAAGCCGAGGCAGGCAGGCATTTGAGATCAGCCTGAGCAACATGGTGAGGCCCCGTCTCTACACAAAATACAAAAGTTAGCTGGGCGTGGTGGTGCGTGTCTGTGGTCCCAGCTACTTGGGAGAAAGAAGTGGAAAGAAGTGGGAGAATCACTTGAACCCAGGAGGCGGAGGTTACAGTGAGCCAAGATCACACCACTGCCCTCCACCTTGGGAGACAGAGTGAGACCCAATCTCAAAAAGAATAAAAAAGGAAAAGAAAAAGAATAGCTTTCGGCCGGGTGCGGTGGCTCAAGCCTGTAATCCCAGCACTTTGGGAGGCCGAGACGGGCAGATCACGAGGTCAGGAGATCGACACCATCCTGGCTAACATGGTGAAACCCCGTCTCTACTAAAAATACAAAAAACTAGCCGGGCGAGGTGGTGGGCGCCCGTAGTCCCAGCTACTCGGGAGGCTGAGGCAGGAGAATGGCCTAAACCCGGGAGGCGGAGCTTGCAGTGAGCTGAGATCCGGCCACTGCATTCCAGCCTGGGCGGCAGAGCGAGACTCCGTCTCAAAAATAAAAATAATAAAAAAAAAAAAAGAATAGCTTTCATTGCAGTGGTTTTAGTAGCACCATACTGGAAGCAAGCTGAATATCCAACAGGAAGGGACTGCTAGCTGAAGTGTGGTCCATCTACACCGGCATCATCCGATAGAGCTTTCTGCAGTGATGGAAGTGGCCTGTGTCGCCACCCAGTACACTGGCTCCAGTCATGTGTTTCCACTGAGCACTTGAAATGTGGCCAGTACACCTGAGGGACTAACTTTATTTAATTTTAATTAATTTAAATTTAGCTGGCTCTGGTGCTGCACACCTATAGTCCCAGCAACTTGGGAGGCTGAGGTGGGAGGATCGCTTGAGGCTGGGAGGTTGAGGCTGC
Source organism: Piliocolobus tephrosceles (assembly GCF_002776525.5). Classification (NCBI taxonomy): domain Eukaryota; kingdom Metazoa; phylum Chordata; class Mammalia; order Primates; family Cercopithecidae; genus Piliocolobus; species Piliocolobus tephrosceles. The sequence goes on from NC_045443.1 coordinate 122,744,649, forward strand.
AGTGTGCTACGATTGTGCCACTACAGTCCAGCCTGAGCAACATAGCAAGACCTCATCTCAGAAAAATAAAAATGAAGAAGAAGACAAATTTAAATAGCCATGTGTGATTAGTGATTACCGTCTCAAACAGTACAGATCTACATGATAGACTATTTTGTAGCTGGAAACAAGAATAAGACAGATAGACTATTTTGTAGCTGGAAACAAGAATAAGACAGATCTATACGGACTAATAAAAAAAATTCTTCTCCCAGTCTGGGCAACATAATGAGACCCCGTCTGGAAAGGAAGGAAGGAAAGAAGGAAGGAGGGGAGGAAGGGGGCCGGATGCTCTGGCTCACACCTGTAATCCCAGCACTCTGGGAGGCCAAGGCAGGCAGATCACGTGAGGTCAGTAGTTCAAGACCAGCCTGGCCAACATGGCAAAATCCTGTCTCTACTAAAAATACAAAAATTACCCAGGAATTTTGGCTCAAGCCTGTAGTCAAAGCTACTTGGGAGGCTGAAGCAGGAGAATTGCTTGAACCCCGAAAGGCAGAGGCTACAGTGAGCCAAGATTGTGCCACTGCACTCCAGCTTAGGGGACAGAGACAGGCTCCATCTCAAAAAACAAAACAAAACAAAGCAAAAAAAGAAGACAAGAAAATAAATTAGCCAAGAAGCGTAGTGGCCTGCACTTGTGGACCCAGCTATTAGGGAGGCTGAGGTGGAAGGATCGCTCAAGTCCCAGAGGTGGAGGCTGCAAGTGAGCCGAGATCACACCACTGCACTCCAGCCTGAATGACAATAAATAAATAAATGAATACCCTGCTGTGAGCTGAATGATTGAACTTTGAGAAAGGGAAACTATCCCCTTTCTGCAGCGATGGGAACATTCTATAACTGCTCTGTTCGGTATGGTGACTCCAGACACCTGTTTCCATCAAGCGCTTCAAATGTGGCTGGCGCAACTGAGGAGCACAGTTTTTACATTTTAATTCATTTAAATTTAAAAAGTCACACGTGGTTAGCTCTTAGAGTCAAGTTGCATGGCCTTGTCTTTCATTTTTCTTTCTTTTTTTTTTTTTTTTTTTTTTAGATGGAGTCTCACTCTTATTGCCCTGGCTGGAGTACAGTGGCACAATCTTGGCTCACTGCAGCCTCTGCCTTCCAGGTTCAAGCAATTCTCCTGCTACAGACACATGCCACCACGCCCAGCTAATTCGTGTATTTTAGTAGAGACGGGGTTTCGCCATGTTAGCCAGGCTGGTCTTGAACTCCTGATCTCAAGTGATCCGCTCACCTCGATCTCCCAAAGTGCTGGGATTACAAGCGTGAGCCACCACGCCTGGTCAGTTATTATTCTAATGGAGTGGGGAACTGCCACATAATCCTGTGTGTGTACACATACACAACTAGTGAGAAAATTCCAGATAGTGACAGGCATTGTGAAGAATGTAACGGTGGCTCCGGGGCCGGACGCAGTAGTAGCTCATACCTGCAATCCCAGCACTTTGGGAGGCTGAGCCAGGAGGATCGTTTGAACTCAGGAGTTTGAGACCAGCCTGTGCAGCATAGCGAGATCCCCTCCCTACAAAAAATACAAAAATTAGCCAGGTGCGGTGGTGCATGCCTGTAGTCCCAGCTACTTGAGGGGCTGATGCGGGAGGATTGCTTGAGCCCAGGAGGTCAAGGCTGCAGTGAGCTTTGTCTGTGCCACTGCACTCCAGCCTGGATGACAAAATGAGACCCTGTCTCAAAAAAAAAAAAAGTGACTAAGGGAGACTGAGTGGGAGCAAAATGGCCAGAGGTGAACTTGGTTGTCCAAAGCCAAGAGCTGGGATTGTGCTCCAAATGTCCTGGGCGAGACGGGCACAGTGGCTCATGCCTGTAATCCCAGCACTTTGGGAGGCCGAGGTGGTGGATCACCTGAGGTCAGGCGTTCAAGACCAGCCTGACCAATGTGGCAAAACCCCATCTTTACTAAAAATGCAAAAATTAGCCAAGTATGGTGGTGCATGCCTGTAATCCCAGCTACTTAGAAGGCTGAGGCAGGAGAATCACTTGAACCTGGCAGGCGGAGGTTACAGTGAGCCGAGATAGCGCCATTTCACTCCAGCCTGGGCAACAGAGCAAGACTCCGTCTCAAAATAAATAAATACATAAGTAAATAGCCTGGGTGGCCCTGGGAAAGTTTTAAGCCAGGAAGGGTTCTTTGTTCCAGTAACTCACTGGGACTGGTAAACCAGAGAGTGGGAAGAGGCAGACGTGAGACCAGTGAGGAGGGTGCCGGCATATGGTTACCTCTCAGGGACCCTGGGCTCCCCCTCACTTCCTGCCTTCAGACCCCGAGTACTTTCCTCTCCCCACTGTTGTATTTGCTCAAAGAGAGCGTTGAAAATGAGGAATGAGGGATGTGGCTCCAGCCATCATCTTTCTGGAGATCTGTGCACTCCTAGACTGCTGAGAGGAGAATGAATTGTCCGAGGCCCAGTGGGAGCAGAGACTAGTCAGGAGGGAAGAGGAGAGGAGATGGTGGCTTGGACACATGGCTGTCGGTGAAGGGATAGAGCTGAAAGAGCCTAGGTGTGTGTTGGAGGCTGAGCAGATGGGCTTTGCTGATGAGTTAGGCTGGAGGAGTAAGAGGAAGAGAAAGAGAAAGGTTTTTGCTTGGACACGAAGACATGGTGCAGCTATTGAGTAAGAGAGAAAGTGGGAGGGACCGGTGAGGAAGAGCTGCAAATGGAGAGATCAGAAATGCTTTCTATTCTGTATTATATTTTTCAAAACAATACACATTCATGAAGAAATCATGAGACACCTCCAGACTATGGGACATTTCTAAGTCAGCTAGCCTGGATTCCCCAAATGTCAATGTCCTACAAAGGAAAAAAGCAGGGGATTGTTCTAGATTAAGAGAAGAAGGTGGTGTCATAACCAAAGCAAAACATGAAAATCATTTGTCGGATCCTGGTTCAAAAAATAATCAACTCTTACAGATATTCCTGGGATGGTCAGGAAAATTTGAATATAGACTGAATAATAGATAAAATTATGGGATTCATTTATTAGATGTGATAATAGTATCACAGTTGCCCTCAGGAGAGGCAAGCTGAAGTGCAGTATTTAGGGGTAAAAATGTGATGTTCGTAACCTCTTTTCCAATGATTCAGATAGATGGACAGAAAGATTGATAGCTGGATAGATAGAAAGATAGATGGATACATAGATGGAGGGACAGATGATAGATAGATAGGATAGATGATCAACATATTAGATAGATAGATAAATAAATGGATGAATGGATGGAAGGATGGATGGATGGATGGATGGATGGATGGATGGATGGGTGGGTGGATGGATGGATGGATGGATGGGTGGATGGATGGATGGACAAATGGAGGGAGGGAAGGGGGGATGGATGGATGGAGAGATAGATGAATAGATAGACAGACAGATGACTGATACACAGATGTATAGATAGATACATAGATATAGATACATAGATAGATGATAGATAGATAGATAGATAGATAGATAGATAGATAGATAGATAGATAGATAGATAGATAGATGAGGCTGGGCACTGTGGCTCATGCCTGTCATCCCAGCACTTTAGGAGGCCAAGATGGGTGGATCGTTTGAGGTCAGGAATTCAAGACCAGCCTGGCCAATATAGTGAAACTCTGTCTCTACTGCAAATAAAAAAAAATTTTTTTTTAATTAGCTGGGTGTGGTGGCATATGCCTCTACTCCCAGCTACTTGGGAGGCTGAGGCAGAAGAATCCCTTGAACCCAGGAGGTAGAGGTTGAAGTGAACTGAGATTCCCCCTACTGCACTCCAGCCTGGGCGACAGAGTGAGACTCTGTCTCAAAAAATATATATATGTAAGATAGATAGATGATAGATAGATGGATAGATACATAGACAGGCAGACAGATGAATGAACAGACAGAGGATAGATAGACACATGGATGGATGAATAGATTAGATAGAGGATAGCTAGCTAGATAGCTAGACAGCTAGATAGCTAGATGATGGATGGATGGATGGATGGATGGATGGATGGATGGATGAATGAATAGATGGCAGATGGATAGAGCAAATACAACAAAATGTTAACTATTGAATCTAAGAGGAAGATTCATTATGCTAGTCTATTTTTCTTTCTTTCTTTCTTTCTTTTTTTGAGACGGAGTCTCACTCTGTAGCCCAGGCTGGAGTGCAGTGGCCGGATCTCAGCTCACTGCAAGCTCTGCCTCCCGGGTTTATGCCATTCTCCTGCCTCAGCCTCCCGAGTAGCTGGGACTACAGACCCGCCACCTCACCCAGTTAGTTTTTTGTATTTTTTAGTAAAGATGCGGTTTCACCGTGTTAGCCAGGATGGTCTTGATCTCCTGACCTCGTGATCCGCCAGTCTCAGTCTCCCAAAGTGCTGGGATTACAGGCTTGAGCCACTGTGCCTGGCCCCTATTTTTCTTTCAACTTTTTGGTATGCATGAAACATTTTTATAATAAAAAGTTTGAGGGGTATTGAAAAACCTGGTTCATTTGATATATAGCAATGTGTAACAACTTTTCTTTCTCACTGCAACCTCTGCCTCCTGAGTTCAAGCGATTCTCCTGCCTCAGCCTCCTGAGTAGCTGGGATTATAGGCATGCGCCATCAGGCCCTGCTAATTTTGTATTTTTAGTAGAGACGGGGTTTCTCTATGTTGGTCAGGCTGGTCTTAAACTCCCGACCTCAGGTGATCTGCCTTGGCCTCCCAGAGTGCTGGGATTACAGGCATGACCCACCATGCCTGGCCCGTAACAGTTTTTCTGAATGTTTGGGCTGCGCGTAGTTGCTTAGCACCTCTGCTTTGCTGGCCCCTGCTGGGCACCTGGGCACTACCTGAGGAGATTCCAGTACATACCAGGGCACAAGAACCTGAATTATCCTGCAGTATGGACAATTTGGCCCAATTTTTGGAAGCGCACCCAGTGAGGAAGAGGTTTTTGGAAGTGACACCAATGAAAAGTGGGAGGAACCCACAGCACAAAGGCTGTGTGCGGCCATGTTTCTTCAGCCACATCCAGAATCCCATGGGGTCTGATTAAAAATGCAGATTCTTGACCCTACCCAGGCCTTGCTAAGTCAGACCCTGGCGGAAGGGCTGAGACATTGTCATTTTAACTTTTTATACAGACAACGTCTTGTTTTGTTGCCTGGACTGGTCTCAAACTCCTGGCCTCAAGTGATCCTCCCAGCTCAGCCTCCCAAAGTGCTGGGATTACAGGTGTAAACCACAGCATCTGGCTGCAGTTGTATCTTTAACAAGTCCCTCAGTGGCGTCATGCACACTTGACTTTATGAATCACTGGCCTACAGATGTGTACATTGGCTAGGTGAGGTGGCTCACACCTGTAATCCCGGCGCTTTGGGAGGCCAAGGCGGGTGGATCACCTGAGGTTAAGAGTTTAAGACAAGTCTGGCCAACATGGCAAAACCCCATCTCTACAAAAATACAAAAATTAGCCAGGCATGATGGCAGGTGCCTGTAATCCCAGCTACTTGGGAGGCTGAGGCAGGAGAATTGCTTGAACCTGGGAGGTGGAGGTTGCAGTGAGCTGAGATCACACTATTGCACTCCAGCCTGGGTGACAGGGCGAGACTCCATGTCAAAAAGAAAAGAAAAAAAAAAGGCTGGGCATGGTGGCTCACACTTGTAATCCCAGCACTTTGGGAGGCTGAGGTGGGAGGATCACAAGGTCAGGAGATCAAGACCATCCTGGCTAACACAGTGAAACCCTGTCTCTACTAAAAATACAAAAAATTAGCTGGGCGTGGTGGCGGGTGCCTCAGGAGGCTGAGGCAGGAGAATGGCATGAACCTGGGAGGCAGAGCTTGCAGTGAGTCGAGATCGCACGGGCAACAGAGTGAGACTCCATCTCAAAAAAAAAAAAGGATGTGTACATTGAGTTTATCCGGAAGACAGCTGCTTTTGACTGCCTACCCTCAAATCCATGACCTTTATGGCATTCTGATTTTTTTTCAGGGTGACGACATATTCAGCTTCAACTAATAGATTATAATTGGTCTAAACCAGGGTTTACAAGGAGGGAAAATTTTGCCTCCCAGGGAACTTAGAAAATGTCTGGAGACTTTCTGGGTTATCACAGCTAAGGATGACTGGGGTCCACAGGGTAGAGGCCAGGGATGCTGCTAAACATCCTACAATGCACAGGACAGCCCCGAGCGAAGAATTATCCACGCCAATACGTCTGTCAATAGTGCTGAGTTAGAGAAACCTTGGTCTAAACCAAACATAAAAACCCTACTCCCTACTTCGCAGCCTACTCTGCAGCTACTGAAGGCCACTGGACCCAGTTCTGACCAGTGAGACCTGAAGGAAGTCAGAGAACGCTTTTCTTCATAAAAGAAACCCATGTGGCTGACCCCAATCCTCCCTGCCTCTTCCTTTGAATACAGATGTGATGTCTGGAGTTGTGGCAATAATCTTGCAACTATGAGAGAAAGAACAACAGACTCACACCCTGACATCAGAGTCCCTTATATCCAGACATCATCTGCTTCCTTTTTTTTTTCTTCCTTCCTTCCTTCCTTTCTTTCTTTTGGAGACAGAACCTTACTCTGTCTCCCAGACTGGAGTGCAGTGATGCAATTGTAACTCACTGCAGCTTTGACCTCCCAGGCAACCCTGCTGCCTCAGCCTCCCAAGTAGCTGGAACTATAGGCCTGCACCTCTAGGCCTGGCTCTCATTCTTTTTATTGGTGTTGAAACTATAGAATCTATTTTTAAATTAACCCAGCTAAGTTTTTGTCTTTTGTAGAGACAGGGGTCTTGTTATGTTGCCAGGTATGGTCTTAAACTCCTGGCCTCAAGTGATCTCACCTCGACCTCCCAAAGCACTGGGATTACAGGTGCGAGCCACTGCACCCGATGTTAAAAAAAAAA
>NC_045443.1:122756587-122767239 GCF_002776525.5 Piliocolobus tephrosceles
AGAGACTAGGAGTTCCAGACCAGCCTGGGCAACATGGTGAAACCCCCGTCTCTACAAAAAATACAATAGCTAGGACTACAGGCACCCGCCACCACACCCGGCTAATTTTTTGTATTTTTAGTAGAGAAGGAGTTTCGCTGTGTTGGGAGGCTGAGGCAGGAGAACGGCATAAACCCGGGAGGTGGAGCTTGCAGTGAGCCGAGATCGTGCCACTGCACTCCAGCCTGGGCAACAGAGCGAGACTCCGTCTCAAAAGAAAAAAAAGTTAGGGCCAGGCGCAGTGGCTGACACCTGTAATCCCAGCACTTTGTGGGGCTGAGGCAGGTGGATCACTTTAGCCCAGGACTTTGGGACCAGCCTGGGCAACATGGTGAAACCCTGTCTCTACAAAAAAAAACACAAAAATTGGCTGGACATGGTGGTGCACGCCTATTAGTCCCAGCGACTTGGGAGGCTGAGGTGGGAGGATCACTTGAGCCGGTGGAAGTCAAGGCTGCAGGGAGCCATGATCTCACCATTGCACTCTGGCCTGGGCAACAGAGTGAGACCCTGTCTCAAAAAATAATGATCATAATACCAGTCTGGCCAACATGGTGAAACCTCGTCTGTACTAAAAATACAAAAATTGGCTAGGTGTGGTGGCACACACCTGTAATCCCAGCTACTGGGGAGGTTGAAGCATGAGAATCGCTTGAACCTGGGAGGCAGAGGTTGCGGTGAGCTGAGATCTCGCTGCTACACTCCAGCCTGGGCAACAAGAACGAAACTCTGTTTTATTTATATATATATAAATTCAGCATATATATATATATGCTGAAATTCCTGCAAACTAATGTTAGCTTTGTCTTCATTGCAGGCAGAATGGCAATAACATCATCTGGAGGTTATGATGATGTCATCTGGGTAGCAGGTAAATTTTTTTTTTTTTTTTAGACAGAGTCTCGCTCTGTCGCCCAGGCTGGAGTACAGTGGCGGGATCTCGGCTCACTGCAAGCTCCACCTCCCAGGTTCAAGGGATTCTCCTGCCTCAGCCTCCCGAGTAGCTGGGACTACAGGCATGCGCCACTACACCCAGCTAATTTTTGTATTTTTAGTAGAGACGGGGTTGATTGGCCAGTATGGTCTCGATCTCTTGACCTCGTGATCCGCCTGCCTCGGCCTCCCAAAGTGCTGGGATTACAGGCGTGAGCCACCGCGCCTGGCCAACAGGTAAATTTTTTTTCTCCTTACACTGGGCCCCACAGAAGGGGGTGAGGTTTGGCTGCAGCTTTGGGGGATATAGCTAAGGAAGGATGTCAGCTCTAGGCCAAGGACAGGAATGACCTATCAGATCCCCCAGGGAAGGAGCAGGACCCTGGAGTATTAATATCTGCGGCACACAATTGTGATTTCTCTGCGTTGCCGTTTCCTTTCACTACCCCCATGTCTAGCTGTCCTAAGGAAAGAGCCAGATCCCTGAGGCAGCCCAGAGAAGCCAAGTCTAAGGTGTCAAGAGGTCATGGGCAGAATCTCCCAAGGCAGCCAGCTGGCCGAGTGACAAATGACGACAATCACAGATTTGTGGAGAGTGCAAGCATTCTTCAGAAACTCCCAAAAATACCAGCGAGGGGAAACTGGTAAGTGGACTTCCTCGAGGACTCACGCACAGTGCAGAACAGACCACTGTCCCATGAGCTTGCAGGGACACAAAGGCCCCTAAACACTGGCCCACACAGCACGGAGTCACACTTGCCCCTCCCTCTTGCCTACGGTCACTCCCCAGCCACAGTTGATGCTAACGAGCTTTGCCCTTCACTCCCGGGAGGTCGGCAGCTTTTGCACATTTTAAGATCACTTGAGAGTTTATAAATATGTCCTGTTTCTCTATGACCATCGCTATGGAAGAGACGAAGGTGTCCTAACCTGTTTTCCATCAAAACTTGTGTTCTAACGCTAAAAGGAAAAGCAGCAATAAAAACAACCAAAACAGTTTTTAAAAATAGGTTTTATAGTTTCAAAAACAATAAAAAGAATAAGAGCCAAGCCTAGAGGTGCGCACCTGTAATCCCAGCTACTTGGGAGGCTGAGGCAAGAGGATGGCTTGAGCTAGGGAGGTTTAGGCTGCAGTGAGCTGTGATCATACCACTGCACTCCAGCCTAGGCGACAAAGGGAGACACCATTTGTAAAAAAAAAAAAAAAAAAAAAAAAAAAATTTTTTTTTTTGAGATGGAGTCTCACTTTTTCACCCAGGCTGGAGGGCAGTCGCCCAATCTCAGCTCACTGTAACCTCCGCCTCCTGAATTCAAGCGATTCTCCTGCCTCAACCTCCCAAGTAGCTGGGATTATAGGTGCATACCACCACGCCTGGCTAATTTTTGTATTTTTAGTAGAGACAGGATTTCACCGTTGGCCAGGCTGAGATCTCCAACTCCTGACCTCAGGTGATCCGCCCACCTCGGCCTCCCAAAGTGCTGGGATTACAGGCGTGAGCCACTGCACCCGGTGTTACAAAAAAAAAAAAAAATTAAATTTAAAAAGAATGATCATGGGTCAAGTACGGCGGCCCACACCTGTAATCCCAGCACTTTGGGGGACCGAGTTGGACAGATCACTTGAGACCAGAAGTTCGAGACCAGCCTGGGCAACATGGTGAAACCCCCATCTCTACAAAAAATACAAAAATTAGCCAAGTGTGGTGGCACACATCTATTTTCCTAATTACTTAGGAGGCTAAGGCGGGAGGATCACTTGAGCTCAGGAGTTCAAGACCAGCCTGGCCAACATGGGGAAATCCCAACTCTACAAAATATACAAAAAATTAGACATGATGGTGAAGGCTTATAGTTCCAGCTATTTGGGAGGCTGAGGTGGGAGAATTGCTTGAGCACAGAAGTTGCAGTGAGCCAAGATAGTACCACTGCACTCCAGCCTGGGCAATAGAGCCAGATCTTATCTCAAAAAAAAAAAAGCAAAAACAAAACAAAACCCAATGAACGTGTAATCCAATTCTGGCTAATGCTGGCAAGTCCGCTAAGAGGACTTCTGGGAAAGATTTTCTTGCTCCTAACAGGAATCACAGGAAAGAGATGTCACCTTCCCTTCCTCTGGGCATTGTCTACATGTGATGTCGGGAACTGCTCAGCCATCTTGCTGACAACCTGAGAAACAAAGACCACTCAGAGAGGAGGCCAGAGCCCTAGCTCTGAATGTCTTACTCTGAAGATAATATCAATATATTTCCTTATTGTTTAGGCCAATTGGGTTGAATTTTCTTCCACTGGAAGTATCCTAATACAGTAGAGTCTCAATAAAGTTTTTATTAAATAAACAACTAGGGGCTGGGCACAGTGGCTCATGCCTATAATCCCAGTACTTTGGGAGGCTGAGGCATGAGGATTGCTTGAGGCCAGGAGTTCAAGACCAGACTGGGCAATATAGTGACACACTGTCTCTACAAAAAAATAAAAATAAAAATAAAAAAATTATCTAGGCATGGTGGTACACACCTGTAGTCCTCCCTGCTTGGGAGGCTGAGGTGGGAGAATGGCTTGAGCCCAGGAGTTCAAGGCTGCAGCGAGCTATGGTTGCACCACTGCACTCTAGCCTGAGTGACAGAGCAAGACACTGTCTCTAAAATATGAATAAAGAAATACATAAATGGATACCTACATTTGTTAAAAATAAGATCTCAAGCCGGGTGTGGTGGTTCACACGTGTAATCCCAGCACTTTGGGAGGCCGAGGTGGGCGGATCACCTGAGGTCGGGAGTTTGAGACCAGCCTGACCATCATGAAGAAACCCTGTCTCTACTAAAAATCCAAAAAAAATTAGCTAGGCATGTTGGTGCATGCCTGTTATCCCAACTACTCGGAGCCTGAGGCAGGCGAATCACTTGAACCTGGGAGGCAAAGGTTGCGGTAAGCCAAGATTGCACCATTGCACTCCAGCCTGGGCAACAAGAGCACAACTCCATCTCAGAAAAAAAAAAAAAAAAAAAAGATCTCAAATAGTAACTAGTAGTGATGAAACTTTTTTCTTTTTTTTTTTCTTTTTTTTTCCAGACGGAGTCTCACTCTGTCGCCTGGGCTGGAGTGCAGTGGCCGGATCTCAGCTCACTGCAAGCTCCGCCTCCCGGGTTTATGCCATTCTCCTGCCTCAGCCTCCTGAGTAGCTGGGACTACAGGCGCCCGCCACCTCGCCCGGCTAGTTTTTTGTATTTTTTAGTAGAGACGGGGTTTCACAGTGTTAGCCAGGATGGTCTCTATCTCCTGACCTCGTGATCCACCCGTCTCGGCCTCCCAAAGTGCTGGGATTACAGGCTTGAGCCACCACGCCCGGCCAATTTTTTCTTTTTTGAGACAGGGGCTTGCTGTGTCACCCAGGCTGGAGTGTAGTGGCGCAAGCATGGTTCACTACAGCCTCCACCTCCCAGGCTCAAACAATCCTCCCACCTCAGCCTCCTGAGTAGCTGGGACTACAGGTGTGCACCACTACTCCCAGTTAATTTTTGTATTTTTTATTTTATTAATGTATCTGAAGCTCACTCTTCCTCAATACAATTACCTTGTATTAATTCAGTTAAAAGATATTTAACCCATTTACTCAGCTGGTCACAGTGGCTCACACCTGTAATCGCAGCACTTTGGGAGGCCGAGGTGGGTGGATCACCTGAGGTCGGGAGTTCGAGACCAGCCTGGCCAACATGGTGTAACCCTGTCTCTACTAAAAATACAAAAAAAAAAAAAAAAAAAAATTAGCTAAGCATGGTGACAGGCACCTGTAATCCCAGCTACTGGGGAGGCTGAAGCAAGAGAATCGTGTGAACCTGGGAGGCAGAGGTTGAAGTGGGCCAAGATCATGCCACTGTACTCCAGCCTGGGCAACAGAGTGAGACTCTTTAAAAAAAAAAAAACAAAAGTATTTCAAAGGTATTTCATCCATTTACTGATAGCAACATTTGAAGCCAGTGGTTCCCAGGGCCATTAGTTTCACTAGGAGAGTTTTTTTAAATGCTGATGCCTGGGCCCCACTCCAGACCAAGCATTTGGTATTTGTTGAAAGCCCTCCAGCCCCATCTCTTCACTTGCTTTTCCCACCTCAGTTACGCTGGTCTCCTTTCTGTTCTTCAAATATGCCCAAATCTTCCAGCCCCAGGGCCCCCGTGCTATTTCCTGACTCTGTACCTTCTGCAAAGCTAAGGCCCATCTTCCAGGTCTCATATAAATAGTGTCTTTCGCCGGGCGCGGTGGCTCAAGCCTGTAATCCCAGCACTTTGGGAGGCCGAGGCGGGTGGATCACGAGGTCAGGAGATCGAGACCATCCTGGCTAACACAGTGAAACCCCGTTTCTACTAAGAAATACAAAAAAAAAACTAGCCGGGCGAGGTGGCGGGCACCTGTAGTCCCAGCTACTCGGGAGGCTGAGGCAGGAGAATGGCGTGAACCCGGGAGGCAGAGCTTGCAGTGAGCTGAGATCCGGCCACTGCACTCCAGCCTGGGTGACAGAGCGAGACTCCGCCTCAAAAAAAAAAAAAAATAAAAATAAAAAATAAATAGTGTCTTTCCTGAAAGCCTCTCCTGACCATCCGCAAGTAGGATCCCAAACCCCTCCCAGTCAACCTGACAGCCTCATATAACTCCTGTCACCATGTGTAATTTTTGCTTACTAGCAAATCAAACAGAAGCAAGCCATTTGATTGTTTCTTTTTTTTTTTTTTCCAGACAGAGTCTCATGAGCCTCTGTACAAAATAGAAAAGTTGATGGGATTTCAGGGAAAATGGATAATCTTCAGTTGGGGCAGTCAAAGAAGGCTTTGTGGAATCTTTGAATTAGATCTTGACATTATATTTTGACAGTACTTTAAATAAATACAAATAATGTTATTTTTTCTTAAGACTCATGCAACCTCATCTATGTAAGGGAATCCTTACATAGTGTTCATTCGAGTGTAAAACCACACTTTGGGATGCTTTACAATTTAACAATCAGGAACACTTACTCTATTTTATTGACTTAAATTTGTCGAGGTGGCAGGAAACAACTGAGTGAAGGGTGGGAAATGGCAGTGTGTATGTGGGGGAAAAAAGTGGCCAGCAGATAAGGGAAGCAGGGTGCAGAGTATTTTGAGGGGTTAGACCTGACCAGCTATAACAGGAAATAGAGGCTCTAGATTGAAGAGTAGCTACAATGGATGTTACGGAGAAATTCCAGCTGGGGTGGAAACATATAGCTGCAAAATTGGAAGAGCAGCTTATTCTAGGCAGAAAAGAAGAAAGTAAAAGGCATTGCCGGGCGCGGTGGCTCAAGCCTGTAATCCCAGCACTTTGGGAGGCTGAGACGGGCGGATCACGAGGTCAGGAGATGGAGACCATCCTGGCTAACCCGATGAAACCCCGTCTCTACTAAAAAATACAAAAACCTAGCCGGGTGAGGTGGTGGGCGCCTGTGGTCCCAGCTACTGGGGAGGCTGAGGCAGGAGAATGGTGTGAACCCGGGAGGCGAAGCTTGCAGTGAGCTGAGATCTGGCCACTGCATTCCAGCCTGGGTGACAGAGCGAGACTCCGTCTCAAAAAAAAAAAAAGAAAGAAAGTAAAAGGCATCTGAGGGGATAGTAAATTAATGCTTACTGATAAGTAAACAAGCCTCTGCAAGTAGAAAGGTAAAAGCATAAATTGCTTGGTCAACCACAACCGCTTGGGAGTGCTGCAGGCTTCATGACTAAACCAAAGTCTGTCCCTGAAGCTCCCTCTTCCGGCAGAAATAAACACTGCACACTAAGCTGGCTGACTCCTTTAAATTAAAAGGCGCTTGCCAATCTCTAAACAGTATACCTGTATGGGAGTCACAATTGTAATATCTTGGTGAGGGTTTTGTCGTGCCTTCAGGCAAACTATAAAAGGAACACTAATTTAAATAAATACAAACATTGTTATTTTGTTCTGAAGATTCATGCAACCACATCTATGTAAGTGAATCCTTATATGGTATTCATTCAAGTGTGAAACCAAACTTAGGGATGCTTTAAAATTTAACAATCAGGAACAAGACTCTGTTAAAAAAAAAAGAAAGAAAGAAATATTAGAACGCTGTCAAACTATAAAAATATAAAGTGAAATAGCACAGTGCAGAACAGACTGTACAGACCAGTGTGCTACCTTTCGTATAAAGGGGAATTACATATATTATATATAAAATTTTTTATTATTTATGTATATACAGTACTCGCTATATATGCATAAAGTCTGAAAGTACATGCTGGGGGGAAGGGGTGGATGGGAGACAAGGATGGAAGATTTTGTTTGTTTGTTTGTTTGTTTGTTTTTGGAGACCATGTCTCACTCTGTCACTCAGGCTGGAGTGTGGTGGCACGATCTTGGCTCACTGCAACCTCCACCTCCCAGGTTCAAGTGATTCTCCCACCTCAGCTTCCTGAGTAGCTGGGACTACAGGTGTGCGTCACCACGCCCAGCTAATTTTTGTATGTTTATTAGAGATGAGGTTTTGCCAATATATATATATTGGCCAGGCTGGTCTCGAACTCCTGACTTCAGGTGATCTGCCCACCTCGGTCTCCCAAAGTGCTAGGATTACAGGATTACAGGTGTGAGCAGTGAGCAGCCTGGAAGATTTTTTGTTATATACTGTTTAAAAGTTTTTAAGTAGTTGAAACACATGAAGACATCACCTCAAAAAGTCACATTGATTCAAAAATATGCACATTAAGGATTTTTTGAAAAATTTAAAAATTGAGAAATATCACAGGACAGTAATACAGTAATCATGAATAATTACAAAAATAAGTGCTGGCTGGGCATGGTGGCTCATGCCTGTAATCCCAGCACTTTGGGAGGCCAAGGCGGGTGGATCACAAGGTCAGGAGCTCGAGACCATCCTGGCTAACACGGTGAAACCCCATCTCTACTAAAAACAGAAAAAATTAGCTGGGCCTGGTGGCGGGCGCCTGTAGTCCCAGCTACTCGGGAGGCTGAGGCAGGAGAATGGCGTGAACCCGGGAGGCGGAGCTTGCAGTGAGCCAAGATCGCGCCACTGCACTCCAGCCTGGACGACAGAGCGAGACTCTGTCTCAAAAAAAGAAAAGTATCCCTGGAAAGTTAAATTGAGTAGGGAATTTAAATGGGTTATTATCACCTTTGACTTTATAAACCTGCACACACACACACAAAATGTGTATGTATTTAATTACAAACTAATTAAAGACCTGGCGTGGTGCCTCACACCTGTAATCTCAGCACTTTGGGAGGCAGAGGCAGGAGAATCACTTGAGGCAGGAGTTTGAGACCAACCTAGGCAACCAGTGAAATCCCCTATTTTTTTTTTTTGAGACTGAGTCTGGCTCTGTCGCCCAGGCTGGAATGCAGTGACACAATTTCGGCTCACTGCAACCTCCACACCGTGGGTTCAAATGATTCTCCTGCCTCAGCCTCCTGAGTAGCTGAGATTACAGGCACCTGCCAACACACTCAGCTATGTTTTGTATATTTTGTATATTTAGTAGAGATGGGGTTTTGCCTTGTTGGCCAGGATGGTCTCGAACTCCTGACCTCAGGTGATCCGCCCGCCTCGACCTCCCAAAGTGGCTTAAAGGTGTGAGCCACCGCACCTGGCCTGAAATCCCTTATTTTTAAAAAGGGTAAATAAATGTTTTTTTTTTTCCCTCTGGGAGTGACAATACATGGAAATTTCACCTTCTACATCACTAATTTTATGAATGTGCTTATGTTTCTCTATACTGCTTTTCAAAACTTTTCTAGCACCTATGCTTGTAATTTCGGAATTTCTCATTGAACTTGATAGAAGAACTTTAGTTCAAGGAGCCAAGTGTTCTTCAGTGAGTTTTCAAGTGAGCGTCCTCACCTCTACAACACTCACACAGCTTAAAACAGACTAATGTTCTCTCATGCCAAGATCCTGCCGGCTCTGCACAATGCTGTAACACCAATATGACCCAGTTCCCACATCCCACATCTTCAACAGCTTAAGCAGCCACGGCCTTTCTTGCACTTGACTTGATGCAGCTTTGAAGTTTTCAAAGAGCACTTGACACTGATTTATCAACGTTGCAATGCCTGACACCAAGTGTATATCTTTAAGACACTATTCAAGGTATTTCTTCCTTATACTAAGGTCACCCAGATTTTAATGGGCACTAAAATTACACAGAAATTTGCATACTAACTGGAAGTGATCGCCTGCCCAGTAGTGGTTGAGTTTGTTGGGTTCTTGTAATGTTTCCTGATTCACGTACTCACTTGCATGGGAGGGTCATGGAAATTATTATACATTAGATGCACTCGTAATGAAAACTCACAAAGGATTTCCTTAAGATTTACAAATTTCTCAAATTTTAGTCCAGTAACCCTAACCCTAACCCTAAAACTGGTTTAAGCCACGCTTAGCTGCTTTACAATTGCGGCGAACGTGAGATTCTTCTACAGCAGAGGTTGTTCATGAATCCCCTAAAACTTTAGGGGAGAGGGGAAGGAGTGATTCTCCTTGGGAAAAACCTTCCAAGACCTTTAAAGGGCCTCTGGATGACTGCCTGGTGTCCACCTTTTGTATTAAACCAGTTTCCCTGCAACTTCCACCTTTGATTCTAGTCAACACCTTACCAGGACCATTTGATTGGGCAAATGCTATTATACACTTGGGACAAATCCAAAGGTCCATTGTTTCCCCCACTGGTTATGTGCCAATCCTCCATCTATAGTCACATAAAATGTGTCATTTTATCAGCAAGAATTGTTTGAAGGAATAGCTCATTCTCCAACCACTAATTCTTTTTCTACACCTTGGTGGCTATGCCTTTTAATGCTTTACCTGCCACATCCTCTTAAAATTTGATCCCATGACTGTCTACGCAGCTCAATGTGCATTTATATAGACCCATGTACTTAAAGCATCCTTTCATAGTTACCTTCCCACCACTCCCACCTTTTAAAATTCCTTCCTCCTTCCTGGTGTTCCGGTAATTCTCCCATTCTCTTACCACACAAATCACCCACAAACCAGTATTTTTAAAGTTAACTTATATCTACGTATGTAAAATACTTCCATCTCCCAACAACTTTTTTGTCTTGCTGTTCCCCCAGCGGGAGTACAGTGGCACTCAGATCACTGCAACCTCCGCTTCCTTGGTTCAAGGGTTCTCCTGACTCACCCTCCCATGTAGCTGGAATCACAGGAACTCACCACACCTGCCTTTTTGTATTTTCAGTAGACACAGGGTTTCACCACGTTGGCCAAGCTGGTCTTGAAGCTTGCTTTTACTTGCACCCACCTTCTACAGTTCATACTGTATTAAGGTCAACCCCTTCAATGACATTTCACTGTTACCACAGCAACATTTGTAGACTGAAAACCTTGATCCCCTTCCCCCAGTCTAATGCAAAATAACCTTAACTTTTAAAAAACCACACCAGTTGGGAATGCAACAACTTTATTGAAAGAAAAGTGCAATGAAATTTGTTGAAACCTTAAAAGGGGAAACTTAGACACCCCCCCTCAAGCGCAGGACCAAGTGCAGAGTGGACTCTTTCTGGATGTTGTAGTCAGACAGGGTGCGCCCATCTTCCAGCTGTTTCCCAGCAAAGATCAACCTCTGCTGGTCAGGAGGGATGCCTTCCTTGTCCTGAATCTTTGCCTTGACATTCTC
>NC_045443.1:122767249-122779674 GCF_002776525.5 Piliocolobus tephrosceles
AGGTGCAGGGTGGACTCCTTCTGGATGTTGTAGTCAGACAGGGTGCGACCATCTTCCAGCTGCTTTCCGGCAAAGATCAGCCTCTGCTGGTCGGGAGGAATGCCTTCCTTATCTTGGATCTTTGCCTTGACATTCTCAATGGTGTCACTGGGCTCAACCTCAAGGGTGATGGTCTTGCCAGTCAGAGTCTTCACGAAGATCTGCATTGTCTAACAAAAAAGCCAAAAACCACCAGGATTTAGCAGACAATGTACTAATCTTCCCAATACTTAAACTATATGTTATATTCACCTAAATGGTTACGATTTAAAAGGTACCTAAGAAACTTTACAAAACACTCGCCAACCCCGAACGCATAGTTTAAAACCCAGACTTCAGCTACTTAAGAAAATAGGTACATAGAACTGACCAAAGAAACTGACGCCTCACTTATCCCTCCCCTCAGCAGAGGTCAGGCCCCTGTCGACTCAGGAGGGCCTACCCTAGGCCCCAACCCTGCGTCCTGCGATGGAAAAAAACCTACTGCACACCTACCGGCAGGTGGCCCCACCCTACATTATGAGCCAACAGAACGGATGACGTCACGACACGGCGAGGGCGCGCGCTCCTAAACGGGTGCACTGCCAAGTGGCACCGCCATTAACTGCCGCCCCCGCAAAGACGATAAACCGAGTTCTCCAGTCAGTGACAGACTTCACATCAAGGTCTCCAAATGGTGCCCCAGCCCACCTCACCAGAATAAGAGCGTTCCCGCATTAGCGAAAATCTCAAAGCCTTGGGTTCTTGCCGCCCACCATGCCCCCCACCTTGTTTCAACGACCTCACAGCCCGCCTCACAAGCGTCTTCCATTCGACCGCCGCCATTTTGCTGCGCTCCCCTCCCACCCCCTGCTCAAGGCCACTTTCCTCGCGGACCCAGACTACAGCCCTCGGTGGTCTCTCGACCCGCGGCGTCGGCCCCCCTCCATCCCACCGAGCGGCCCAGTAGCCACGAAAGCCCTGGCCGGCCCAGCAGCCCTCTGCTCACCAAGTGGCGATGACACCGACACACAAGCAAGAACTGCTGTCCAATTCCCGACTGCGACGGAACTAGCTCCGCCACACCCGGCGAGTCCTTATATAGTCATCGGCGTTCACCGCCCCCAAGGAAATCCCTCCGCAGAATCGCCGAGAAGGGACTACTTTTGCGCGCCCGTTCCGGTCTCTGGAAAGAAAACCAGTGCCCTAGAGTCACTCAAGTCCCGTCCCAAAATGTCATCCTGCTGAGACTGGCGTTCTGGGAGCGAGTCTGGTGGGCAGCGGGCTGCCGTCCTGAGCGTCCAAGCGGAAGAATCAGGGCGCTCGCTGCGCGCTGCGACCATGACGTAGAGGCGCTCGCCAAGAGGAGGGGGGCGTCGGCGGGAGGCGCCAAAACCCGGCGCGGAGTCCGCGGCGTCCGGAGCGGGTGGGCGGCCCGCGTTTCTCAGCCGCGGCCCCGCGGCCCCTCCCCTCAGCCCCCGCGGTCCCCTCGGGTCGCGAACCCCGCGTTCGGCGGACGTGGGGCGCGGACCGAGCGCCCCCTGTAGAGTCGGGGTCTCCCTCCCCTCCCTCGCGACCCGCCCCGGCCCACCCCGCGAGACGGACGGGTCTTTATTTTTGGGTCACATTTGAGATAATGACGGGGCTTCCTTTGCTCAGCCCCCCTCAGCCTTCCTGAGCTTCCCAGGCCGGTCGCGGGGGCTCCCCGGTGCCGCGCCCCTCCCCCGCTGCGGGCCGCGGGACAAGGACAATGACTCAGCAGATCTCAGGCCGGGAGCGGCCCTAAAACTGGGGAACGCTCGAGAACTTTCGAGGGGAGACACTGCAGAGGAGCTGGTGTCCAGGTTAAATTTGGAAAAGGGAGGCGGAAACCCCACACAGTTTTTTTTTTTAGCTGGAACCCAAGGCTGAGGGAACGACATCCTTCTAGACTGTTCTTTCACCTTCCTGTCTATTCTGAGGGCCGGATATGGAAAGGTCCTAGTTGGTTCCAACAGGGAGGCCTGGAAATTTCTCTGGTTTCAATGGGTACGATTATTGTAATCAGGATCCATTCAAGAATCGGACCCATTTAAACCGGAGGTTTTAAAAGACAGGAATAGAATCCCAGTCCTATTTCAGGGCAGGGTAGGGTGTCAAATATGAAATGTAATTCTACAGGGCAATTCTATTTTGATAAAAGAAGTGGGGAGAAAAGCATCACCAGCCAGGTTTTTAAATTTTTACCACAACCTATTTTATGATCCCTATGTGTCATTTCTTCACTATATTTTTAAAATGTTTTAACATATACGAACATGGTGAGATTTTTTAAATGTGTCTTTTTAAAGTGTACAGTGAAGAGTCTCCTTCATGCCCTCAATTTACCAGTCACTGTTCCTTCTGGAGTCTTCTAGAAATAGTCCCTGTTTCTACAAATGTATTGGAGGTAGGGAGGCTATTTTGATCTCTACCCTTGAAAGCTTCAAAAAGAGAGAAAAATAGGCTAGCAACTGAAAAATATTTTGCCATTAGGAAAAGACTACATTCTTGTTTTAAGTTATGAACATTACATTATTTAAAAGGCACACTTAAAATATGCATCAAAGCAAAATGAACCTGCTACGTATTCTCTATGGTAACCCATGTTTGTGTGTATTTATGAAAATCCAAGATCTGTACAATGTTCAAAATAGACTTTGACATCTCTAATTTTTAACATTTTTAAGAGAATGAATTCATGTGTTAGTGGGAAATTAAAAGGAATAATAAGTGTCATCTTCCAGGATTGGCAGGAAACCCCAGTGAGTTCCAATACACATTTCTGCAAAGTTTTTTTTTTGTTTTTTCCCTAGATTTTAGGAAGGAGTTTTGAAAGGAATAAAAAGCTGAGATTCTTTGTGAGGTGACGAGGCCTGGCTTTCAACCACGCCCTGGTTGCTTTTGGCTGTTACTCTGCTGCAAGCCTTGTGATTCATGTTGTTTAAAGGCTGAGTCACCAGCTTTGTGACATAGCTTTTTTCAGAGTCCAAAAGGTACAGAGAAAAAACAGCCCTGACTGCAGAGGGATGGGGGAGAGAGGAGGACAGGAGGAGGAAAAAGGAAGAAGAGGGGATAAGGGTAGGGTGGGTAATGGGCCAAAGGTCAGCTACAAAGAGAAACCAATGTTGTCTCTAGCAGAAAAAAATTATTGAAAACACCTCAGCATTCCCTGACTTAAATGGTTATTGAAGCAAACAGAAATAAACCTTTCTCCAAGGTCACTGAGGTGACAGAGAAAGGAAAAGAAAATGGCCTCCCAAAACACAGGTGTCTGATGCTTCTCTAGAACAATGGTTCTCAACAAGGAGTGATTTGCCCTTCAGGGGATATTTGGCAATATCTGGAGATATTCTTGGTTGTCACAACTCAGGGGAGGTTAGGGGGTGCTGCTACTAATACTAGCACTCTTAGTAGTCACCAGGGATGCCGCCGAACATTCTATGAGGGACAGTCCCCCACAATAAAGAATTATCCGACCCAAAATGTTAATAGTGCTGAAATTGAGAAACCGTGTCCTACAAAGGATTTTTGTTGTTGCAACGACGGCTTTTCTATTTTCCCAAAGGGTTCCCAAAGTCTAAATGTCCCACTTGGACTCAGGAGTCAGGTATCAAGTCACGCTCTTAAAACCTAAACCCTGCTGACCTAGAATGCGATGTGCTAGAATGTGCGAGAATCGGGATGAGTCACTGGATCCGTTTTCAGTTCGTTCCACCCACAGATCCGTCCTTTGCAGGCGCCCCAGAAAAGATTGCTTCAGAGCTGGCACCAATGGAGAAGGGACAGAGGCCCAGCAACAGGGCGGGATTGGCAGGCGAAAGGGAGCATGTGACGGGCTGAGCTCACAAAGGGCGCGGGTGCTGGGCTGCAGCTGGGCGGTGCGGGGGTGGATCGGTGCCTGCTCTTCCGCCTTCCTTTCTCCCCTACCCGTAAGGATTCAGTTCCCCCTTCTGAAAGTCACCACCTTGTATGTGATTTAATCCAGCCCCATGAAACTATCTGAGAGCATGAGTGAGGGTCAACAAACTTGTTTCCCCCAAGAAAAAGGGTGGAGTCAGAGAGGTGGTGGGAAGGGTTTGCCTTGCTTTGTCATCGCTTATATAACCAGAAAAGGTTGTCAAGGACGCCTGCAGGTTAAGGCCTGGCAAACAGGAAGAAAAAAAAACCTTAGGGAATGTGTTCTTCCTGTTTCTACTTGTGTTGTATAACTGTGTGGTGGAACACAAACTGCTCCAGCTTAAAAATAACCCATTCACCTCAGCAGTTAAAAAAGAGCTAGTCTCTAAATTTACCTAATTTAGGAACATTAGGAAGTTATTTAACCTATTTGGGCTTTGTTTTTGTCGTTGTTTGGTTTTGTCTTAAAATTGTAAAATACACATAAAATTTACCATTCTTAAGTGTACATTTTTTGTAGCATGAAGTACATTCAGTGTTGTGCATCAGCCATCACCACCATCCATTTCTGGAACTCTTTTCATCTTGCAAAACAAACTCTGTCCCCATGAAAAACTAACTCCCCATTTCTTCTCCCGCCAGCCCCTGGCATCCACCATTGTACTTTGTGTCTCTATGAATTTGACTACTCATGTGACCTCATATAATAAGCTTTAAGTGTAAAATAAATTGAGAAAGCACTTTTTTCAAAGAGTATTTCTAGGAAGCTCCAGTTCGTAACACTAGCCTTTAACAATAACAACTCCTTGAGGTATTTTTTTTCCTTGTCATGCACTAGCAGAAAGATTTGGCTTTGTTTCTTTGTTTTTTGAAACAGTATCTCGCTCTGTCATGCAGTGGTATCATCACGGCTCACTCTGCAGCCTGGACATTCAGGCTCTGGTGATCCTTCCACCTAAGCCTCCTGGGTAGTTAGGACTACAGGTATGTACCACCACACCTAATTTTTGCTTTTTTTTGTAGAGAGGAGGGTTTTGCACTTTGGGAGGCTGAGGTAGGTGGATACCTGAGGTCAGGAGTTGGAGACCAACCTGGCCAACGTGCTGAAACTCCATCTCTACTAAAAATACAAACATTATCAGGCGTGGTAGCTCACACCTGTAGTCCCAGCTACTCTAGAGGCTGAGGCAGGAGAATCACTTGAGCCCTAGAGGCAGAGGTTGCAGTGAGTTGAGATCGTGCGACTGCACTCCAGCTGGGGTGACAGAGTGAGACTCTATCTCCAAAAAATAAAATAAGAGACGGGGGTTTCACCATGTTGCCCAGGCTGGTCTTGAACTCCTGGGCTCAAGTGATCCTCCTGCCCTGGCCTCCCACAGGGCTGGGAATACAGACGTGAGCCAATGTGCCTGGCTGAAATATTTAATTATAAGGTACAAAGTAATGTCATATAAGTGGGGGTCATCGTAAGAAATAAAAAATAAAAATAAAAAAAATTGAAAAAAATAGCCAGGCATGGTGGCTTGCACATGTAATCCCAGCATTTTGGGAGGCCAGCATGAGAGGGTCATTTCAGCCCAGGAGTTAAAGACCAGCCTGAGCTACATGGTGAAACCCTGTCTCTACCAAAACAAACAAAAATTAGCCAGGCGGTGGTGCATGCCTGTAGTTCCAGCTGCTCGGGAGGATGATATGGGAGCATTGCTTGAGCCCAGGAATTTGAGGCTGCAGTGAGCTGTGATTGCACTACAGCACTCAGCCTGGGCAACAGAAACAGACCCTGTCTCAAGAAAAATAAATAAATAAATAAAAGAAGAAACGAAACAGCAGTGAAACTGCCTTTACCAAAGTCATAACAGAAAATTATTACAATGAAAGAGATCTGACCTCACTGACGCCATCTTGCGCCTAACCTCCACCATCTTTGCTCATCCCTAGGTGTAGGCTGAACTGACTTTGGAGGAACTTAGTTTATAGGTTAATTTTGAAACAAAGGTGATAACAGCCTTTTTCCAAAACAAGCCCCCTTCCTGCCTGGGCACGAGACTGCTTTGCAGGACTAACAAATTGGTCACAAGATTAGAAATTATGGTTTAGGAGTCACGCAGCTGGAGACTGCAAGATTCTGTCCATGCCCAAATTGCTCCTGAGGATAAAACATCACTATTGTAAAACCTAAGACCAGTGCTTAAGATATTTTGCATACTCTGCACTCATTGGGCCAACTGACACCGCCCAGATTGATAAACTGGCTCATCTGGTCTTGTGGCCCGCACCTAGGAACTGACTCAGGGCAAAAGGACAGCTTCGACTCTGTGATTTCATCTCCAACCCAACCCATCAGTACTCCCGATTTCCCGACCTCGCTACCCACCAAATTATCCTTCAAAACTCCAGTCCCTGAGTTTTCAGGGAGACTGATTTGAGTAATAGTAAAACTCCCATCTCCCACACTGCCAGCTGTGTGTGAATTAAACGTTCTCTATTATGCCAGGGTAAGGTGGCTCACGCCTGTAATCCCAGCATTTTGGGAGGCTGAGGTGGGTGGATCATAATTTCCCTGTCTTAGTAAGTGGGCTCTGTCTAGGCAGCGGGCAAGGAGAAACCTTCGGGCAGTTACAGAAGATGTAAGTTTTGTGTTAGTCCTGATGACTTCAGAAATGATCTTCAACGTTTTTTCCCTTAAAACCTTGTTGACTTTCAGGGAGAAATAACCTTTCCTGAAGCTCATTAGAAACAAGCTGTCACCAATGCGTCACCACCTAACTGGTGAGTCAGTTCACTAGTTTCAGTTTCCTCATCTCAAAAATGAGAGCTCTGGATCTAAGATTAGATGCTTTTACCATTTAAAACATGAAGTCAAGTCAAATGAAAGAACGGGGCTAACAGGTGAGGAATTCATTATAATTGCAAAGAACTGTACCACAGAATACAGCAGAATCCCTGATTTCATTCTTATTATTATTTAGAAAGATGGGACCTGGTTAAATTTTAAAAATATTATTTATTTATTTTTATGTATTTATTTTTGCCTAAAGATCATGCATGCAAGTAAATCTTTCTTTTTTTCTGTCTTTCTTTCCTTCTTTCTTCCTTTGTTTCTTTCCTTTTCTTTTCTTTATTGAGACAGATCTCCCTTTGTTGCCCAGGCTGCTTTCAAACTCCTGGGCTCAAGCAATACTCCTGCCTCACACCTCCCAAAGTGCTGGGATTACAGGCCTGAGCCACCATCTTTTGCTTTCAATGGTAAGATACAGAAACACAGTGGAGGTGAAAGCAACTCCATCTTGGATGCTAATCTGCCAAGATAACTTCTGATTAATGCCTCTTCCAGGAAGGCCTCTAAGATTTCTACTTTACTGTTACCATAAATTCTGCCCCTAGATCAGAACAACCTAGATCATAAATCCTGCCCTTATGTAGATTCATATAACATTCTTGCCTTTGCTTGAGGGGTCGACTTCAATTGTCCTAAATATTCCTTCCCCATGGTATAGAAGCCCTGGGTTGGGGGTTATGGCACAGTGAACTTTATATCCTCTGATGATCACCCTGAGACTATGGCTTCTCTTGGTAAGTCCCTAATAAATGTTTTTGCCTGAGAAACTGGGTTTGTCAGCCCCTTTCTTTGGCCTCTCAGTTCCCTTGACCTTTGGGGTAGGTTTGGAGGTCTCCTCACCACGGAACACAGTGTATGAATATAAATGTAAATTGCATGTGCATTACAGCCATGGAGAAGTGTTGCTGAGGAAGCAGAAAGCAAAGCCCTGGTGGGATGCGAGTTTGCCTTTGGGTTCCTCCCATGCCAATGAGGTGGTTAGTGGCAGTGCAGAGGAGTGAGATGGCAAACGGGGGCCCAGACCCTCCAGCAACTTACACACTTGCCCCCCGGATGGCCAGGAATGTGTCAACAGCTCCCGAGACCAGTGCAGTGCAATCACAGTGGCATGAGATGTGGTGTACACTCCCCAGATGATCTTCCTGCTCACGTTTGCTGTGGCTTCAATCATCGAGTCAGGTTTTGCCTTAACACTTTTCTGCTGATTACTCCCATCAGCCTCTTCTAACTCATGTGCATTTAAAACATTAGAGATTTCAGAATGGGAAGATCACGCCTGGTGTGAAAATCTGAGCTCCAAGTAGTGCCTGGAATCATAATACATATAATGATCACATCCATGGCAGTTTAATGATAAGGAGCTGTGGACCAAAATGAATAGAGAAATCAGCAAAGCCATAGTGGAGATGCCGGGGATCGAACCCGGGGCCTCATGCATGCAAAGCATGCGCTCTCCCACTGAGCTACATCCCCCTCCCTTTTTCAGACTGACTTTTGGAAGTCCTTGCTATACTCTGTTCTTAAAGGCGTTTTTTTCCTGTTTCCACGTGTTTCATTTTTATTTTTGCCTGTTATTACTGTTTTAATTGACACATAACAATTGTGCACATTTATGAAGTGTGATGTGATGTTGTGATCTATGTACACAATTTGTAATGTTCAAGTCAGGACAATGACCACATCCATCCCTTCAAACATATATCGTTTCTTTGAGTTGGGAGACATTAAAAATCCATGCTTCCAGCTATTTGAAAACATACAATAAGTTGTTGTATTCACCCTATAGGGACACTGGAACTTATTCTCCTATTTAGCTGTACTTTTGTATCCAGTAACCCACCTTTGGCTATTCCCACCTCCCCCACCTTCACCACCTGCGGTAACCACTATTCTACTCTCTATTTGTGAGACCAACTATTTCAGCTTCCGCATATGAGTGAGGTCATGCAGTATTTCTCTTTCTGTGCTTGGCTTATTTCACTTTATGTCATGTCCCCCAAACTTAACCATGTTTTTGTTTTTGTTTTGTAGAAGAAAAATGCCAGGATTTCATTTTGTTTTGTGTTTTTTTAAGGTCGAATAGTATTCTACTGTGTATGTACACCACATTTTCTCTATCCATGTGTCTGCTGACGGACACTTGGGTGGATTCCACATCTAGGCACCTGTGAATAAAGCTGCAATACACATGGGAGTGCGAGAGGCTTTTAGTTTTTGGTTGGTTTGTTTGTTTTGAGACAGAGTTTCGCTCTGTCGCCCAGGCTGGAGTGCAGTGGCCTGATCTCGGCTCACAGCACCCTCCACCTCGTGGGTCCAAGCGATTCTCGTGCCTTGGCCTCTCGAGTAGCTGGGACTACAGGTGTGCACCACCACACCTGCTAATTTCTGTGTTTTTAGTAGAGATGGGGGTTTCCGCATGTTGGCCGGGCTGGTCTCGAACTCCTGACCTCAGGTGATCCACTTGCCTCGGCCTCCCAAAGTGCTGGGATTACAGGTGTGAGCCACTGCGCCCAGCCAAGGTTATTTCCTAAATTAAACTTGTGTGTGTTTAACTGAGTGTTAGAGTTTAGCAAAACCACCACCACAACAACAAAATTATTTTATGTTTCCCAAGTAGGTCAGTTCTTCATAACCTTGCAAATACAATTCTAGCGGATACTGGAACCAAGGAACAAATGAAAACTGACCCGTTCTTAAATGTTCCTCTTCACAGACAAAAGAGAAGAGAAGAGAAGGAAAATTGAATTTCTTTCCAATAAATAAGGGCATTGGCTTGATTGTACCTTCACCCAGAAACCTCTGATTTCTCATCCTTTAAAACCATACCAACCTTCAGAGACTTTGAGGTTTGCATATCAGCTGGAAGACATTTTTTTCCTCCCAAAAGAACTATTATGGCTCATGCCTGTAATCCCACTATTATGGCTCATGCCTGTAATCCCAGCACTTTGAGAGGTTGAGGTTGGCGGATCACTTGAGGTCAGGAGTTTGAGACCAGCCTGGCCAACATGGCGCGAACCCCGTCTCTACCAAAAGTACAAAAAATTAGCCAGATGTGGTGGCGAGCGCTTGTTGTCCCAGCTACTCGGGAGGTTAAGGTGAGAGGATTTTTGGAGCCCAGGAAGCAGTGGTTGCAGTAAGTCAAGATCACCCCACAGCACTCCAGCCTGGGAGACAGACTGTTCTGAATATAAAAATGAGCAAACTGAAAAGAAACAGATCCACTTCCCGGAACGAGGGCTTCGGCTCAGAGGAAGGAGTCTCTTTACAATTGCCCACCGAAAAGAGACATTCTTTTTTTTTTTTTTTTTTTTTTTGAGACTAAGTTTGTCGCTTAGGCTGGAGTGCAATGGCAGAATCTTGGCTCACTGCAGCCAGCCACCGCCTCCCGGGTTCAAGCAATTCTCCTGCCTCAGGCTCCTGAGTAGCTGGGATTACAGGAGTGCACCACTATGCCCAGCTAATTTTTGCATTTTTAGTAGAGATGGGGTTTCACCATGTTGGTCAGGCTGGTCTTGAACATCTGACCTCATGACCCGCCTCCGCCTCCCAAAGTCCTGGGATTACAGGAGTGAGCCACCGTGCCCGGCCCTAAGATCCATTCTTTAACTGTGAATTTGCATCTCTCTCTTCCAGAGAGTTTCTTAAGCACACCAGGGGATAGAAGCCACAATGTTTAGTGTCCTTCAGGTCATCACAAAGCCGTTCTTTGGGGAAAGAGTGGGTGAGAAGCTAGGAGAGGGAAGAAAACTGAAGGCTATACCTCTTTCCATGAGCCTTGATATTTCTTGGCTGGAAATAGACACTTACTGTGATACGGAAAACTTGTATCAAAAATGTCCTGCCACCTCGTTCTCCACAGTTCCCTGACCGTTGCTGGCACCTGCGACTCTTCCTAGCCAAAGGCCATGCAGAATTGTCAGAAAAGTTAGTAGACTTGGGGAAGGAAGTGCTGGACACATCAGCTGTGATTGCATCACCTAACCTCTGGGCCTCATGTGTGAAATAGAGATTTGAATGTACCTACCTCATCTGGTTGTTGTGACAATTTAGTGAGTTACACATAAAACATGTATAATAGCGTCTGGTAGAAAGCAGAGGCTCTGGCCCGGGTGCAGTGGCTCACGTCTGTAATCCCAGTGCTTTAGGAAGCCTAGGTGGGAGGATTGCCTCAGCCCAGGCGTTCAAGACCTGCCAGGGAAACAAAGTGAGACACCCCACCCCACCCCCACTCAGGAGGCTGAGGCAGGAGGATCTCTTGAGTCTGGGAGGTCAAGACTAAAGTGAGCTGAGATTGCGCCACTGTCCTCCATCCTGGGCGACAGAGCAAGACCCTGTCTCAAAATTAAATAAATAAATAAGGCCAGGCGCAGTGGCTCACAACTGTAATCCCTGCACTTTGGGAGGCTGAGGTGGGTGGATCACCTGAGGTCAGAAGTTCGAGACCAGCCTGGCCAACATGAGGAAACCCTGTCTCTATTAAAAACACAAAAAAATAGTGGGGCATGGTGGCGCGCGCCTGTAATCCCAGCTACTCAGGAGACTGAGGCAGGAGAATCGCTTGAACACAGGAGGTGGAGGTTACAGTGAGCCGAGGTCGCCCTACTGCACTCCAGCCTGGGCAACAAGTGCAAAACTCCATCTCAAATAAATAAATAAATAAATAGAAAGCAGGGACTGTGAAATGTGGGTCTGGCTGTTATAAACGTGTTATTATCATAGAACTCTACTGGAGGGCAGTTGCCTCTTCTATTCAGCCCGGTGTGGTGCTTTGCTGACCCGTTTTGGGGAGATGGGGGAGAGCAAGAGGGCAGTGAGGAGGTGAGGAATGGGGACCACCGTGCAAACCATCCTCTGACCTCATTCCCCCAGCCTAAGTGGGAGCCACGGGGGAGAGACCCTGGCAGCAGAAGAGCAGGATGGCGCCATAGGGGGCATCATTTTGGACGTGGTTGAGGAGCAAGCCCACAGGTTGTATTCAGTCCGCAGGTGCCCCTGCTTCCTCTTGTGCCCACCCACCTGGTGCCAGAGGGAACTGCTCAGAACAAACCTGAATATTTCTCTCCGCATGAAACTCTCAGAATCAAACCCATGCCTCCTGCCCTCTGTATCCCTTCAAGGTACGATGTAATCCGTCCTCTGAGGGCCGCTCTGACTTCGCCTCCTTGCTGCCCTCTCCTCCCTCTCCTCTTCCTGCCACACACACCAGCCTCCTCACTGTTTCTTCCCAGTTCAGGGCCTTTGCACTTGCTGTTCCCTCTGCCTAGAATGCTATTTAGATCTTCTAATTCTTCTTTATTTTTTGAGGCGGAGCGTCGCTCTTGTTGCCCAGGCTGGAGTGCAATGGCGGGATCTCGGCTCACTGCAACCTCTGCCTGCCAGGTTCAAGCGATTCTCCTGCCTCATCCTCCCGAGTAGCTGGGATTACAGGCATGCGCCACCACGCCCAGCTAATTTTGTATCCAGCTAATTTTGTATTTTTTGGTAGAGACGGGGTTTCTCCATGTTGGTCAGGCTGTTCTCAAACTCCCGACCTCAGGTGATCCACCCGCCTCGGCCTCTCAAAGTGCTGGGATTACAGGCGTGAGCCACCTTGCCCCGCCGCCAATTCCTCTTCCTTTTTTTTTTTTTTTTTTTTTTTTTTTTTTTT